>NC_090709.1:53693633-53999221 GCF_040954835.1 Lepisosteus oculatus | reverse complement strand
TCCCCTTTACCAATCAGTCGGGGTCTCCTCCTAATCCCCGTCTCATATGTAACAATCAATGACGAGGCCCCCCTGTCCCGCGATATTGTACTTGTCTCCTGGCTGCTGGCTGGCGCCGTGAGATTTAGTACTCGCGCAAGAGACAGGGGGCAGAGCGCGAACGCGGTCCCCCGCCCCCCACAAAGTGTGCGCTCCAGGTTCCCTCTCGGGGCTCTGCAACACAGCGGAAAGGCAGCGAGAAGGAGCCTCTTGCTCTGACGCCGCAAGGCCACAAGAGTGCGGAGGCGCCATGTGCCCGGCCGACGTGTTGGACTGGTGCGCTTTATGTGCTGAAATAAACACGCGACAGCCCAGAAATGTTTTCAGAGTGCTGTGCACTGGAGGTTTTTGTCTTGTGAAGACTTGCCTTGTGCTCCTCCGTGCAGTTTGTTTGTTCTCCTCAAGTGCGGGACAAGCCAACACAAGGGAGCACATTCGCCAACATCCAGGTACGCAATGCGATTTGGAAAGAGGCTCCTTTCCAAAGAGTTGCACACGAACGATCCTTCAGTCCTGCTCGGGGGGCACAGAGCCCCAGCCACACACAGCTTCAAGTAGCGAGTTAGGCACGATGGCTTTTCCTTGTGGCCACACCACCCTGAATGTGCCTGATCTCATCTGATCTTGGAAGCTAAGCAGGGTTGGGCCTGGTTAGTACTTGGATGGGAGACTTCCTGGGAATACCAGGTGCTGCAAGCTTTTGCTCTCTTGGCCAGCAGGGATCGCCGTTGGTGCCGTAGGCTTTGGGAGGAAAACCTGGAGGATGGAAAGGTGATCTATAGCCTCATCTCTAGAAATGTTTTGTTGCTATGGCATGTGTGTGACCCATATAAAAAAAAACCCGTTTGTAAAACGAATATCGAAGCTGCCTCTAAATCTGCAAATGAAGATGAGTCGATAAACCACTTGTTTTTCGTATAACTATACATATATTCATTTATTACTGATTTCATTCATTGAGCACAGATACAATAGAGGTACAGCCATTCACTGTTTGACATGTCTGCACTGGTACAGAACCTAGCAATCAGAAAACGGGTGAAACTGTCTTGAGAATTAGCATACAGTACCGAGGCCCCCATGACCAAATAAATTGGCCCTAATAATGCAGACTACAGCAAAACGACTGACTTTGAAAAGGGAATGAATGTCCGGAAGAAGTAGTGTAACCAGCTTGAAATGCTTCTCTGGACCTCTAACTAAAAGAAACCGGGAACCAGCAGTGGCTTTCGAACTGGGATCCTATCGCAGCACGTGGTGTCGTAACTCTTCCGTATCTGATATTGGACCAAGCACATCAGGGGAGAGCGCGAACGCAGTCCCCCACTACCAGAAATTATGCAGTAGAGCCTCGCCCTGGGTGAATCGATTTTTTAAGAACTTTTAAAAGTTCACAAAAAAATACAGGACATCACAAATTAGAAAGCTTTACATTAATATACATACTTAAAACAGTATATATGATCACATCTCATTACATTTTGACATGGTACCAGTTACATAGCAACAATTTCTTTTTTTCCGGTGTAAATCACATTCTTTACTTAAACATGATAATGTTTTTCACAGTTTCTTGAGATATTGACCTATGCTCTCTATTTCCCACAGATTTTCTGCTTCCTCCCTCCTTTCTCTCCACAGATCTCTGAGGTAATAGTTCTCTCGGGTGATGAACAGGGCCAGGCTACCTGCTGCCTTGACTGGGACCTCGATGCCTTTGAACAGCCCCATGGTCCTCACTCTCCACAGGGCGTCTTTCCCACTGTTCACCACGGCCCAGATCCTGTCAAACACGTCAGGAGGAAGTTTGACAGGAGAGATGCCGTTGTAGCGGCAATGCTTGTTAATAAGACAGAATTAAGCGGTGGTATGCTGTCCTAAATGAGGCCCCATCCCACCCTCCATCTCTGTGGTGCTTGTGTATTAGCGTGAGCGTTTTTTATTCTGATCAGGAACAGTTTTACAAGTCCGCAAAGGATCGAGGAAAGGTTTATCGCCAGCTGAAAAGAGACACAGCGCTTCGGCTGTGGAGACTTGTTCGGCTGGCGTTCGGGGAGTCGCGTTTTTCAGAATTGTATTGAGATAGTTTTCCACAGAGCTCAGATGTCAAAGCACAGCAGCAGCTCTCCACAACGATCCTCTATAGCGCCCTTTCTCCCGCAGCTCCGTCCTCATTGGAAGGAAGCAAGAGTGAAAGGCTGAAGTGAAATACAGATGCAGCCATTCAAAATGAGCGTTAAAAACCCGCGGTACAGTAACCAACCCGCAGGGCACCGTAGGGCACCGCGGTATGTGATTGGCTGGCCAAAATGACTGACAGGGGCACTCGTGGTGCATTGGTTGGTAGTGAAAAGATTTAATCATTTAATGTCTTTACTGTGCACGTTTCAATCCGCTTAGTTTTGAATATTTATATGGAATTTTACCACTAAAGTGAAATTTTAGTAGCTGAGCATAAAATGAAGAGGAGCATAATGCATCTGAAGGTCATAAACGATATTAATTTAGGAACATAAACATTACTGTATGTACATAAACTGTACTGTGTATGGCTGGTCTTGATAGTTTAAAGAAAAAATACACACCAGTCTTCCATTTCTCCCTTAACATTTTAAGCATGAAAGTTTTATGAAACGGTACCCAAACATGTGATTGCTGTACAGAATGAATTTTAATTTTTAACAATTATTTAACACGAAAATTAAGCTGTTTACATCTTCCGCCTGAGAACAGTCACCCGTTGCTACCCAACGCAGAAACATAGCCACTAACTAGCAAAGAGAGGACATTAGCTAGCCAATATGATAAAGAAATAAATGATTATTTTGTTTGTTTCTTTTGCACATTTATTTGAACATTTCCATCGATTGTACAAGCACTTGGAAACTGTCCAATCCCTAGTTCATCAAGCATTTACCGGTCTGGCGCCGGTCTGTGTCTTCTAGGATATAATGCCAGAGAACTCTTGTTTTTATGTCCACTATAATTACGCTGGGCAAACGTTCCGAGGTCAAATTCTTCCAGCACGGGGTACCTTTAAAGCGGAGACGACGGCACCGAAATGTTTTGGCGCGCCTTCTCTTTAAAGCCCTGGCCAAATATGAAGACAGTACGTACAGTTATAATTCAAACGGAATTAAAAACTACACATCCCAGTTACCATGGTGATGCTTGTGATCATTGCGTTTAACCAACGAAACAGGGCGAAAAATCAGTCACATGACTTTGGGGCAGAGTTTCGAAAGCTTAACCTATCAGCAACAAAGCGAAATTTACACGATAGGCTACCTCAAACTGTCAGTTACACAACTGTGTATGTCGCTTAAGCCACTCCTATTTGGCATTTTAGTTATGGAGGCGAGAAGACGCCCCCCCCCCCTTCTCTGGGTGTCTGATTTGCCGCCATCTTTAACTGTTCGGTGTCCGAATCGGAGTAGCTACGCGTACGAAATAAAGTTAATCCCAACTACAAAACATATATTTTTGTGGTAAGAGGGCGCAAAACATCAGTATTTACTGCTATTAATTACTGTACGATTTATAGTTGAAATTTGAGCCTAGCTATAAAGTTAGATATAAAGTTAAAATCTCGACAAAGCAATGTAGGAAATACAGAGAAAATAAATCCTTTCTTACATCTAAAATCAGTTTCGATCAAGGTCTCTAAAACGAGAAAAGAAAAAGAGGATTTTCGGACGGCAATTACGCTGTGTTTATATAGAATAACTGATTTATGAGCAATCTAATTTCTTGTTCGTTTAAAATAGTGAAATGTCAGCTGCAAAAGATCGCACCAGAAACAGCACTCTCTCTGCCTGTCATAGACGTTCAGGAAAGGCTGAATGAAGTCATGTAAAGTACAATAATTCGGTGATCAATAATAACAATTGTAGGACAGTATATAAGGAGGATAAGGATTTTGAAGTTGACTCGAAATCTGATAGGTAACCAGTGCAAGGACTTGAAAACAGGTATAATGCATCCCTGATAGGATTCTTGCTGTCATATTCTGAACATATTGAAGATTGCTCAGTGTGGATTTAATTTCCCCAGTGAACAGGATGTGCATTTATTAATTCTAGAAAAAAAGCCTTTCTTGATTTCTCTAGTTCTTAGTTTCTCTAGTTCCCTTTAAAATAAACTATTATTCCACAATGCAGAGTATTACATGGCCAGTATTTACACATGATATTTGTGATTTAAATAAATTAACACAAGCAGCTTTTGGAGATTTAAGTGTTGGCTGAGTTATTGCAGGATAAAAGACTAGAGATGTTGGCAAGAAGAAGATAATTTGGGGAAAGCTGAGGAATACACTTATAACAAGAACACTTCCTAATGGGGTTAGGCATACTTTTGATGAAGATGATGAAGTTAACAGACTATATGTTTACATAGATACTGAAATAAGGATTGTATTTTAGATGATGTGTAGTTGCTGGCATTGAACTGTGTGTTGGATGCACATGAATTGAAGGAATGGGCAAACATAGCTGATGCGGATCCACAGAGCCAGCATATTAAGATGTTTATAATCAGAGGCAATTTGTTTAAATAACTAGGTATGGATACTGATGTGCAAGAGAGGTGGAAAGGCTGTTTCCTTAAGCCAGCACTATAAGATATTTTATTCCCAGTGAGATGCTGCCATTTCATAGTGGGTTTCTAACACTGTGTATAGTTCCATCCACACAGTGCCTTTACTTCCATCCATTTCTAATCTCTTTATCCAGTACAGAGGATTTGGAGCCTATCCCAGTAAGCAACGGACACAAGGCAGAATACACCCTGGACATAGCACCAGTCCATCACAGGACAGACAGACACAAACACACACACACCAGGGCCAGTTTTCCCATAAACCAATTAACTTACCAGTATGTTTTGGAGTGCGAGAGGGAGTCATATCACACATATGGAGAAAAACCATGTAACCCGGAGAGAACATGTAAACCCCACACACACAGGATGGCAGGAATTGAACCTAGGACCCCAGTGCTGTAAGATAGCAATGCTAACCACTTCGCCACCATTATAAATGGGTGGATATCTTAGTTATCTTTCTAGTTCACAGGTTTGCATGCATAATTTAATTTTGAAAGCCACTGAGACATCAGGTACTACTGTTGTATTTATGAAAAAGAAACAAAACAAAAAACATACTAACAACTGTGCCATCCTACTCCTTAGTTAATACATTTTATTTAAACATTGTTAGAAAAATATTTTGAATTATATTTAACCCTATTTTTTCTTTAGTTTTGTATTTAACATATTATATGATAGTCAGACTTAATGTATATTTGAACAATGAAAATATATTTTTACAAGATGCGGGGGAAAGTGCAACAGCTTATTACAGTGCTAAATTTAATATTATTGATTGCTAATAGTTTATGCTAACACCTAACTTTCTTAATTAGATGTATTTAAAACAGTGAACTAAGTGTAACATACTATTCAGAAATACAATCGAAAATAGTTTTGTGGTGTTTGTATGGATGAAACGTTTCTAAAATGTATAACGTAACAAAATTAAAGACGATTAAAATCTGTAATCTTTCCACTTGTAATGTCATTAGACAGAACAACACGTTTCTGGTTTGTTTTAATAAGCTAGTATTAGTTAGTAGTTAGTAGTTTTAATTTAATTAGTATTGCAATTCGCACTGATTCCCTTGCGAAGATATGGACTTAAGAATATTCGTGCCTGGTCAAAAAATGGCATTAAGCACTTAAAATTTATATGGTTAATAATAGTAAACTGTAACATGCTGTAACAAGATCGGTTAAACTGCGAAGAAAATGCTTTCAGAGAAAATGTTTCAGGTGTGAAGAACATAGATCTCCAATGCAATTTGAACCAAACCTGTTCCCACACACCCTGCCCCCACTACCATTAGAATATACACAAAGCACTGAAATCTTTCGAGCTAATGATCAGGTGACCCGAGAGAGAGTGAGAGAAACACCAAGGGGTGCGGAACCAGGGAACTATTTACATGGAAAACGGGCGATCTCCCCAGACTCCCCAGTCCGCCCGTTTCACTGTTACCTGGATACCTCTTTATTTAGAACTCACTAACACTGATTTTTAGTTTAGAAGGATTCAAGTAGGGTTTTAGATGAAAGGCAGCGACCTTAATCAAGCCCAAATCATAATTGAACCCATTCAGAGCCTACATTACATTTTAGCGTTTCATTCTGAGCAGAAGACCCTCACACCTGAAGAAGGCTTGCGTTTTCTCTCTTCTCTTTTAAGCATGTGTACAATGTGTAATACAATTACAATGTGTAATTACAATGCTGTAATACAATTTGAATCGTATGAGGGTGGGGGGGGAGGGGGAGGTGTCTTTCGCTGGAAATCTCGCCTGGTTCTACTTTACGAGTACAACCCCCTCTCTGCCGGAGTGCTGGCTGTGACGAATTAAACCGGTTTCACAGGTTTCAATCACAGACCATGTGACATGGGAGTCAGGAAACTAACACACAGCGCCACCGGATTTGATAACGCTATAAAAACGCTATAAAATAATGTGACTAGGCACAGAACAAGTTTACAGCACAGTACAACATCACTGAAGTCAACTCCTAGGTACTGTAACTGTCGTGTGGATAGTTTCACAAGAATCAGACAAAGGTTTAAGCATCGCTTGTTCTAGATAAAACTGCAAAAAAAACAACAACCCATAATGTACTTCTTTGCGGCTCTGTTTGCCCAAATCATATATTCACAACGTGAAATTTAGAAAATAATATTACGTAACCAAAATCTGCAATATGGAAACAGAACCTGTGTAATTGTTGATAGATGATGTACTCGTAACATTTTTACAAGACGAACTACAACATTTAAAAAATGACTTGTATGTACTTGATATCTCTAATCAATCCACGGCGACATTGTTAAAGCAGAGTCCCAGTAAAACGAAACTAAAACGCCCTTGGCATACCGTTTCGCGCTTCTTATTAGTTGCTCAAAAGTAATTTGACCGTATGAAATGCATAATATAAACCTAGAAACATATACGTGAGCAGTATTTACGTACTGTAGTATCGGTGTTAAGACATACCTCTCAAATACTGTAAATCAAGTTAAAAATATCTCAAGACCGATTCTGGTCATTATGAAACCATGTTTCATGTATGTTTTCTTTAAAGTACCGAGACCAGCCATATACTGTATGTTTATGTTCCAAAATTAATATCGTTTATGGCCTTCACACGCGTTGCAGTATGCTCCTATTCTTTTTATGCTCAGCTACTAAGATTTCCCTTCAGTGGTAAAATTAGATATGAATATTCAATACTTAAACGGGCACAGTTAAGACATTAAATATACATATACATACTGTATACAGTACAGTTTTCATACAGTAATATGTCTATGTTCCTAAATCAATCTCTTTTATGAGCATGTGAAAGGCATGGTGAATCGACTCTCAAAAATTACTGTACTTTGCATGATTGGAAACAAATGCGTGATTGCGAAATGCTGTGGTGTTACTTTTACAAAGACGGTCAATGAAAAAAAGAATGTTGACCAGGGCAATACTTTGAGTTTACACTTACAGCTTGTCCAAGGTCATTCATTATTAGTACTATTAGTAATATCTTCGTTAAAGACTTTGATGGCCACAGCTCAAACATGAGAGGTTGAGCTTTATTAGCTCCACCTTGCCGAAATTCAGGATACTATTATTTTGCTTGTCATATTATAGGAGAATTTATGGTAACTAGCGGTATTTACCGGTAACTTGCGGTAGACTGCGTACAGCGTACCGGAAAATAATGCGGTATCGCCCACGCATTTTGAATGGCTGCATCTGTATGTCCCCCAGCTCTGAGCCCATTGGGCCTGCTGGTGTGACCAGAGCTGCAGCGTCGCCATGCTGGTGGGGGTCAGTTCGGCTTTTCTGTTGGAATGAACAGGGGGGTTACATGATGGTGCTGTCTGTGGTCTGGCTGTCCTGCTGGTCTGGATGAGGGGTGCGTAGTGTGGTGCAGGTACTTGTCCCATCCTGCTCTTGGTCCAGGTTGGAGGGTTGCACTGATTCTGAGTCTTGTTAGCTGGTATGGATGGGTTTGGGGGTGTTGATACCAGAGTGGTCCGGGGGGGGTGCAGGTGTCTCGGGGGCATTCTTGTTTTTCTGTGAGTTCAGGTTGATTCTGTTGGTTTTGCCACGAATCTCCCTCACGCAGGCAAGGGCTCCCGCATTCCTACGAGCTCTCCCCGTACCAAACGTGCACGTGTCAATCAGTCCTCTGCTTAAACCCTCATCTGCCCCCCGGTCATTGCTCACGATTGAGATTCTCTCTCCCGGAGTTTACGTACTAACTACACCTTTGCCTTACTACGACTTCTCCCCTGGACCTCGACCCTGCTTTTCCGACTACCGCTTTAGCCACTCGATTTTGTACCTTCGCCTGTTTTACGCTTTCTCGGATCCTGACCCAAGCCTGTCTCTTCGTTTACACCTCTGTCTACCGACGCAACTTCTACGCCTTCCCGGACTCCGACCCCTGTCAGTCCCTCGACTATGCCTTCGCCTGTCGATTCTGTGCCTATGCCTGTACTACGCCTTCCCGGACTCTGACCCCTGCCTGTTTACTCCGATTATGCCTGTGTCTCACGCCAACCCTACCAAGGGCACCGCATTGGATCCCTATCCTCAGCAGTCAGCCCCTGCGTGACAGGTTCTGAGTGTCTTGGTTACATCCATTTGTGTGTATAGATGAAAAAGCTATTGAAGAGCACCCCAACACCCCCCACCCATCTCGGTGGAAGTTGCCATGTTCAAAAAATTAAAGTTTCACACAACAAAGCATGACTTTGAAAGGTCAGGAGGCCTGACTAGTGAGCACAACACTTGATTACAGTAAAAAAAAATAAAGAAATGTTCTACAACTCAAAGCGAGGTTGTATAAGGTTAGGTGAAATGTCTGGTGTAAAACACCTGGTTGCAGCACTGTGGCTGTTGTGCTTGAAGAGCTATTGACTCGTGAATAGCACCCCCCTATCCCCATGTACCGCCTGTCTAATGGTGCCATATTGAAAACTTCATAAAAAAATAAAGAAAGGGGCCACAGCCACAGCAAGGTTGCATAAGGTTAGGGGGCCTGTGTGGTGTGTAAAACACTTAGTTTCAGCAGTGTGGCTGTTGTATTTGAAATTCTATTGAGCCATGAAGACGACCCACCTGTCCCAGTGTATTACCTGTAGTGTTATCTTCAAAAAATCATAAAAAAATAAAGAAAGGTGCCACAGCCACAGCAAGGTTATATAAGGTTAGGGGGCTAGACTGGTGTGTAAAACACTTGGTTTCAGCAGTGTGGCTGTTGTATTTGAAATGCTATTGAGCCATGAAGACGACCCCCCTATCCCAGTGTCTTACCTGTACTGTTATCTTAAAAAAAACATAAAAAATAAAGGTTCCACAACCCAAAACAAAGCTGGGAAAAGTCAGAGGATCTGCTTAGTGTGCAAAACACTTACTTGCAGCATTGTGGGTGCTGTGGTTTAAATGCTATTGGTTTGTTAACAAAATACTCCTATACCAGTGCATTGTGCCACATTAAATAAAAGCACGAGAAAAAGAGATTCAGAACACAAAGCTGTGTCAGTGTTCTGTGTAAAAAGTCGGTTTGAACATCATGGGAGCTGTTTTTAATAAGCTGCTGAGAAAAGAATATTTTAAACTTCCTGCTGTCAGTAGTATTGTCAATATAGTTGAACCACACCTGAATGAAAATAGAACGTAAAGGAAGGGTTTCAGAAATCAAACAAAGCTTTATTCCCGTGCTTACAGTCTGGCTAATTGGAGACTGCGCTGTTCTGCTTCATATGGTCATATATGGGTTTTTCGCACGAAGCCGTATTGAACAGTATTTCTCGCGTTGTGAACGTGTGCACACAGCAGTCCCCGGGTTCCAGTTAGTGTGTAATTACGCATCGATGAAAAACTGGAGGTTTTAAAAAAGATGATTAGCTCACTGATAGTTTGGTGTAGAGGCTGTTGAAATATCCACAAGTTGTGGTCTTTAAAATGCATTTGGTTTGAAGCCGTTCTGTGCTTCTATTGCAAAGATATGGACAAGAGAAAATGTGAGCATGGTCAAAAAAATGTCATAAAAATGACAAAGTGAAGGCTGAGAAAGCATTCACAATGTATTTTATACACAAAGCATGTGTTTTTGTAACTCTAAGAGATTTCGCGAAAGCGCTACAGGTATGCCAAAATCGTTTTCGAACTTCAAGCTAACTTTACCCCGGTACAGGCGTACTGGTCTCTGGAGAGAGAGCACGGTCCATCAGCGCACTCCAATAAAGGCAATGGAAGCAGCTGAATCACATTGGCGAAGCTCAGCACTGGGCCGCTGGGCACGGTTTACAACCGTTTCCGTAGTGTAGTGGTTATCACGTTCGCCTCACATGCGAATGGTCCCCAGTTCGAGACCGGGCAGAAACAGCTGCTTCTTGCAAGCTCCTGTACTTCACAGAGGTCTTGAGTGACCGGTCATCTGTTCCCAATGTATTTCCGGTGCCTTCATGCACTCTTGTACCAAATGCACGTTCCTTCTGTATGCGGAGCTGATCATTTGCAATTGGGCTGTGCCGACAGACCAGGACGAGCTCTGTCGGCTCAAATGCAGCGCAGGACCTGCAAGAACAACAGAAAGATTAGCATCCAGCGGGGGCCTCTTAGTGAGCCCAAGATCTCATCAAGAATCGGCTCCAGCAACAGGGCTGGGCGCATTGTTCCATTCTCCACCCACTCTCAGAGTAAACAAGTCCCTCCTGGTCTCTGCTTGAAATGCACTTTCCTGCGTTTGCTTTGGTGTAACTGGCTTCCCCTGCATGGGCGAATGTGAAGAAGATCCTTAGTAAGTCATTGAAGAAAACCAAGAAGGGGTCGGAGTGGCCTCTGTCGCTCATCAACGATCCAGTCAGGCAGTACTCCTCTGTAAAGCGCCGTTCG
Source organism: Lepisosteus oculatus (assembly GCF_040954835.1). Classification (NCBI taxonomy): domain Eukaryota; kingdom Metazoa; phylum Chordata; class Actinopteri; order Semionotiformes; family Lepisosteidae; genus Lepisosteus; species Lepisosteus oculatus. The sequence continues at coordinate 53,988,200 of NC_090709.1, read as the reverse complement.
TTCACATCGATTGGCTTTTTTTTGCCTTCATTCGTGCAAGTAGTAAAAGCAGACGCCCCTATTCTGCCGTGACCTGGATTCGAACCGGGGTTGTTGCGGCCACAACGCAAAGTACTGACTACTATACGATCACGGGGAGTTACCGATACACGCATGGCAGGGTGGAAAAGGCTGTGCTCTCTTCGTGTGACATAATTTGGAAAAGTCCTGACGTTGCATTTCAACTGAGCCCCAGTATACATCGACCCTTCGACACTCTGAGTGACAACTCTCTTGCGTGTTTTCTCATATTTACGTAGTTTGCTCGGATGATGCCGGGAACAGCATGGCTGTTCGCTGCCATATGGTCTAGCGGTTAGGGTTCCTGGTTTTTACCCAGGCGGCCCGGGTTCGACTCGGTTTTGCCTCCTGCTTTCCAAAAGATCAGCACCGTGTACGAAAGAGCCGCATTAAAACTAATCGAACGTGCAAAACGTGCGAGAAGAGGGGGCGCTTGTTTCCAACCGAAACTTCTCGCGTGTGAGACGAGCTGATCATCGCTGTGGGAGGGTTACTCTGGTAGACAGGGCTGACCTTCGGCAATTGGATTTATAGTCTCCAAGATAATATTTGCACTTTCTGGAGAGGCGATTTTCTCCACTTCAGTAGCCCGATTTCGTCGATTGCGTGGAGAGGGCTGTAGAATGTGGCGCCGCCTTTCCTGCTCCGTCCATGACAGGCGTGCTGGTCTCTGGAGAGAGAGCACGGTCCATCAGCGCACTCCAATAAAGGCACTGGAAGCAGCTGAATCACATTGGCGAAGCTCAGTGCTGGGCCGCTGCACCACAGAGATGAACAGAGATGGGGCCTCATTTGGGAAGGCTCAGAACACTTAATTCTTTCTTATTAATAAGCCTCGCTGCTACAACACATATGCAGTTTGAGCACACATAAGACGATAACCAAGTACCACAAACTACCAGGCATCTAGTATCATTAGCAGTTCAGGTGGGGAGCTGCATCACCATGTGTAGGCTGCAAAGGAACAAGTAATAGGTCTATTCCATGCTTAAAAGAAAAGAAAGAAAACAGAACATTTCAGCCGTGGAGCCCTCACACCTGAAGAAGCCTCCACGGCTGAAACGTTGTGTTTTCTTTTTTCTCTTTTCATCTAGTGTCATTAGCCTTTTAACAGTTCCTGTCAAAATAAAATAGAAATGGATAACATTCTAGAGAGAGTTTGAAATACCAAGGTACAATTTAAAACATATCTCTTCCACTACAACCACAATATTTTGGAGAGATCGTTGAACCTCACTGTTCTGACATGTCCGTTAGCCTCCGTCCTGCTTCAGCAATGAATGTGGCGGGGCACATTCTGAGGGAGATGAGGTCAATCAGGTGGCAGGAAAACCAAGCTAAGCTTTTTTTTGAGATCCTGAAAACGAAAGAAGGGCCATGTATATGTGTGCAGCTGGATATGTAATTGCAGGTGGCGTAGCAAATTCTGCTGAAGCCCCACTGCCTGGTGTGGACGGTAGCTGTGCATGTTGCAGCATGTGAGATCAAGGGGGCATGTCATGTGTTTCAGCACTTCACTCCATTCAGTAGCACATGATTCCCTGAGTTCTTTGGATGACCTGTGGACCGATCTTTCACGATGAAGAATTCCTTAAGAAGAATAGATCTCGGCCCACCATCCCAATGCCTCCGTCTCAAAACAGCAACCTCCAACTGCCCTTAGTCTGCAAGGCAGTCCTTTCAAATGCGATGACAACGCCGGGACCTTCGTTGCCTATTGTACGAGCTGAACTTTTGTGCTCATCAATTCAACGCTCTTTCCATCCACTCATCTTGTCTTTTGACGCTTCGTGTTTTGCGCTCCTTTGACTATCGGCATATCGGGTGACTGCAAACACTGAAGTTCTTGCTTACGGAGTGTGGAACATTGTTTTCAAGTGATCGCTGTTCTGTCATGTTGACGCCGAGTGAATCTTTCTTTGGCAACATGGGCAGGCTGACAGCAGTGCGAGCGAAAGTAATGGCAAATTTCTTGACTTATTTCTGAATGTGAATGTTCTTTAGAAAAGGGATGCGGCGTTGCTTCTCGCCCGTGTAAAGGTCACGCATTCCAGACGTGGTTATGAGCGAACAGTTGCCGCAAGTGTTTGAAAAGAGCAAGAGAGGAAGCAGCCCTGCCCCGTGTGAGGATCAAACTCAGGCCCTTCAGATGACGAGACTGACGCACTACCAATTACGCCAACAAGCCCAGCTGCAGTACACACACCGGAAAGTTTGCCTCACATGGATTTCAGTCGCCCGTTCCCTAATCTTTAAACGCCCTCTGCTGAATGTTGCATTTGCCTTTTGATCTCACCGATACATTTTTGGTCTGTTTCTGTTGCGAGTCCGTCTTTCAGATCTCACCTAGCAAAAGTCTCTGTGGCTGAAGTGGCCTCTCTGCTTCAGCATCGTGCCCTCACTCAGCCATTAAAAATGTCACTCGGACTTCTGACATGCTGACATGAAATGTCAAGAGAGAGGGGAGGAGTGACGCTTAAGCCAGAGAGAAGATGAAAAGGGGGCGTGGCTGCGAAACGCTTGACAGCTGCACGATGCTCTCCATGTAAGGCGGGACCACAGGCTAAAGGACACCTTTCGGCACATCAAGCTCTAAGCACACACCTGGAGGATGCGGGAATTGATCCTGCTATCTCCCACATGCAAAGCAAGCGCTGTACCATACAAGCCAACCCCCCTCGCTGGGACTTATGCCTCGGCGTCACCTAGTGCCGCTTGTTCCCCTCTTACCGGGCACAGTTCACTGCCCTTCGTCTGCAAGGCAGTCGTGTAATTGCAGCTTTCTTGACTTATTGATGAAGGTCTGACTGGACGAGCGAATGGCGCCTCTCCCCATCCTCAAGCTCGCTGACAGATTGAAATGGAAAGTGCTGCTGTGGCTCGTTGGTCTAGTGGTATGATTCTCGCTTAGGGTGCGAGAGGTCCCGGGTTCAACTCCCGGACGAGCCCTCGTGTGCTCTTTTCCTCCTCTTCCACAAGACTGGGAACTGATATCCACATCACTTCGCAGCGTCTGCTTATGGCAAACGATGGAATGTGACTAATGACTGAACGAGCCTGGTGAATTCTCATCACGTGGCACAATGAGAGCGTGCAGTCAGCTGTCCAAGGCGGCAACCTCATTGCTCGTTCAAAAGAACACGTACTGAAAACTCATCACCACTGTGTCGTAGATGAGCACCGCAATCGCTTTTTGTCATGCGTCCTTACTTGGGAAATGCAGAAGCAAAAACTGCCCTCTCTCAGCCACCGAAACGTGTGCGGCTCGCCTTGCGCTCTCTGCGCCTCACATATTTGTCGAGCTGTCTGCTCTTCTTTCTGTTGAAGTAATCAAGTTACGGGGCGTCCTGCAGCCTATGATGTTCTCACTGAGAGCTTTCAAGATTTGAAGGAAAACTACGAGCTTGATGGCTCAAGTCGAACGAATGTGATTGTTAAGCAATCGATGATCAAAAGCACGTCTTCTAACAATTCGTGAGAGTATTATCAGCACTGTTTTCACTCGGATATACTTTTCACTTGCTAAGCTGACAAATTGGACGAGAAAATGCCGGAGACGCACTCAGTGCAGACTGAGGTTGGGAAGGAGGTGTGGCCCTTCAACGCTTGACAACTGAAGGACATTCTCTCCGCAACGGAGGAGCACCTGTCAGAAGTCGCAGAAGCTAAACAAGAGCACCGGGCTTCCGGAGATCCAAACTCAGACCTGGAGGATGCGGGCATCGATCCCGCTACCTCTTGCATGCTAAGCGAGCGCTCTACCATTTGAGCTAATCCCCCTCGCTTCATGCGTCTCGGCATCATGTCTTACCGCCTCTGCCCCTCTTACCGGGCACCGCCCACTGCCCTTGGTCTGCAAGGCAGTCCTTTCAAGTGCGATGACGACGCTGAGACCTTCGTTGCCTATTGTACGAGCTGAACTTTTGTGCTCATCAATTCAACGCTCTTTCCATCCACTCATCTTGTCTTTTGACGCTTCGTGTTTTGCGCTCCTTTGACTATCGGCATATCGGGTGACTGCAAACACTGAAGTTCTTGCTTACGGAGTGTGGAACATTGCTTTCAAGTGATCGCTGTTCTGTCATGTTGACGCCGAGTGAATCTTTCTTTGGCAACATGGGCAGGCTGACAGCAGTGCGAGCGAAAGTAATGGCAAATTTCTTGACTTATTTCTGAATGTGAATGTTCTTTAGAAAAGGGATGCGGCGTTGCTTCTCGCCCGTGTAAAGGTCACGCATTCCAGACGTGGTTATGAGCGAACAGTTGCCGCAAGAGTTTGAAAAGAGCAAGAGAGGAAGCAGCCCTGCCCCGTGTGAGGATCAAACTCAGGCCCTTCAGATGACGAGACTGACGCACTACCAATTACGCCAACAAGCCCAGCTGCAGTACACACACCGGAAAGTTTGCCTCACATGGATTTCAGTCGCCCGTTCCCTAATCTTTAGACGCCCTCTGCTGAATGTTGCATTTGCCTTTTGATCTCACCGATACATTTTTGGTCTGTTTCTGTTGCGAGTCCGTCTTTCAGATCTCACCTAGCACAAGTCTCTGTGGCTGAAGTGGCCTCTCTGCTTCAGCATCGTGCCCTCACTCAGCCATTAAAAATGTCACTCGGACTTCTGACATGCTGACATGAAATGTCAAGAGAGAGGGGCGGAGTGACGCTTAAGCCAGAGAGAAGATGAAAAGGGGGCGTGGCTGCGAAACGCTTGACAGCTGCACGATGCTCTCCATGTAAGGCGGGACCACAGGCTAAAGGACACCTTTCGGCACATCAAGCTCTAAGCACACACCTGGAGGATGCGGGAATTGATCCTGCTATCTCCCACATGCAAAGCAAGCGCTGTACCATACAAGCCAACCCCCCTCGCTGGGACTTATGCCTCGGCGTCACCTAGTGCCGCTTGTTCCCCTCTTACCGGGCACAGTTCACTGCCCTTCGTCTGCAAGGCAGTCGTGTAATTGCAGCTTTCTTGACTTATTGATGAAGGTCTGACTGGACGAGCGAATGGCGCCTCTCCCCATCCTCAAGCTCGCTGACAGATTGAAATGGAAAGTGCTGCTGTGGCTCGTTGGTCTAGTGGTATGATTCTCGCTTAGGGTGCGAGAGGTCCCGGGTTCAACTCCCGGACGAGCCCTCGTGTGCTCTTTTCCTCCTCTTCCACAAGACTGGGAACTGATATCCACATCACTTCGCAGCGTCTGCTTATGGCAAACGATGGAATGTGACTAATGACTGAACGAGCCTGGTGAATTCTCATCACGTGGCACAATGAGAGCGTGCAGTCAGCTGTCCAAGGCGGCAACCTCATTGCTCGTTCAAAAGAACACGTACTGAAAACTCATCACCACTGTGTCGTAGATGAGCACCGCGATCGCTTGTTGTCATGCGTTCTTACTTGGGAAATGCAGAAGCAAAAACTGCCCTCTCTCAGCCACCGAAACGTGTGCGGCTCGCCTTGCGCTCTCTGCGCCTCACATATTTGTCGAGCTGTCTGCTCTTCTTTCTGTTGAAGTAATCAAGTTACGGGGCGTCCTGCAGCCTATGATGTTCTCACTGAGAGCTTTCAAGATTTGAAGGAAAACTACGAGCTTGATGGCTCAAGTCGAACGAATGTGATTGTTAATCAATCGATGATCAAAAGCATGTCTTCTAACAATTCGTGAGAGTATTATCAGCACTGTTTTCACTCGGATATACTTTTCACTTGCTAAGCTGACAAATTGGACGAGAAAATGCCGGAGACGCATTCAGTGCAGACTGAGGTTGGGAAGGAGGTGTGGCCCTTCAACGCTTGACAACTGAAGGACATTCTCTCCGCAACGGAGGAGCACCTGTCAGAAGTCGCAGAAGCTAAACAAGAGCACCGGGCTTCCGGAGATCCAAACTCAGACCTGGAGGATGCAGGCATCGATCCCGCTACCTCTTGCATGCTAAGCGAGCGCTCTACCATTTGAGCTAATCCCCCTCGCTTCATGCTACTCGGCATCATGTCTTACCGCCTCTGCCCCTCTTACCGGGCACCGCCCACTGCCTTTGGTCTGCAAGGCAGTCCTTTCAAGTGCGATGACGACGCTGAGACCTTCGTTGCCTATTGTACGAGCTGAACTTTTGTGCTCATCAATTCAACGCTCTTTCCATCAACTCATCTTGTCTTTTGACGCTTCGTGTTTTGCGCTCCTTTGACTATCGGCATATCGGGTGACTGCAAACACTGAAGTTCTTGCTTACGGAGTGTGGAACATTGCTTTCAAGTGATCGCTGTTCTGTCATGTTGACGCCGAGTGAATCTTTCTTTGGCAACATGGGCAGGCTGACAGCAGTGCGAGCGAAAGTAATGGCAAATTTCTTGACTTATTTCTGAATGTGAATGTTCTTTAGAAAAGGGATGCGGCGTTGCTTCTCGCCCGTGTAAAGGTCACGCATTCCAGACGTGGTTATGAGCGAACAGTTGCCGCAAGTGTTTGAAAAGAGCAAGAGAGGAAGCAGCCTACCCCGTGTGAGGATCAAACTCAGGCCCTTCAGATGACGAGACTTACGTACTACCAATTACGCCAACAAGCCCAGCTGCAGTACACACACCGGAAAGTTTGCCTCACATGGATTTCAGTCGCCCGTTCCCTAATCTTTAGACGCCCTCTGCTGAATGTTGCATTTGCCTTTTGATCTCACCGATACATTTTTGGTCTGTTTCTGTTGCGAGTCCGTCTTTCAGATCTCACCTAGCACAAGTCTCTGTGGCTGAAGTGGCCTCTCTGCTTCAGCATCGTGCCCTCACTCAGCCATTAAAAATGTCACTCGGACTTCTGACATGCTGACATGAAATGTCAAGAGAGAGGGGCGGAGTGACGCTTAAGCCAGAGAGAAGATGAAAAGGGGGCGTGGCTGCGAAACGCTTGACAGCTGCACGATGCTCTCCATGTAAGGCGGGACCACAGGCTAAAGGACACCTTTCGGCACATCAAGCTCTAAGCACACACCTGGAGGATGCAGGAATTGATCCTGCTATCTCCCACATGCAAAGCAAGCGCTGTACCATACAAGCCAACCCCCCTCGCTGGGACTTATGCCTCGGCGTCACCTAGTGCCGCTTGTTCCCCTCTTACCGGGCACAGTTCACTGCCCTTCGTCTGCAAGGCAGTCGTGTAATTGCAGCTTTCTTGACTTATTGATGAAGGTCTGACTGGACGAGCGAATGGCGCCTCTCCCCATCCTCAAGCTCGCTGACAGATTGAAATGGAAAGTGCTGCTGTGGCTCGTTGGTCTAGTGGTATGATTCTCGCTTAGGGTGCGAGAGGTCCCGGGTTCAACTCCCGGACGAGCCCTCGTGTGCTCTTTTCCTCCTCTTCCACAAGACTGGGAACTGATATCCACATCACTTCGCAGCGTCTGCTTATGGCAAACAATGGAATGTGACTAATGACTGAACGAGCCTGGTGAATTCTCATCACGTGGCACAATGAGAGCGTGCAGTCAGCTGTCCAAGGCGGCAACCTCATTGCTCGTTCAAAAGAACACGTACTGAAAACTCATCACCACTGTGTCGTAGATGAGCACCGCGATCGCTTGTTGTCATGCGTCCTTACTTGGGAAATGCAGAAGCAAAAACTGCCCTCTCTCAGCCACCGAAACGTGTGCGGCTCGCCTTGCGCTCTCTGCGCCTCACATATTTGTCGAGCTGTCTGCTCTTCTTTCTGTTGAAGTAATCAAGTTACGGGGCGTCCTGCAGCCTATGATGTTCTCACTGAGAGCTTTCAAGATTTGAAGGAAAACTACGAGCTTGATGGCTCAAATCGAACGAATGTGATTGTTAATCAATCGATGATCAAAGGCATGTCTTCTAACAATTCGTGAGAGTATTATCAGCACTGTTTTCACTCGGATATACTTTTCACTTGCTAAGCTGACAAATTGGACGAGAAAATGCCGGAGACGCATTCAGTGCAGACTGAGGTTGGGAAGGAGGTGTGGCCCTTCAACGCTTGACAACTGAAGGACATTCTCTCCGCAACGGAGGAGCACCTGTCAGAAGTCGCAGAAGCTAAACAAGAGCACCGGGCTTCCGGAGATCCAAACTCAGACCTGGAGGATGCAGGCATCGATCCCGCTACCTCTTGCATGCTAAGCGAGCGCTCTACCATTTGAGCTAATCCCCCTCGCTTCATGCTACTCGGCATCATGTCTTACCGCCTCTGCCCCTCTTACCGGGCACCGCCCACTGCCTTTGGTCTACAAGGCAGTCCTTTCAAGTGCGATGACGACGCTGAGACCTTCGTTGCCTATTGTACGAGCTGAACTTTTGTGCTCATCAATTCAACGCTCTTTCCATCAACTCATCTTGTCTTTTGACGCTTCGTGTTTTGCGCTCCTTTGACTATCGGCATATCGGGTGACTGCAAACACTGAAGTTCTTGCTTACGGAGTGTGGAACATTGCTTTCAAGTGATCGCTGTTCTGTCATGTTGACGCCGAGTGAATCTTTCTTTGGCAACATGGGCAGGCTGACAGCAGTGCGAGCGAAAGTAATGGCAAATTTCTTGACTTATTTCTGAATGTGAATGTTCTTTAGAAAAGGGATGCGGCGTTGCTTCTCGCCCGTGTAAAGGTCACGCATTCCAGACGTGGTTATGAGCGAACAGTTGCCGCAAGTGTTTGAAAAGAGCAAGAGAGGAAGCAGCCCTGCCCCGTGTGAGGATCAAACTCAGGCCCTTCAGATGACGAGACTGACGCACTACCAATTACGCCAACAAGCCCAGCTGCAGTACACACACCGGAAAGTTTGCCTCACATGGATTTCAGTCGCCCGTTCCCTAATCTTTAGACGCCCTCTGCTGAATGTTGCATTTGCCTTTTGATCTCACCGATACATTTTTGGTCTGTTTCTGTTGCGAGTCCGTCTTTCAGATCTCACCTAGCACAAGTCTCTGTGGCTGAAGTGGCCTCTCTGCTTCAGCATCGTGCCCTCACTCAGCCATTAAAAATGTCACTCGGACTTCTGACATGCTGACATGAAATGTCAAGAGAGAGGGGCGGAGTGACGCTTAAGCCAGAGAGAAGATGAAAAGGGGGCGTGGCTGCGAAACGCTTGACAGCTGCACGATGCTCTCCATGTAAGGCGGGACCACAGGCTAAAGGACACCTTTCGGCACATCAAGCTCTAAGCACACACCTGGAGGATGCGGGAATTGATCCTGCTATCTCCCACATGCAAAGCAAGTGCTGTACCATACAAGCCAACCCCCCTCGCTGGGACTTATGCCTCGGCGTCACCTAGTGCCGCTTGTTCCCCTCTTACCGGGCACAGTTCACTGCCCTTCGTCTGCAAGGCAGTCGTGTAATTGCAGCTTTCTTGACTTATTGATGAAGGTCTGACTGGACGAGCGAATGGCGCCTCTCCCCATCCTCAAGCTCGCTGACAGATTGAAATGGAAAGTGCTGCTGTGGCTCGTTGGTCTAGTGGTATGATTCTCGCTTAGGGTGCGAGAGGTCCCGGGTTCAACTCCCGGACGAGCCCTCGTGTGCTCTTTTCCTCCTCTTCCACAAGACTGGGAACTGATATCCACATCACTTCGCAGCGTCTGCTTATGGCAAACGATGGAATGTGACTAATGAATGAACGAGCCTGGTGAATTCTCATCACGTGGCACAATGAGAGCGTGCAGTCAGCTGTCCAAGGCGGCAACCTCATTGCTCGTTCAAAAGAACACGTACTGAAAACTCATCACCACTGTGTCGTAGATGAGCACCGCGATCGCTTGTTGTCATGCGTCCTTACTTGGGAAATGCAGAAGCAAAAACTGCCCTCTCTCAGCCACCGAAACGTGTGCGGCTCGCCTTGTGCTCTCTGCGCCTCACATATTTGTCGAGCTGTCTGCTCTTCTTTCTGTTGAAGTAATCAAGTTACGGGGCGTCCTGCAGCCTATGATGTTCTCACTGAGAGCTTTCAAGATTTGAAGGAAAACTACGAGCTTGATGGCTCAAGTCGAACGAATGTGATTGTTAATCAATCGATGATCAAAAGCACGTCTTCTAACAATTCGTGAGAGTATTATCAGCACTGTTTTCACTCGGATATACTTTTCACTTGCTAAGCTGACAAATTGGACGAGAAAATGCCGGAGACGCATTCAGTGCAGACTGAGGTTGGGAAGGAGGTGTGGCCCTTCAACGCTTGACAACTGAAGGACATTCTCTCCGCAACGGAGGAGCACCTGTCAGAAGTCGCAGAAGCTAAACAAGAGCACCGGGCTTCCGGAGATCCAAACTCAGACCTGGAGGATGCAGGCATCGATCCCGCTACCTCTTGCATGCTAAGCGAGCGCTCTACCATTTGAGCTAATCCCCCTCGCTTCATGCTACTCGGCATCATGTCTTACCGCCTCTGCCCCTCTTACCGGGCACCGCCCACTGCCCTTGGTCTGCAAGGCAGTCCTTTCAAGTGCGATGACGACGCTGAGACCTTCGTTGCCTATTGTACGAGCTGAACTTTTGTGCTCTTTCCATCAACTCATCTTGTCATCTTACAGTCTGGGTAATTGGAGACTGCACTGTTCTGCTTCCTAAAGTCATATATGGGTTTTTCGCATGAAGCCGTATTGAACAGTATTTCTCGCATTTTGAACATGTGCACACAGCGGTCCCCCGGGTTCCAGTTAGTGCGTAATTACGCATCGATGAAAAACGAAATTAGCTCACTGAAAGTTTGATGTAGAGAATGTGGAAATTTCCACAAGTTTTGGTCTTTAAAATGCATTTGGTTTGAAGACGTTCTGTGCTTCCATTGTGAAGATATGGACAAAACAATATTTGAGCGTGGTAAAAAAAAGTCATAAAAATGGCAAAGTGAAGGCTGAGAAAGCATTCATAATGCATTTTATACACAAAGCAAGTGTTTTTGTAACTCTAAGAGATTTCGCAAAAGCACTACAGGTGTGCCAAAATCGTTTTTGAACTTCAAGCTAACTTTACCCCGGTCTTAGAGAAAGGACTGCCTTTCACTTCTCTGTGTTTTCTTTCACAGCGCTGTGCACTTTTTCATTGCTCTCGCTTTCAGAGCCTCTGCACAGCACACGACTCGACATCAGGAAGCACATTGAAGTGAAAGCAGAAAGCGCTGCGACATGCACTGTGCAGATCCCGCCACACTAAGAGGTGAGTGGGTCTGTTCGATCACAGCGCTAGGCGAATCCCCAAACAGTGTGCGTGGCAACAAAAAAAGCTGCTCTGTTTTGAACTGGGGACATTCCACATGTGAGGCGAACGTGATAACCACTACACTCTGGAAACGGTGGGAAATTGTGCCCAGTGGCCCAGTGCTGAGCTACGCCAATGCTATTCAGGGGCTATTCAGGGGCCAATGCTATTCGATGTGAATTGAATGCTATTCAACTCGCCAATGCTATTCAGGGGTGGAAAAGGGTGGAGCCGTGTGTGTCTTTTGTTCAAAGACACCCCCATCTCAGAGCCGGAAGTACAGGCCTTCCTCCCGCAGGTCCACAAAGATGTTATTTTTTAAGAAGATCCTGCGAAAGTCGGCCATCCGCCTCTCAGCCCTGCAGTAGGCCAGGCTGAGAGAGAAGCAGTCCTTCACCCTGGCAATGCACAGCCTGACAAGGTCTGGCTTCAGGCCATTGTACATCATGAGGTTCCTCCTCTCCCAGACAGCTGTCCTCGTTAGGCTGAGGAGGAGGTTCACTAAAATGGCGTTAACCCCTCTCAGACCCGCGGTACCCAAAGAAGAACAGCTCTTTCCAGGGCACCCCGTCAAGAACAGCTCCTCGAACAGAGCGAAACAGGCCATCCAGCAGATCTGTCAAGTACGCCCTGGCTCGAGCTGGGGGAAGATCTTACCCCAGAACACCTCTGAGACCGGCACTCTGAAGCGTTTCGCCACCATCAGCCTGTAGAACATGCTGGTGGTGAACCCCAGGAGGTCCACCCCACGGTCCCCCCACTTCACCCTCAGCTCTGGCCAGGCCGGGCCTGCTGCCCCGTCTTGTAGATGGAGCTTCTCCAGCCAACTGTCCGGGAGACCGAGTTTGAGCTGCTCGTAATCCTGACGGATCTTACTGACAGGCAGCTCGTCGTCGACCTCTCGCACAGCGTCGACAATAGCCTGGGTGGGCAGAAATCCGTCCTTTACTTCATAAAGAAGATCCTTGACCTTGGATATGCCAGCCTCGTAGAGCTGCCTGTTCCATCGAGACACCAGCAGGGGGTCGAGGAACAGAGGCTGTTCCAGAATCTGGGCCCGGGTCTCCAGCGTGTAGGAGACATGCTGGGACATGAACTACCCCCTCGCCAGCAGGACCTCCCTGTAAAAGGAGGGCAGATGTTTTATCAACCCCGGAGTCAGCCTCACCAAGAGAGTCTCCTGCCCCAAGCCCCCGCAAGTCTCGAGGTAGCTTCCCATACCAATCTTCCAAATGCTGACATTATCCAGGTCAAGGAACTTCTTCACTACTTTCAGCCTAAAGCTTTTCAGCTTCAGGCCTACATCACACAGCTTCAGCCCACCCCTGGAGATTTTCCCAATGAGGGTGTCATGAGTGACCAGCGGAGGCTTCCCCTCCCACACGAATCCCACCACCAGTTGCCTAATCTCATTCTCTACCCGTTCAGGAAGAGGCATCACAGACAGTGGGTACCACAAGAGGGACAGGCACAGTGTGTTAACGAGCAGGACCCTTCCCTTTAGGGTCAGGGACCTGTGTCTCCACCGATTGAATTGGCCCTCATCTTAATGAGCTTCTCCTTCCACAGGAGAAGCCCAGTGGCCTGCTCATCAGCGTTAATGTAGACGCCAAGGACCTTCAGGTGACCCGTCTCAACCCTGAAAGGGTAGCCGAAGAGCGGGGCAAGGTCTGCCCTCCCCACCGGCATGACCTCAGACTTCTCCAAGTTTACCTTGGCGCCCGAGGCAGCGCAGTAGGCCTGCACAACCTCTAAAATGGCCGAGATCTCCGCCACCTCTGCCAACGTCAGTCTGGTGTCGTCAGCATATTGGTAGATCAACGAGGTGGCGGTGCCCCCAGGCAAGGTCACTGGAAAGAAGCTCGTGAGGGAACCATTCACCTTGACACAGCTCACGATCCCCTTGTACACGAGCCTCACCCAGGAGATGAAGGCCTCGCCGAAGCCAAAGCTCTTCAAGACCTCAAACAGGAAGGAATGCTCCACCCTGTCGAAGGCCTTCTCCTGGTCCAGTTTCAGGACGTATCCACCCCTCGGCTGCTCCCGCATAAGGTCCACAACATCTCTGATGGAGCACACAGTCTCCGCGATGTCTCTCCACTTGACGCAGTAGGTCTGCGAAGGCGACAGGATCCTGGGCAGAACCTTCCCGAGCCTGAGGGAGAGAACACGAGTTAGTATCTTATAGTCTGTGTTCAACAGACTGATCGGGCGAAAGTTTTTCAAAAGGGAGGGATCCCCCTGCTTTTTGTAGACAAGAGAGATCACCCCCCTTCTCATAGATGGGGTCAGAGCGCCGGTCCTGGCAATCTCCTGGAACACCTCCAGAAGGAGGGGCCCCAGGGACTGCTGAAAGTGTCTGTAGAGCTTGGAGGAGAGCCTGTCCCACCCAGGGCTCTTGTTAGGAGACGAGCCCCGAAGTGCTTCAAGCACTTCCTCCAAGCTCAGCGCACTGTCACAGAGCTCACAATCGCTCTGTGACAGGCGGGTACTCACCCAAGCCAGCATGGCCCGGGTCTGCTGCTCATCCACCCCTTCGGACCAGAACAAGGCACTAACGGCCTCGGGGGCAGAGAGCCGCACACCGTCCTCTCCCACCAGCTCCTCGATGAAGGAGCTGCGCTGCCTCTCCTGCTCCAGGCCGAAAAAGAACCTCGTGCTCTTCTCGCCCTCGGCCAGATACTGGGCTCTGCTGCGCACCCTGGCTCCTCTCCACTTCTCATCCTCCAGGGCTTGCAGCTCACCCCTCAGCTCCAGCAAGAGCTCGCAGCCCCCGCCTTGATCTGCCAGGAGCCCGAGCTCTGAGGCGATCCGAGCCCGAAGCTCTCTCTCCCGCCTGGCCTTCTCCCGCCCCTGGGACAGGCCATACGAGATACTGAACTCTTTGATGCCGTACTTGAGATTATCCCACCTGACCAGCTTTTCTGACCTATACAGGGGACATTGCAGCTGCTGCCGGATTAGGTCTTCTATGCCCTGACAGAATTAAGCCTCCCCCAGGAGCGCGTTATTAAAGCACCAGAGGCCGGGGCCCCGGTCCTCCTGTGCCCCTGCTACAGAGAAGTGAAGCACAGCATGGTCGCTCAGGGTCGTGAACACATACCGCATCCGGCTCAGGCACGGGAAGAGACTCATGTGCCCCAGCAACAGGTAGATCCGGCTCTGTCTCAAGACACCTTCAACGACCTGCCGCCGAAAAAAGTCCCTCCGCGCACCATAAGCCTGACACCACGCATCCACGAACCCGTGAGCCTCCGCACTGCGCTCCAGGAAGCTGCGAGCAGCGCTGCTCTTAAAGGTCATCCCAACCGCGACATCGAGCGCACTCAGTGCACAGTTAAAATCTCCGACGACCAGCCCTGGCTGCTTGAAGAAGGCGAGCCGCTCAGCTTCCCCATTGGGGGCGTAGATGTTGCTCAGCAGCACGGACTGTCCCAGAAACCCGAGACAGACCTGCAGGAGCCGGCCGTCCGTGTCGCGGTGCAGGAGCCTTACGCTCTCGTACACTCCCCTCCTCACCAGCACGGCCACCCCCCCTCCTGCACAGGCCGGAGGCGTTGCTGTAAAACAGCTCCCAGTCCCACTGTGCTCTCACCTTCCGGACACACTCCTCGTCCCAGAAGGTCTCCTGGAGGCAGACAACATCCGTCCGCCCCAGCGGAGCCAACACTGCCCTCAGCTTCGCTCTGTCCCTCAGCTTGTTGGCATTTAAAGAGGCGAAAGATGCCATCACGTATATGGCCGGGAAAGAGTGAAGTTAATTCTCCGGCCCGCACAACAGTTTCCCCGCCCTTTCTGCAACATTCTCATTGCCAACACTTGCTGCTTCCTCCCCACCTCCTGTCTCCGCCACCGCAGAGACATCAGGGATGGGTCTGCGGACAACTCTTGAATTGGGCTTGAGGTTGGGCTGAGGCCTGACGTGGTGCCACTGGATCCTGGCTTCGAGGGCCCAGGCGGTTGTACCCCGGCTCGCCCACTTCCCTCCCCCTCCTCCCTGTCCTCCCTCTCCACCCCATCCATCTCCACCACCTCCCCTTCCCCCTCCATCTCCATGCTCTGTAATTCCCCCTCCTCTGTCCCTGCCCCATCCATCTCAAGACACCCATCCTCCATTCCTTCTTCCACCACTTCCCCTACCTCTCCTCCCACGACCATATCCAACTCCCCTTCCTCAGTCTCTGCCAACGGTGCCTGCCAGAGTATTGAAGAGGCTCCCTCACCTGGCAGGGTGTCTTGTGGCCACTGCAGGGCAACCGGGCGCTTCCCCTCAGGCTCCTCTGGGTCCTCGGGCATCTCTTCGTTTGGGCCTATGTCCACCTTGCCAGGGTCTTGTCGCCGTTGCCGCTGCTGCTTGGTCACACGCCTCGCAGCAGCGCCTTTGCTGACCCCAGCAGGCATCTCATCCCCTGGCCCAGAAGAGGGCCCTGCTGGCTCACCGGTAAGCTGGGGAACCGCTGACGGTGATGGTGGAGGTGGTGGTGGTGGTGCCGTCGCCTCCTCCCTCTGCCTCTCTCCCTGCACAGGCTGGGGTGTCATAAGCCTTACTGGTACGCTGAGGGGCCGCCTCTGGTGGTGGTGGTGCCCGTAGGATCTCAGCTGCACCACGCTGCACCACCGCCTGTTGTGGAGCAACCTCCCTCCGCTTCTCTTGCGGCACAGAGTGGGACGCAACAGGTTTGTTAGGGCAACGGGGCACCCCCGCTGGTGGAGATGCTGGCTGGTCCCCGGCTCCTCTCTGCTGCGCTGTACCCAGGATCAGGCATGCTCAAGGGGGTGTGGCCACAAGTGAGCGCAAGCCTCACAGGCTCCCTTCTTATAGAGAGGACAGCTCCGTCACCTCTTTTACGACGGTCCTTTTTTTCCCTTGCGTTTTTCTCTTCTTCCCACGTTCTCTCTCTTCACTGCCTTCGTCCCCACTCTATTTCACTTCAGTCTTTCACTTGTAGCGGCAATGCTTGTTAATAAGACAGAATTAAGTGTTGCTGTGCTTTTCCAAATGAGGCCCCATCTCTCTGCTCATCTCTGTGGTGCAGCCACAGAGAAACTATTCATGCAGGCTGATTTAAAGATGTTTTCTTTTGTTAAGGGACAGCTCCCAAATGGGGATGCACTTAGGTAAGCCTGGCTATCATGATCAATGGTCATCCATTGGCGCC
This sequence comes from Lepisosteus oculatus, assembly GCF_040954835.1. NCBI lineage: Eukaryota > Metazoa > Chordata > Actinopteri > Semionotiformes > Lepisosteidae > Lepisosteus > Lepisosteus oculatus. The sequence goes on along the minus strand of NC_090709.1, from coordinate 53,971,787 downwards.
TATCTGTCTAGGGTGTGCCAGATGGACATCTGGACTGCATTCCTAAGTGTCAGTAGTAAGTGACTCATATCTCACCTTGATCAACCAATCAGGGACTGGTAGGGCTGAGTAACCCACGTGGGACTCTGATGTTCATGGAACTTTCAGCCAATGAACGAGCTGAAGTTCCTCCAGGTAAAAACAGGCAACACAATGACTGGAGATGTGCAATAGATAAGAAATCATAAAGAGGTAGATGGTGATGGTGTAGGTGTGGTCCGAGGGGGATGGCTAAATGTGTTCGCCAGTCTCACTGCTTGTGGATAGAAGCTATTGAAGAATCTTGTGGTAAGTGTCCGTATGCTCTTATATCTCTTGCCTGAGGGCAGTGGGGTGAAGAGCTCATGCCCGGGGTGGTGACTGTCCTCTGTGATGGCCAGAGATTGTTCCTTGGAGATTACCATCTGCTGATAAGATATGATCACAATATTGACCATATACAATTTCTTGCATAAGGAATTCATATTTTGCATACACCGATCTCCCCGGAGTCCCAAGTGATTCTGGTTTTGGAAAGCTAAAGGACAATGAGCTTCACGATACCAGGGGGACAGTGGGTGGTCAAGTCTCCCCTAAACAATGTCTCTTGTAAGATTATGATGTCAGTGCATTTAATAATGTTGTTGAACTCTCTTTAGCCAAAATACAGAGGAGCCCAGACCCAGAATGTTACACATACTGACAGAGAGTGATCTCATTATGTGTGTTTGGATTTTAACAACTATTATTATTGTTTGCTAGAACCAAAACAATCTATGTTAAACATTTTCATCTTCAGCCAAAAATACAAACCTGTGTACGTAGTGTGGTACAGGTTCTTGTCCAATCCTGCTCTTGGTACAGGTTGGAGGGTTGCACCGATTCTGAGTCTTGTTAGCTGGTATGGATGGGTTTGGGGGTGTTGATACCAGAGTGGTCCAGGAGGGGGGTGCAGGTGTCTCGGGGGCATTCTTGTTTTTCTATGAGTTCAGGTTGATTCTGTTGGTTCTGTCACGAATCTCCCTCAAGCAGGCAAGCGCTCCCGCATTCCCTCAAGCTCTCCCCGTACCAAACGTGCAAGTGTCAATCAGTCCTCTACTTAAACCCTCATCTGTCCCCCGGTCATTGCTCACGATTGAGATTCTCTCCCGGAGCTTACCTACTAACTACGCCTTTGCCTTACTACGACTTCTCATCTGGACCTCGACCCCGCTTTTCCGACTTCGCTTTAGCCACTCGATTTTGTACCTTCGCCTGTTTTACGCTTTCTCGGATCCTGACCCCAGACTGTCTCTTCGTTTACGTCTCTGCCTTCTGAATCTACACCGACACAACTTCTACGACTTCCCGGACTTCGACCCCTGCCAGTCCATCGACTACGCCTTCGCCTGTCGATTCTGTGCCTATGCCTGTACTACGGCTTCCCGGACTCGGACCCCTGCCTGTTTACTCCGACTACGCCTGCGTCTCGCTCCAACCTTACCAAGGGCACCGCATTGGATCCCTATCCTCAGCAGTCAGCCCCTGCGTGACAGGTTCTGAGTGTCTTGGTTACATCTGTTTGTGTGTATAGATGAAAAAGCTATTGAAGAGCACCCCCACACCCCCCCACCCGTCTCGGTGGAAGTTGCCATGTTCAAAAAATCCTAAAAAGATAATTAAAGTTGCACACAACAAAGCATGACTGTGAAAGGTCAGGAGGCCTGCCCCTTCACATTAAAAAATAAAGAAATATTCCACAACTCAAAGCGAGGTTGTATAAGGTTAGGGGAAATGTCTGGTGTAAAACACCTGGTTGCAGCACTGTGGCTGTTGTGCTTGAAGAGCTATTGACTCATGAATAGCACCCCCCCAATCCCCATGTACTGCCTGTCTAATGGTGCCATATTGAAAAACTAAAATTCTTATTAAAAAAATAAATAAAGGGGCCACAGCCACAGCAAGGTTGTATGAGGTTAGGGGACCTGTGTGGTGTGTAACACACTTCGTTTCAGCAGTGTGGCTGTTGTATTTGAAATGCTATTGAGCCATGAAGTCGACCCACCTATGGCACTATATTACCTGTAGTGTTATCTTCAGAAAATCATTACAAAATAAAGAAAGTGGCCACAGCCACAGCAAGGTTGTATGAGGTTTGGGGGCCTGTCTGGTGTGTAAAACACTTGGGTACAGCCGTGTGGGTGCTGTATTTGAAATTCTATTGAGCCATGAAGACGACCCACCCGTCCCAGTGTATTACCTGTAGTGTTATCTTCAGAAACTCATTACAAAATAAAGAAAGGGGCCACAGCCACAGCAAGGTTGTATGAGGTTCGGGGGCCTGTCTGGTGTGTAAAACAAGTGGGTACAGCAGTGTGGCTGCTATATTTGAAATGCTATTGAGCCATGAAGAAGACCCACCTACCCCAGTGTGTTACCTGTAGTGTTATCTTCAGAAAATCATAAAAAAATAAAGGTTCCATAACCCTAAAAAGCTGGGAATAGTCAGATGACCTGCTTAGTGTGCAAAACACTTACCTGCAGCATTGTGGGTGCTGTGGTTTAAATGCTATTGGTTTGTGAACAGAATACCCCTATCCCAGTGCATTGTGCCACATTAAATAAAAGCAAGAGAAAAAGAGATTCAGAACACAAAGCTGTGTCAGTGTTCTGTGTAAAAAGTCGGTATGAACATCATGGGAGCTGTTTTTAATAAGCTGCTGAGTAAAGATTATTTTAATCTTCCTGCTGTCAGTAGTATTGTGAATATAGTTGACCCTTACCTGAATGAAAACAGGACGTAAAGGAAGGGTTTCAGAAATCAAACAAAGCTTTATTCCCGTGCTTACAGTCTGGGTAATGGGAGACTGCGCTGTTCTGCTTCCTATGGTCATATATGGGTTTTTCGCATGAAGCCGTATTGAACAGTATTTCTCGCGTTGTGAACGTGTGCACACAGCGGTCCCCCGGGTTCCAGTTCGTGCGTAATTACGCATCGATGAAAAACCGGAGGTTTAAAAAAAGATAATTAGCTCACTGATAGTTTGATGTAAAGGCTGTGGAAATATCCACAAGTCGTGGTCTTTAAAATGCATTTGGTTTGACGGCGTTCTGTGCTTCCATTGCGAAGATATGGACAAAAGAATATTCGTGCATGGTCAAAAAAATGTCATAAAATCGAAAAAGTAAAGGCTGAGAAAGCATCCACAATGTATTTTATACACAAAACAAGCATTCTCGCAACTCTAAGAGGTTTCGTGAAAGCGCTACAGGCGTGCCAAAATCGTTTTCGAACTTCGAGCTAACTTCCCAGTGGGCAAAAGACGTATAATATACGTCTATTAAACGTATACCTTAGACGTCTAAATGTGGTCTACAATTCGTCTAGAATGAAATTCTAATATACGTCTAAAGTTATACGTCAGTTATACGTCTATGCTTAGACGTTCATTATACATAAATGGTTGGAGTTCTATTATACAGATAAATTTAGAGGACTATTATACATATATGGTTGGAGTTCCGGATAACTTTAGAGGTCTATTATACGGATAACTTTAGAGGACTATTATACGTATATGGTTAGAGGTCTATTATACGTATAACTTTAGAGGTCTATTATACATATATGGTTAGAGGTCTATTATACGTATAACTTTAGACGTCTATTATACGTATATGGTTAGAGGTCTATTATACGTATAACTTTAGACGTCTATTATACGTATATGGTTAGAGGTCTATTATACGGATAACATTAGAGGTGTATTATACATCAAAGATAGATTTTATAGGTGTAGAAACAAGTAAACCAAGCCAATGATTAGGTTTAGAAATTTATTCTGAAAATACACATTCACACCTGAAACATACGTATTTCAAATTATACATTGTATACAATCAATCAACAATCAACATATGGGCAATAATCATAAAAAACACAACTAGTCTTAAACTTCAGCTACAAATTCTGGTAACATGGCAATATACAGTATAGTAATGACAAACACAAAACTAATTACATTAACACACTAACTCAAAACCACATTTTGATTCAAATATACATTTTAAAATGTACAACTTCTATATTTCCAAGAAAAAAATATTACAATGGAAGTTAAGACGATTTTTGTCCACTATTTGCAAACCCTGTCTAATTCTCCTAACAGTTAGAACCAAAAAGCTATTATTTTCAGAGTCCAGATCTCCTGGCCCCCTGCCTTGCATATGCATTCTTCAAGTAACACATTGCGTGCTCCTTTATTTCTTTTTCTGTTGATGTAGGGTGGGAATTCAGCACCGCAGCTAGGAGAAAATTATATAATATTACTTCCCAAATAAATGATGATTAATATCTTCTTTAGTATAATCTAAAAAATGAACGGTTTACTAAGCTCAAAGCTGAAATAAATGTATAAAATTTGGCTTGCATCATAGCAGTTGAGCAATAAAGTCTGTCCTAATTAAAGAGTACCCAAAGTTTGAAAGTACAACATAGAATAAGAATAAGAGAAACGGGAAAACGATTTTGTGTCATCTTCCCCATTCACACTATTTTATGTGCCATTTTTTTGCTTATCACGTACTATTTTAATCAAAATAATATTAAGAAAGATCTGTATGTATTCAGATAGTATTATTATTGTTCACACTTACTCGTCAAAAGAGGATTGCTGAAATATTTGCAGATATACTTCTACGTTTGAAAAACGTGTCCAAAATGGTGACCAACGAATACTAGCAATGCATTGTGGTATATAACCGGAAAATATGCTGGGTTCGATATTTTCTCAACGTATGCGTTTATTAATGTTGTCGATATTATGGTTGAAATTTAACATTGATAATACATCGCGGCTATGTGCCCCCTGCTATGAGCTGATGTGCAATTTTAACGCATGCAGTTAGTAAGGATCGGTCACTGTTGTATGGTATTATATATAATGACATTATGGAATAGGATGGGGACAGGCCTGGCATCACGGGGGGGAGGGGGGAATGTCGCCCCTTCAGTTTTGGGCAAAAAGATTTACCTAACTTAATTTGCGCCCTAAAAAAATAGTTGTACTTTGTCAATGGTCAGACAACACTAAATGACACGAACAGTCACTCAGTCTGTTTGATGGGCAGGAGGGCTATCCGTCCAGGAACTGCACATATCAGTGTCGTTATTGAGTGTCAACATTACGATCCTGTTTGCTCAGGTGGACCGATTCCTTGCAGTAGTTTATCATTATACTTAAAATCGTTATATAACTAGGACTAGTTATAGCAGTCTGTGCTTTCTGTTGGTTTTACAACATTTTTTTCTTAACGATTCAGAACGTCCATGTAGCTGCAAAAATGAACGCTTATGGTACTTTTCGCTCCAGGCTATACAAAACGTGAGAGTGACGAAAAATGTGAAACTGAACTTCATCGCAAATAGCAGATTGCTAGTCGTTGTCTTCTATCATGAAGCACTAATCAATGGCATAGCTGCGAGATTTCATTTGGGTAGCTGCACCGTACAGCTCCATTTCAACCGAAATATCACTCCCCCCTCAGAATTTCAGACGCCCCCCTACAGATTTTTCCCCGGGCACCGCGCACTGATGGGGGACGGGGTGTCCAGGAAATGGTATCAACTTTTGTCAAGAAAATAAAAATAGAAACTCTATAGGCACTCAAACATTTTACTGTTTTTTTTCAGGCAGGTGGCAAGACCCCCTCAGCAAAACCCTTGTATGCCAAGCTGTGGGCATTGATTCGTCGAATATACGTATATTTACGGCGAAATTACGGCTATACGTATATATACGTCGCCTCGACGTATAATCAACGTCGAATTGCAACCGTAAAATCGACGACATGAATAAACGCATATATAACGTCGAAAACACATCTAACACAGTGCCTGAGGCTTTTTACTGTATGTATCGTGTGTGCCGCAACTAGGAGTATACGGCACTCTGCACAGTGCACGAAGTAAATTATTTTGGCAGTAATTCATTTATTATATTTACTATATTTATTATACACGTGTAAATTAATTACTGCCAAAATAATTTACTTCGTGCACTGTGCAGAGTGCCGTATACTCCTAGTTGCGGCACACACGATACATACAGTAAAAAGCCTCAGGCACTGTGTTAGATGTGTTTTCGACGTTATATATGCGTTTATTCATGTCGTCGATTTTACGGTTGCAATTCGATGTTGATTATACGTCGAGGCGACGTATATATACGTATAGCCGTAATTTCGCCGTAAATATACGTATATTCGACGAATCAATACCCACTGGGTCCGCACGGCAGTCGACTCGACATCAGGAAGCACATTGAAGTGAAAGCAGGAAGCGCTGCGACATGCACTGTGCAGATCCCGCCACACTAAGAGGTGAGTGGGTCTGTTCGATGCACAAAGAACGCTTTGAGAAGCGTCAAAGGCAAGTCATTCCGAGTTGGTCGTTTGTGTTTTCCGTTCAGACGCGAAATGCTGAAATGATCTCTCGGCTCCTCGGTTGTCATTTCTGCTCCATAAAGGAATCACAGCACGCGTCGGCTTCCAGCACGGTGGGTCGGGACACGATGCCGGGGGTCGGAGAGAGCGATGTCTTCCTCGTTAGTATAGGACCTGTCACCTGTCCCCACCTGTCACGCGGGAGACTGGGGTGCATCAGGACGCGCCTTGAAGTGAAAGCAGGATGCGCTGTGACATGCACTGTGCAGATCCCGCCACACTAAGAGGTGGGTCCAGTGGGTCTGTTCGATCACAGCGCTAGGCGAATCCCCAATCCCCTTTTGTGCCTGGCGACAAAAGATGTCTGTTTCCGCCTGGTTTCGAACCGGGGACCTTTCGCGGGTGAGGCGAACGTGATAACCACTACACTACGGAAACGGTGGTAAGACGTGCCCAGCGGCCCAGCCCTGAGCTTCGCCAATGCGATTCAGCTGCTTCCAGTGCCTTTATTGGAGTGCGCTGATGGACCGTGCTCTCTCTCCAGAGACCAGCACGCCTGTCATGGACGGAGCAGGAAAGGCGGCGCCACATTCTACAGCCCTCTCCACGCAATCGACGAAATCGGGCTACTGAAGTGGAGAAAATCGCCTCTCCAGAAAGTGCAAATATCATCTTGGAGACTATAAATCCTATTGCCGAAGGTCAGCCCTGTCTACCAGAGTAACCCTCCCACAGCGATGATCAGCTCGTCTCACACGCGAGAAGTTTCGGTTGGAAACAAGCGCCCCCTCTTCTCGCACGTTTTGCACGTTCGAGTAGTTTTAATGCGGCTCTTTCGTACACGGTGCTGATCTTTTGGAAAGCAGGAGGCAAAACCGAGTCGAACCGCCTGGGTGAAAACCAGGAACCCTAACCGCTAGACTATATGGCAGCGAACAACCATGCTGTTCCCGGCATCATGCAAGCAAACTACATAAATATGAGAAAACACGCGAGAGAGTTGTCACTCAGAGTGTCGAAGGGTCGATGTATACTGGGGCTCAGTTGAAATGCAACGTCAGGACTTTTCCGAATTATGTCACACGAAGAGAGCACAGCCCTTTCCGCCCTGCCGCGTGTGTCTCGGTAACTCGCTGTGATCGTATAGTGGTCAGTACTTTGCGTTGTGGCCGCAACAACCCCGGTTCGAATCCGGGTCACGGCAGAATAGGGGCGTCTGCTTTTACTACTCGCACGAATGAAGGCAAAAAAAAGCCAATCGACGTGAACGAACGGCGCTTTACAGAGGAGTACTGCCTGACTGGATCGTTGATGAACGACAGAGGCCACTCCGACCTCTTCTCGGTTTTCTTCAATGACTTACTAAGGATCTTCTTCACATTCGCCCATGCAGGGGAAGCCAGTTACACCAAAGCAAACGCAGGAAAGTGCATTTCAAGCAGAGACCAGGAGGGACTTGTTTACACCGAGAGTGGGCGGAGAATGGAACAATGCGCCCAGCCCTGTTGCTGGAGCCGATTCTTGATGAGCTCTTGGGCTCACTAAGAGGCCCCCGCTGGATGCTAATCTTTCTGTTGTTCTTGCAGGTCCTGCGCTGCTTTTGAGCCGACAGAGCTCGACCTGGTCTGTCGGCACAGCCCAATTGCAAATGATCGGCTCCGCGTACAGAAGGAACGTGCGTTTGGTACAAGAGTGCACGAAGGCACCGGAAATACATTGGGAACAAATGACCGGTCGCTCAAGACCTCTGTGAAGTACAGGAGCGTGCAAAACGAGGCTGTTTCCGCCCGGTCTCGAACCGGGGACCTTTCGCGTGTTAGGCGAACGTGATAGCCGCTACACTACGGAAACCTGTAGGGACTGCTGCTGGTGTCTCGCTTGCGTTTCGGGCTGAGAAAGGGACGCGTCACTTTAGGAAGGGGGCGCTGGAGAGAGGAACAAAGGGCGCGATGAAACAAAATGCCGAAACCCGGGATCGGGATTGTGTTTTCCGTTCAGACGCGAAATGCTGAAATGATCTCTCGGCTCCTCGGTTGTCATTTCTGCTCCGTAAAGGAATCACAGCACGCGTCGGCTTCCAGCACGGTGGGTCGGGACACGATGCCGGGGGTCGGAGAGAGCGATGTCTTCCTCGTTAGTATAGGACCTGTCACCTGTCCCCACCTGTCACGCGGGAGACTGGGGTGCATCAGGACGCGCCTTGAAGTGAAAGCAGGATGCGCTGTGACATGCACTGTGCAGATCCCGCCACACTAAGAGGTGGGTCCAGTGGGTCTGTTCAATCACAGCGCTAGGCGAATCCCCAGTCCCCTTTTGTGCCTGGCGACAAAAGATGTCTGTTTCCACCCGGTTTCAAACCGGGGACCTTTCGCGTGTGAGGCGAACGTGATAACCACCCCAGGGACGGTTAGATCCTCGAACCAGGGACCTTTAGATCTTCAGTCTAACGCTCTCCCAACTGAGCTATTTCGGCAGTGCGCAAAGCCCACAGCCACCTGCTCCAGCCTTCCTGTGTTGTGGCATGAGCGCACCAAGAGTAGCGGGAGAGTGTTGCAGGAACGTCACTCAGAAGGAAAGCCACCCAGCTGCGCCCTCTGAGCTCTGTCCAGCGCATCTTCCTCGCATGGACTCCTGCCTGCGACGGGCAGGAAACAATTAGCAAGAACAGAACGACACGCCATGGGTGTCTCATGACCGCACCTTAGGTTGTGACACGTGCAGGTGTGAGGGGTTGCCGGGCTACTTTGGAGCAGAGCTTGGGCGGAGGGGGGGCGGGAAAGCAGACAAAGAGGTGACACCTCAAGGTCTGCACGATCACAGCTCTCCGCCGCCCCAGGCTTCCGCTCGATAAGCTACTGGACACACCCGCCCCTCCTCACACAGACCGTGGAAAAGCCCCCGAGTGGGAGGGCTCGCTCTTCCTCCCAGGAGCTCTTGGACACGACGCCCAGACAGGGCGCGGGGAGCCGCCGCCTGCAAACACGGCTCCAGGCAGGACTCCACTCCGCAGGAGCCGCAGAGCAGAGGAGATGAGGGCAGCTTAGCTCCTGTGCAGAGACCTGAGCTGTTGTTGCTGTGGATGCTGTCTTTTCTGCACTCGGGGTAGGAGTGAATGTTGAGTTGCACTTAGAAATGAAGCAGAGCACTTCAACGGCACGGGTGTGTGTGTGTGCGCCCTGGTGATTCTGGGAGACAGATCGAACCTGGGCTAAAAGAGAGGGGGCTTAGCCCTCTTCCATTTGCTAGTTCAAAGTTGTACAACCCCTTTGTATCTGCTAGGCGGCGCAGTCGTCGTGCACAAAGAACACTTTGAAAAGCGTCAAAGGCAAGTCATTCCGAGTTGGTCGTTTGTGTTTTCCGTTCAGACGCGAAATGCTGACATGATCTCTCGGCTCCTCGGTTGTCATTTCTGCTCCGTAAAGGGATCACAGCACGCGTCGGCTTCCAGCATGCTGGGTCGGGACACGATGCCGGGGGTTGGAGAGCGCGATGTCTTCCTCGTTAGTATAGTGGCAAGTATCCCCGCCTGTCACGCGGGAGACCGGGGTTCGATTCCCCGACGGGGAGTAGCTTTTCTTTCACCTCCTTAGAGAAATGACTGCCTTTCACTTCTCTGTTTTCTTTCACAGCGTCGTGCACCTTTTCATTGCTCTCGCTTTCAGAGCCTCCGCACGGCAGTCGACTCGACATCAGGAAGCACATTGAAGTGAAAGCAGGAAGCGCTGCGACATGCACTGTGCAGATCCCGCCACACTAAGAGGTGAGTGGGTCTGTTCGATGCACAAAGAACGCTTTGAGAAGCGTCAAAGGCAAGTCATTCCGAGTTGGTCGTTTGTGTTTTCCGTTCAGACGCGAAATGCTGAAATGATCTCTCGGCTCCTCGGTTGTCATTTCTGCTCCGTAAAGGAATCACAGCACGCGTCGGCTTCCAGCACGGTGGTCGGGACACGATGCCGGGGGTCGGAGAGAGCGATGTCTTCCTCGTTAGTATAGGACCTGTCACCTGTCCCCACCTGTCACGCGGGAGACTGGGGTGCATCAGGACGCGCCTTGAAGTGAAAGCAGGATGCGCTGTGACATGCACTGTGCAGATCCCGCCACACTAAGAGGTGGGTCCAGTGGGTCTGTTCGATCACAGCGCTAGGCGAATCCCCAATCCCCTTTTGTGCCTGGCGACAAAAGATGTCTGTTTCCGCCCGGTTTCAAACCAGGGACCTTTCGCGTGTGAGGCGAACGTGATAACCACTACACTACGGAAACGGTGGTAAGACGTGCCCAGCGGCCCAGCCCTGAGCTTCGCCAATGCGATTCAGCTGCTTCCAGTGCCTTTATTGGAGTGCGCTGATGGACCGTGCTCTCTCTCCAGAGACCAGCACGCCTGTCATGGACGGAGCAGGAAAGGCGGCGCCACATTCTACAGCCCTCTCCACGCAATCGACGAAATCGGGCTACTGAAGTGGAGAAAATCGCCTCTCCAGAAAGTGCAAATATCATCTTGGAGACTATAAATCCTATTGCCGAAGGTCAGCCCTGTCTACCAGAGTAACCCTCCCACAGCGATGATCAGCTCGTCTCACACGCGAGAAGTTTCGGTTGGAAACAAGCGCCCCCTCTTCTCGCACGTTTTGCACGTTCGAGTAGTTTTAATGCGGCTCTTTCGTACACGGTGCTGATCTTTTGGAAAGCAGGAGGCAAAACCGAGTCGAACCGCCTGGGTGAAAACCAGGAACCCTAACCGCTAGACTATATGGCAGCGAACAACCATGCTGTTCCCGGCATCATGCGAGCAAACTAGATAAATATGAGAAAACACGCAAGAGGGTTGTCACTCAGAGTGTCGAAGGGTCGATGTATACTGGGGCTCAGTTGAAATGCAACGTCAGGACTTTTCCGAATTATGTCACACGAAGAGAGCACAGCCCTTTCCGCCCTGCCGCGTGTGTCTCGGTAACTCGCTGTGATCGTATAGTGGTCAGTACTTTGCGTTGTGGCCGCAACAACCCCGGTTCGAATCCGGGTCACGGCAGAATAGGGGCGTCTGCTTTTACTACTCGCACGAATGAAGGCAAAAAAAAGCCAATCGACGTGAACGAACGGCGCTTTACAGAGGAGTACTGCCTGACTGGATCGTTGATGAACGACAGAGGCCACTCCGACCTCTTCTCGGTTTTCTTCAATGACTTACTAAGGATCTTCTTCACATTCGCCCATGCAGGGGAAGCCAGTTACACCAAAGCAAACGCAGGAAAGTGCATTTCAAGCAGAGACCAGGAGGGACTTGTTTACACCGAGAGTGGGCGGAGAATGGAACAATGCGCCCAGCCCTGTTGCTGGAGCCGATTCTTGATGAGCTCTTGGGCTCACTAAGAGGCCCCCGCTGGATGCTAATCTTTCTGTTGTTCTTGCAGGTCCTGCGCTGCTTTTGAGCCGACAGAGCTCGACCTGGTCTGTCGGCACAGCCCAATTGCAAATGATCGGCTCCGCGTACAGAAGGAACGTGCGTTTGGTACAAGAGTGCACGAAGGCACCGGAAATACATTGGGAACAAATGACCGGTCGCTCAAGACCTCTGTGAAGTACAGGAGCGTGCAAAACGAGGCTGTTTCCGCCCGGTCTCGAACCGGGGACCTTTCGCGTGTTAGGCGAACGTGATAGCCGCTACACTACGGAAACCTGTAGGGACTGCTGCTGGTGTCTCGCTTGCGTTTCGGGCTGAGAAAGGGACGCGTCACTTTAGGCAGGTGGCGCTGGAGAGAGGAACAAAGGGCGCGATGAAACAAAATGCCGAAACCCGGGATCGAACCAGGGACCTTTAGATCTTCAGTCTAACGCTCTCCCAACTGAGCTATTTCGGCAGTGCGCAAAGCCCACAGCCACCTGCTCCAGCCTTCCTGTGTTGTGGCATGAGCGCACCAAGAGTAGCGGGAGAGTGTTGCAGGAACGTCACTCAGAAGGAAAGCCACCCAGCTGCGCCCTCTGAGCTCTGTCCAGCGCATCTTCCTCGCATGGACTCCTGCCTGCGACGGGCAGGAAACAATTAGCAAGAACAGAACGACACCCCATGGGTGTCTCATGACCGCACCTTAGGTTGTGACACGTGCAGGTGTGAGGGGTTGCCGGGCTACTTTGGAGCAGAGCTTGGGCGGAGGGGGGGCGGGAAAGCAGACAAAGAGGTGACACCTCAAGGTCTGCACGATCACAGCTCTCCGCCGCCCCAGGCTTCCGCTCGATAAGCTACTGGACACACCCGCCCCTCCTCACACAGACCGTGGAAAAGCCCCCGAGTGGGAGGGCTCGCTCTTCCTCCCAGGAGCTCTTGGACACGACGCCCGGACAGGGCGCGGGGAGCCGCCGCCTGCAAACACGGCTCCAGGCAGGACTCCAATCCGCAGGAGCCGCAGAGCAGAGGAGATGAGGGCAGCTTAGCTCCTGTGCAGAGACCTGAGCTGTTGTTGCTGTGGATGCTGCCTTTTCTGCACTCGGGGTAGGAGTGAATGTTGAGTTGCCCTTAGAAATGAAGCAGAGCACTTCAACGGCACGGGTGTGTGTGTGTGTGCGCCCTGGTGATTCTGGGAGACAGATCGAACCTGGGCTAAAAGAGAGGGGGCTTAGCCCTCTTCCATTTGCTAGTTCAAAGTTGTACAACCCCTTTGTATCTGCTAGGCGGCGCAGTCGTCGTGCACAAAGAACACTTTGAAAAGCGTCAAAGGCAAGTCATTCCGAGTTGGTCGTTTGTGTTTTCCGTTCAGACGCGAAATGCTGACGTGATCTCTCAGCTCCTCGGTTGTCATTTCTGCTCCGTAAAGGGATCACAGCACGCGTCGGCTTCCAGCATGCTGGGTCGGGACACGATGCCGGGGGTTGGAGAGATCGATGTCTTCCTCGTTAGTATAGTGGCAAGTATCCCCGCCTGTCACGTGGGAGACCGGGGTTCGATTCCCCGACGGGGAGTAGCTTTTCTTTCACCTCCTTAGAGAAATGACTGCCTTTCACTTCTCTGTTTTCTTTCACAGCGTCGTGCACCTTTTCATTGCTCTCGCTTTCAGAGCCTCCGCACGGCAGTCGACTCGACATCAGGAAGCACATTGAAGTGAAAGCAGGAAGCGCTGCGACATGTACTGTGCAGATCCCGCCACACTAAGAGGTGAGTGGGTCTGTTCGATGCACAAAGAACGCTTTGAGAAGCGTCAAAGGCAAGTCATTCCGAGTTGGTCGTTTGTGTTTTCCGTTCAGACGCGAAATGCTGAAATGATCTCTCGGCTCCTCGGTTGTCATTTCTGCTCCGTAAAGGAATCACAGCACGCGTCGGCTTCCAGCACGGTGGGTCGGGACACGATGCCGGGGGTCGGAGAGAGCGATGTCTTCCTCGTTAGTATAGGACCTGTCACCTGTCCCCACCTGTCACGCGGGAGACTGGGGTGCATCAGGACGCGCCTTGAAGTGAAAGCAGGATGCGCTGTGACATGCACTGTGCAGATCCCGCAACACTAAGAGGTGGGTCCAGTGGGTCTGTTCGATCACAGCGCTAGGCGAATCCCCAATCCCCTTTTGTGCCTGGCGACAAAAGATGTCTGTTTCCGCCCGGTTTCAAACCGGGGACCTTTCGCGTTTGAGGCGAACGTGATAACCACTACACTACGGAAACGGTGGTAAGACGTGCCCAGCGGCCCAGCCCTGAGCTTCGCCAATGCGATTCAGCTGCTTCCAGTGCCTTTATTGGAGTGCGCTGATGGACCGTGCTCTCTCTCCAGAGACCAGCACGCCTGTCATGGACGGAGCAGGAAAGGCGGCGCCACATTCTACAGCCCTCTCCACGCAATCGACGAAATCGGGCTACTGAAGTGGAGAAAATCGCCTCTCCAGAAAGTGCAAATATCATCTTGGAGACTATAAATCCTATTGCCGAAGGTCAGCCCTGTCTACCAGAGTAACCCTCCCACAGCGATGATCACCGGGGTAAAGTTAGCTCGAAGTTCGAAAACGATTTTGGCACGCCTGTAGCGCTTTCACGAAACCTCTTAGAATTGCGAGAATGCTTGTTTTGTGTATAAAATACATTGTGGATGCTTTCTCAGCCTTTACTTTTTCGTTTTTATGACATTTTTTTGACCAAGCACGAATATTCTTTTGTCCATATCTTCGCAATGGAAGCACAGAACGCCGTCAAACCAAATGCATTTTAAAGACCACGACTTGTGGATATTTCCACACTCTTTACATCAAACTATCAGTGAGCTAATTATCTTTTTTTAAACCTCCGGTTTTTCATCGATGCGTAATTACGCACGAACTGGAACCCGGGGGACCGCTGTGTGCACACGTTCACAACGCGAGAAATACTGTTCAAATCGCTTCGTGCGAAAAACCCGTATATGACCATAGGAAGCAGAACAGCGCGATCTCCCATTACCCAGACTGTAAGCACGGGAATAAAGCTTTGTTTGACTTCTGAAACCCTTCCTTTACGTCCTGTTTTCATTCAGGTAAGGGTCAACTATATTGAAAATACTACTGACAGCAGGAAGATTAAAATATTCTTTACTCAGCAGCTTATTAAAAACAGCTCCCATGATGTTCAAACCGATTTTTTACACAGAACACTGACACAGCTTTGTGTTCTGAATCTCTTTTTCTCTTGCTTTTATTTAATGTGGCACAATGCACTGGGATAGGGGTATTCTGTTTACAAACCAATAGCATTTAAACCACAGCACCCACAATGCTGCAGGTAAGTGTTTTGCACACTAAGCAGGTCATCTGACTATTCCCAGCTTTGTTTTGGGTTATGGAACCTTTATTTTTTTATGATTTTCTGAAGATAACTCTACAGGTAATACACTGGGACAGGTGGGTCGTCTTCATGGCTCAATAGCATTTCAAATACAGCACCCACTCTGCTGAAACCAAGTGTTTTACACACCAGACAGGCCCCCAAACCTCATACAACCTTCCTGTGGCTGTGGCCCCTTTTCTTAATTTTTTATGATTTTCTGAAGATAACACTACAGGTAATACACTGGGACAGGTGGGTCGTCTTCATGGCTCAATAGCATTTCAAATACAGAACCCACTCTGCTGAAACCAAGTGTTTTACACACCAGACAGGCCCCCAAACCTCATACAACCTTACTGTGGCTGTGGCCCCTTTCTTTAATTTTTTATGATTTTCTGAAGATTACACTACAGGTAATACACTGGGACAGGTGGGTCGTCTTCATGGCTCAATAGCATTTCAAATACAGCACCCACTCTGGTGAAACCAAGTGTTTTACACACCAGACAGGCCCCCAAACCTCATACAACCTTCCTGTGGCGGAGATTTCGTGAAAGCGCAACAGGCGTGCCAAAATCGTTTTCGAACTTCAAGCTAACTTTACCCCGGTTAAAAGGTGATGGTGGTCCTGTCACCGTAGCTTATTTGGTTTAAGTGCCTCTTTATTGAACAAAAGAACTGTGATTCAAATCCCAGCCGTGTCTTTCTTCCTATCTTGTAGTACAGAACGTACCATCTTGGGCAATCACAAAGGGCTTGATTTCGTTAAATGCATATGTTCATTTCCTTTCTGGTAAACTTGTTTTTGATGAAATTCACACAGCTTGTGAAACATGAAATTCAGTTCTTGGTTATCAGTGCAGAAGAAATATTACCGGCTGGCAAAATAAACGGTAAGAGATTATTTTTTTTTTGATTCGAGAAGAGACTCCACCAGTCAGTCTCTGTGGCGCAATCAGTTAGCGTGTTTAGCTATTAACCGAAAGGTTGGTGGTTCAAGTCCACCCAGGGGTGGGTTTCTTCTGTGATGTAAACATTGTTTTCACATAGGTCGATTGGATTTCTCAGCTAAACCATAGCCAATTTAATGGAAATGTGACTGTTCAACACTTGTCAAAAATGTCCAATAATGCCCAACATCGCAACTCCCCAGAAAACCATATTCACCCAAGAAAAATGATCGTTGAATCGTCATTTATACTCCCGTCACATCCTCTGCTGGAATATTTTAAAAATACAATGCAGATTTGTTTGAGAACTTGACAAGCATTGTTTTGTTAGCACTGTGCAGTTGGATGTTGATATTTGGACATATTTACCTTAATTTTAAACTGTAAATACTGTACAATCTATTGTAATTGTGTTGTAATATTAAAATATGTTAGCTGAGGATGCAAAGGGGTGAAAGGGAAAGGTCAGAGGGCATAGTAAAAACAAGGTTAGGATTGGTGGAGGTGGTAGGGGTGTTGATGGTTTTTCTCTGTAGAGGATGATTGAGTTTTTTATCCTTCTCTGAAGTGAGAAACTAGAAGAGTGCAGTTGAGAGATCTGATGAGGTTAGTTATAAAAGGAAGTTGATGTGGAGCTGTTAGTCGTAAGAATTCCTTAATGTCTTTGATGTTGTCATCAAAGATAAACTGCAGTAAGCAAAGATAAAAAGAAAATTATCTGTGCATACTGCCCTGTCTTTCTAACACCTGAAGAAGGCTCCACGGCCAACACGTCGTGTTTCCTTGCTTCTCTTTTCAGCATGGAATAACCCTTTACTTGTTCCTTTGCAGCCTACGCATGCTGACGCAGCTACTCACCTGATATTTAACATTCCTATAATCACAACTATGAATGTCCACTGTGGGTATTTTTTCCATGATTATTTATTCTGTCATTGAAGCATATTTTATGTCATACCGAAGTGTCATAATCATTGAAAAAAATTGTTTTTCATTTAGAAAGTCAGAAAATGATAAATCACTATGAATTGCATTTAGCCTGTTCTGATCTAGATTTTCTATATACTTTAACATGCCATGTTCACAATGTCACAACTCAGAAATGCAACAGTGAAGTGTTGTAATTACCAATGTTCATAGTGTCGGAACATTGAGATGTTTTGGTAATGAGGAAGGAGGGACATGCCATGTTCACAGGGTCATATTTGAAAAAATGGTACTGTAAAATTTCCTAAAGTTCAGGATTTTGATAGTCTGTTCCATTGTCTCTCACACCTCAGTGTCATAATTTTTAGATGTTTTTATAACCAGGGGGTAGGTTTATAGCAAGAAGCAGAAAGTGCCATCACCTGTTGCTCATCCTCGGTTAACCATATATTCTCATATGCCATGTTCTAAATGTCCCATTTATATTAAAAAGTTCTTGTAAAATGCAAGATTTTAAGACTTTTGATGATCAGAAGGTAAGGTCGTGGTAAATATGCAGAAAGTGCCTGTGAACTTATGTTTTGCCTTTGTCTTATTTACTTATTGTGTTTGTGTTATTGTGAGTTTTGAAAATTGGTTTACAATTTTCTGAAATGTGTTTCACACAAAAATTATATTTGGATAGTCACTTACATATTCCCCTTTACTGAGGATAAATACAGTAATCCATCCCGATTAGTACTTTTAAAAATTACTGTAAAGAGCCATCTACAGGTGAAAGGCGGCATAACATCACAGCAGCAGCATTTAGGGCAGAAGAAGAAGCTGGCGAATAAGAAGCCAGATTCAGCCTCGTTAATGCAATACCATTGGGTGAGGTGGAAAAATATTTCTTGCTCTGAATCCTAACATTTTTATAGGAGGTGTTCTAGTACTTCTTGCCTCAGATAAAACTACCAATACACTTAATTTCTACTCCATCAATATCAGCAGCGTTATCGGTACTGAGTCCTAAATGTACGTCCTGTCATCATATAAAATGTCAAAAGTTTTGACTGCATTCAACTGATCAAATTTCTCTTCGATGACAGTTATAATGTTATCCAAAATACATCCGAAACAAATTTGCACTGTTTTTTTTTATCCAGAAGAGCATCATCATGAGACTCAAAACATACCTGTTTTTTCTTCTTTCCAGGAGGAAGGATTGTTCAGATGCAAACATTGGTCCAAAATCAATGTACTCTCCTATCGCTGTTGCTTCTTTAAATCCTTCATTTGAACGTCGATATTGAGGGTTAATATCGTACAAATTGTAGTTTTCTTTTAAAGCAAATTATATTAAAATATGAGCCTCTGTTATAGTTGTCTTGGAAGTTTCGGAAGGTATAATAGACCCCCTTGTGCCCTCAGCTAAAATATGATAAAATACAACAAAATGTATTTACATAGAACAGCATTTATGGTTACATGTATATTACAATTAAGATAAATATACAAAAGTATTACAATACAAATGTACAGTCCTAGCATAATCATGCTGTCCAATTGTCTTTTTTGCTTGTCAAGTTCTCCAAGAAATCTGTGTCGTAATTTTAAATATTCTAACTAAGGATGCATCAAGAGAATTCTTCTGCTAGCCGTTCGAAGATCAAAGTCCTTACCTGAATATGATGTCCTTGAATGTTGGTAATTATTGGCCATTCCCAGTGATATTGACTTACATACTTAATTGTTTAACAAAAACATTCACATTTCTTGCAAATATCAAGTGGGTTAAGGTTTTGCTAAGAAATCCGAATAAGTAGAGATGAGGTTTACATTGCAATAATGAGAAGTGCATTTCTGGGTGGGCTCAAACCACTAACCTTTCAATTAACAGAGACTCACGTGTGTCCCTTTTCTCCATTTGCAAGCTTAAAAAAAAGAAAATAATGCTTTTTTCTTACCAGCCTGCGATATACAAGGCAATATTTGTATTTCATCTTTCACAAGCTGTATGGATTTCATGAAAAGCAAGTTGTTCCAGAAAGAAAATGAAAACTTGCGTTAAACAAAATCAAGCTGTACGTAATCATCCATAGTGATACATTTTGTAAGACAAGACAGGAAGAAAAGCACTGCTGGGATTTGAACTCAGCATCTCCTGTTTAAGAGGAAAGCATGTTAACCAAATCAGCCAAAGTGCCATCATTGTATCAACACCATGTCTGAGTCAGTGATTGCAGCTGACTGTCACTGGAGGACAGTTCATCGTGAACAAGTCAGCCTGCATAATGAGGGGGAAGAGACTGACTTCTGTGATGCAGTATCGACAGATACTAACCTTCTGTCCAACTGTTCTCTGCTGCATACTGGATTAGCAGGTAAATATTGGTTTCCATGCGTGTGTAGGGGTTTTGTGTATTTACTGGGACAATTATTAATTGTAGCAGTAAGTCACAAAATGATTCTTTAATGGCTATTAGAAAACCGACCTTGCGGGTTAACTCATTAACGCACACACACAGATACTAATACACTTATTAATACATAAAATGTGCATATAAACATAACAGATCTTAAGAGTGTGGGTTAGCAGAATACAAAAGGTATATATTAAATCATGAAGAGTTCCAAACCAAGAGGGACATACATTCAGTATATCATTCATTTAGACCGTTTCATAAATGAACTTGGTTATAACTTCTACATTAGATACTCAAAACAAGTACATAACTCTTAGGAATTAAATTGATATCAACTGGTTGGGATAACAATTGAATTCTCGAGCAGTAATGCAGTGAAGTAATAAGTGAATACTCATCCAATCTCTGGGGATTCAGATCTCCTGCTGACTCAAAGAAACAGTTGCAGGCTGTTGCTGTCCAATCCGCACTCTCTGGCTCGGTGCCAGTGCGGTGCCTGTTGCCTGTACTGTGCGGCTTGCGATGGTGCGCTGCAGATGCTCACTGACCGGCTAGTTAGTGTTGGCTTTAACTAGCAAAGTTTGCGCACAGGAGAAAAGATGACTGTGGGTCCCAGCAAGTCAGGAAGAAGACCGGTTCGTTCCTGATGAAGCGCTAGTTCTGAATAGTGATTCAGCTGTCCACAGTTCCGACCTGTTCACGAGGCCTGCTACTGGTGCTAACCTCAGGTGGATCCTCTGGTTACTCTCTGGCAACCTCCGCTCTTGACTCTTAGAACAAAGGAAAGTTCTGGCACTCGGACACACTGGCCGTTCCGTGGTTGTCCAGGCTGAGTCTCAGGATGGTCAGGAGGCGCTCTGCGAGAATGTCCTGCCCTTGGGAGCCTTCTGCTCCTGGGCCGTCCTGCCCTGGAATTCTCCTTTGAATTCCCTTTAGAAAAGTCCACAGAATTCTCCTGAATCTTACTACAGGCTCTCTGTGTTTCCTGTTTTTACCTGGAGGAACTTCAGCTCGTTGATTGGCTGAAAGTTCCATGGGCATGAGAGTCCCACGTGGGTTACACGGCCCTACCAGTCCCTGATTGGTTGATCAAGGTGAGATATGAGTCATTTACTCCTGACACCTAGGAATGCAGTCCAGATGTCCATCTGGCACTCCCTAGACAGATAGGCGCCAATGGATGACCATTGATCATGATAGCCAGGCTTAGCTAAGTGCATCCCCCTTTGGGAGCTGTCCCTTATCAAAGGAAACCTTAAATCAGCCTGCATGAATAGTTTCTCTGTAGCTGCACCACAGAGATGAACAGAGATGGGGCCTCATTTGGGAAGGCTCAGAACACTTAATTCTTTCTTATTAATAAGCATCGCTGCTACAACACATATGCAGTTTGAGCAAACATAAGACAATAACCAAGTACCACAAACTACCAGGCATCTAGTATCATTTGCAGTTTAGGTGGGGAGCTGCATCACCATGTGTAGGCTGCAAAGGAACAAGTAATAGGTCTATTCCATGCTTAAAAGAAAAGAAAGAAAACACAACATTTCAGCCGTGGAGCCCTCACACCTGAAGAAGCCTCCACGGCTGAAATGTTGTGTTTTCTTTCTTCTCTTTTCATCTAGTGTCATTAGCCTTTCAAAATAAAATAGAAATGGATAACATTCTAGAGAGAGTATGAAATACCAAGGTACAATTTAAAACATATCTCTTCCACTACAACCACAATATTTTGGAGAGATCGTTGAACCTCACTGTTCTGACATGTCCGTTAGCCTCCGTCCTGCTTCAGCAATGAATGTGGCGGGGCACATTCTGAGGGAGATGAGGTCAATCAGGTGGCAGGAAAACCACACTATGCTTTTTTTTGAGATCCTGAAAAGGAAAGAAGGGCCATGTATATGTGTGCAGCTGGATATGTAATTGCAGGTGGCGTAGCAAATTCTGCTGAAGCCCCACTGCCTGGTGTGGACGGTAGCTGTGCATGTTGCAGCAGAATTGTGCATGTGAGATCAAGGGGGCATGTCATGTGTTTCAGCACTTCACTCCATTCAGTAGCACATGATTCCCCGAGTTCTTTGGAAGACCTGTGGACCGATCTTTCACGATGAAGAATTCCTTAAGAAGAATAGATCTCGGCCCACCATCCCAATGCCTCCGTCTCAAAACAGCAACCTCCCACTGCCCTTAGTCTGCAAGGCAGTCCTTTCAAGAGCTATAACAACGCCGGGACCTTCGTTGCCTATTGTACGAGCTTAACTTTTGTGCTCATCAATTCAACGCTCTTTCCATCAACTCATCTTGTCTTTTGACGCTTCGTGTTTTGCGCTCCTTTGACTATCGGCATATCGGGTGACTGCAAACACTGAAGTTCTTGCTTACGGAGTGTGGAACATTGTTTTCAAGTGATCGCTGTTCTATCATGTTGACGCCGAGTGAATCTTTCTTTGGCAACATGGGCAGCCTGACAGCAGTGCGAGCGAAAGTAATGGCAAATTTCTTGACTTATTTCTGAATGTGAATGTTCTTTAGAAAAGGGATGCGGCGTTGCTTCTCGCCCGTGTAAAGGTCACGCATTCCAGAAGTGGTTATGAGCGAACCGTTGCCGCAAGTGTTTGAAAAGAGCAAGAGAGGAAGCAGCCCTGCCCCATGTGAGGATCAAACTCAGGCCCTTCAGATAACGAGACTGATGCACTACCAATTACGCCAACAAGCCCAGCTGCAGTACACACACTGGAAAGTTTGCCTCACATGGATTTCAGTCGCCCGTTCCCTAATCTTTAGACGCCCTCTGCTGAATGTTGCATTTGCCTTTTGATCTCACCGATACATTTTTGGTCTGTTTCTGTTGCGAGTTCGTCTTTCAGATCTCACCTAGCACAAGTCTCTGTGGCTGAAGTGGCCTCTCTGTTTCAGCATCGTGCCCTCACTCAGCCATTTAAAATGTCACTCGGACTTCTGACATGCTGACATGAAATGTCAAGAGAGAGGGGCGGAGTGACGCTTAAGCCGGAGAGAAGATGAAAAGGGGGCGTGGCTGCGAAACGCTTGACAGCTGCACGATGCTCTCCATGCAAGGCGGGACCACAGGCTAAAGGACACCTTTCGGCACATCAAACTCTAAGCATACACCTGCAGGATGCGGGAATTGATCCTGCTACCTCGCACATGCAAAGCAAGCGCTGTACCATACAAGCCAACCCCCCTCGCTGGGACTTATGCCTCGGCGTCACCTAGTGCCGCTTGTTTCCTTCTTACCGGGCACAGTTCACTGCCCTTCGTCTGCAAGGCAGTCGTGTAATTGCGGCTTTCTTGACTTATTGATGAAGGTCTGACTGGACGAGCGAATGGCGCCTCTCCCCCATCCTCAAGCTCGCTGACAGATTGAAATGGAAAGTGCTGCTGTGGCTCGTTGGTCTAGTGGTATGATTCTCGCTTAGGGTGCGAGAGGTCCCGGGTTCAACTCCTGGACGAGACCTCGTGTGCTCTTTTCCTCCTCTTCCACAAGACTGGGAACTGATATCCACATCACTTCGCAGCGTCTGCTTATGGCAAATAATGGAATGTGACTAATGACTGAACGAGCCTGGTGAATTCTCATCACGTGGCACAATGAGAGCTTGCAGTCAGCTGTCCAAGGCGGCAACCTCATTGCTCGTTCAAAAGAACACGTACTGAAAACTCATCACCACTGTGTCGTAGATGAGCACCGCGATCGCTTGTCATGCGTCCTTACTTGGGAAATGCAGAAGCAAAAACTGCCCTCTCTCAGCCACCGAAACGTGTGCGGCTCGCCTTGCGCTCTCTGCGCCTCACATATTTGTCGAGCTGTCTGCTCTTCTTTCTGTTGAAGTAATCAAGTTACGGGGCGTCCTGCAGCCTATGATGTTCTCACTGAGAGCTTTCAAGATTTGTAGGAAAACTACGAGCTTGATGGCTCAAGTCGAACGAATGTGATTGTTAAGCAATCGATGATCAAAAGCACGTCTTCTAACAATTCGTGAGAGTATTATCAGCACTGTTTTCACTCGGATATACTTTTCACTTGCTAAGCTGACAAATTGGACGAGAAAATGCCGGAGACGCACTCAGTGCAGACTGAGGTTGGGAAGGAGGTGTGACCCTTCAATGCTTGACAACTGAAGGACATTCTCTCCGCAACAGAGGAGCACCTGTCAGAATTCGCAGAGGCTAAATGAGAGCACCAGGCTTCCGGAGATCCAAACTCAGACCTGGAGGATGCGGGCATCGATCCCGCTACCTCTCGCATGCTAAGCGAGCGCTCTACCATTTGAGCTAATCCCCCTTGCTTCAGGCTTCTCGGCATCATGTCTTACCGCCTCTGCCCCTCTTACCGGGCACCGCCCACTGCCCTTGGTCTGCAAGGCAGTCCTTTCAAGTGAGATGACGACGCTGGGACCTTCGTTGCCTATTGTACGAGCTGAACTTTTGTGCTTATCAATTCAACGCTCTTTCCATCAACTCATCTTGTCTTTTGACGCTTCGTGTTTTGCGCTCCTTTGACTATCGGCATATCGGGTGACTGCAAACACTGAAGTTCTTGCTTACGGAGTGTGGAACATTGTTTTCAAGTGATCGCTGTTCTGTCATGTTGACGCCGAGTGAATCTTTCTTTGGCAACATGGGCAGGCTGACAGCAGTGCGAGCGAAAGTAATGGCAAATTTCTTGACTTATTTCTGAATGTGAATGTTCTTTAGAAAAGGGATGCGGCGTTGCTTCTCGCCCGTGTAAAGGACACGCATTCCAGAAGTGGTTATGAGCGAACCGTTGCCGCAAGTGTTTGAAAAGAGCAAGAGAGGAAGCAGCCCCGCGTGAGGATCAAACACAGGCCCTTCAGATAACGAGACTGACGCACTACCAACTACGCCAACAAGCCCAGCTGCAGTACACACACCGGAAAGTTTGCCTCACATGGATTTCAGTCGCCCGTTCCCTAATCTTTAGACGCCCTCTGCTGAATGTTGCATTTGCCTTTTGATCTCACCGATACATTTTTGGTCTGTTTCTGTTGGGAGTCCGTCTTTCAGATCTCACCTAGCACAAGTCTCTGTGGCTGAAGTGGCCTCTCTACTTCAGCATCGTGCCCTCACTCAGCCATTAAAAATGTCACTCGGACTTCTGACATGCTGACATGAAATGTCAAGAGAGAGGGGCGGAGTGACGCTTAAGCCAGAGAGAAGATGAAAAGGGGGCGTGGCTGCGAAACGCTTGACAGCTGCACGATGCTCTCCATATAAGGCAGGACCACAGGCTAAAGGACACCTTTCGGCACATCAAGCTCTAAGCACACACCTGGAGGATGCGGGAATTGATCCTGCTATCTCCCACATGCAAAGCAAGCGCTGTACCATACAAGCCAACCCCCCTCGCTGGGACTTATGCCTCGGCGTCACCTAGTGCCGCTTGTTCCCCTCTTACCGGGCACAGTTCACTGCCCTTCGTCTGCAAGGCAGTCGTGTAATTGCAGCTTTCTTGACTTATTGATGAAGGTCTGACTGGACGAGCGAATGGCGCCTCTCCCCATCCTCAAGCTCGCTGACAGATTGAAATGGAAAGTGCTGCTGTGGCTCGTTGGTCTAGTGGTATGATTCTCGCTTAGGGTGCGAGAGGTCCCGGGTTCAACTCCTGGACGAGCCCTCGTGTGCTCTTTTCCTCCTCTTCCACAAGACTGGGAACTGATATCCACATCACTTCGCAGCGTCTGCTTATGGCAAACGATGGAATGTGACTAATGACTGAACGAGCCTGGTGAATTCTCATCACGTGGCACAATGAGAGCGTGCAGTCAGCTGTCCAAGGCGGCAACCTCATTGCTCGTTCAAAAGAACACGTACTGAAAACTCATCACCACTGTGTCGTAGATGAGCACCGCGATCGCTTGTTGTCATGCGTCCTTACTTGGGAAATGCAGAAGCAAAAACTGCCCTCTCTCAGCCACCGAAACGTGTGCGGCTCGCCTTGCGCTCTCTGCGCTTCACATATTTGTCGAGCTGTCTGCTCTTCTTTCTGTTGAAGGAATCAAGTTACGGGGCGTCCTGCAGCCTATGATGTTCTCACTGAGAGCTTTCAAGATTTGAAGGAAAACTACGAGCTTGATGGCTCAAGTCGAACGAATGTGATTGTTAAGCAATCGATGATCAAAAGCACGTCTTCTAACAATTCGTGAGAGTATTATCAGCACTGTTTTCACTCGGATATACTTTTCACTTGCTAAGCTGACAAATTGGACGAGAAAATGCCGGAGACGCACTCAGTGCAGACTGAGGTTGGGAAGGAGGTGTGGCCCTTCAACGCTTGACAACTGAAGGACATTCTCTCCGCAACGGAGGAGCACCTGTCAGAAGTCGCAGAAGCTAAACAAGAGCACCGGGCTTCCGGAGATCAAAACTCAGACCTGGAGGATGCAGGCATCGATCCCGCTACCTCTTGCATGCTAAGCAAGCGCTCTACCATTTGAGCTAATCCCCCTCGCTTCATGCGTCTCGGCATCATGTCTTACCGCCTCTGCCCCTCTTACCGGGCACCCCCCACTGCCCTTGGTCTGCAAGGCAGTCCTTTCAAGTGCGATGACGACGCTGAGACCTTCGTTGCCTATTGTACGAGCTGAACTTTTGTGCTCATCAATTCAACGCTCTTTCCATCAACTCATCTTGTCTTTTGACGCTTCGTGTTTTGCGCTCCTTTGACTATCGGCATATCGGGTGACTGCAAACACTGAAGTTCTTGCTTACGGAGTGTGGAACATTGTTTTCAAGTGATCGCTGTTCTGTCATGTTGACGCCGAGTGAATCTTTCTTTGGCAACATGGGCAGGCTGACAGCAGTGCGAGCGAAAGTAATGGCAAATTTCTTGACTTATTTCTGAATGTGAATGTTCTTTAGAAAAGGGATGCGGCGTTGCTTCTCGCCCGTGTAAAGGTCACGCATTCCAGACGTGGTTATGAGCGAACAGTTGCCGCAAGTGTTTGAAAAGAGCAAGAGAGGAAGCAGCCCTGCCCCGTGTGAGGATCAAACTCAGGCCCTTCAGATGACAAGACTGACGCACTACCAATTACGCCAACAAGCCCAGCTGCAGTACACACACCGGAAAGTTTGCCTCACATGGATTTCAGTCGCCCGTTCCCTAATCTTTAGACGCCCTCTGCTGAATGTTGCATTTGCCTTTTGATCTCACCGATACATTTTTGGTCTGTTTCTGTTGGGAGTCCGTCTTTCAGATCTCACCTAGCACAAGTCTCTGTGGCTGAAGTGGCCTCTCTACTTCAGCATCGTGCCCTCACTCAGCCATTAAAAATGTCACTCGGACTTCTGACATGCTGACATGAAATGTCAAGAGAGAGGGGCGGAGTGACGCTTAAGCCAGAGAGAAGATGAAAAGGGGGCGTGGCTGCGAAACGCTTGACAGCTGCACGATGCTCTCCATATAAGGCAGGACCACAGGCTAAAGGACACCTTTCGGCACATCAAGCTCTAAGCACACACCTGGAGGATGCGGGAATTGATCCTGCTATCTCCCACATGCAAAGCAAGCGCTGTACCATACAAGCCAACCCCCCTCGCTGGGACTTATGCCTCGGCGTCACCTAGTGCCGCTTGTTCCCCTCTTACCGGGCACAGTTCACTGCCCTTCGTCTGCAAGGCAGTCGTGTAATTGCAGCTTTCTTGACTTATTGATGAAGGTCTGACTGGACGAGCGAATGGCGCCTCTCCCCATCCTCAAGCTCGCTGACAGGTTGAAATGGAAAGTGCTGCGGTGGCTCGTTGGTCTAGTGGTATGATTCTCGCTTAGGGTGCGAGAGGTCCCGGGTTCAACTCCCGGACGAGCCCTCGTGTGCTCTTTTCCTCCTCTTCCACAAGACTGGGAACTGATATCCACATCACTTCGCAGCATCTGCTTATGGCAAACGATGGAATGTGACTAATGACTGAACGAGCCTGGTGAATTCTCATCACGTGGCACAATGAGAGCGTGCAGTCAGCTGTCCAAGGCGGCAACCTCATTGCTCGTTCAAAAGAACACGTACTGAAAACTCATCACCACTGTGTCGTAGATGAGCACCGCGATCGCTTGTTGTCATGCGTCCTTACTTGGGAAATGCAGAAGCAAAAACTGCCCTCTCTCAGCCACCAAAACGTGTGCGGCTCGCCTTGCGCTCTCTGCGCCTCACATATTTGTCGAGCTGTCTGCTCTTCTTTCTGTTGAAGTAATCAAGTTACGGGGCGTCCTGCAGCCTATGATGTTCTCACTGAGAGCTTTCAAGATTTGAAGGAAAACTACGAGTTTGATAAAAGAATCAATTTAAATGTTTCTTGAAAAACGGATCCTTCTAAATATCGGAAGTCCAACGTCTCATGGAAACTGTCTGTGTAACGGTCTAACGTGATAACGTGATAACCACTACACTCTGGAAACGGTGGGAAATTGTGCCCAGTGGCCCAGTGCTGAGCTACGCCAATGCTATTCAGGGGCTATTCAGGGGCCAATGCTATTCGATGTGAATTGAATGCTATTCAACTCGCCAATGCTATTCAGGGGTGGAAAAGGGTGGAGCCGTGTGTGTCTTTTGTTCAAAGACACCCCCATCTCAGAGCCGGAAGTACAGGCCTTCCTCCCGCAGGTCCACAAAGATGTTATTTTTTAAGAAGATCCTGCGAAAGTCGGCCATCCGCCTTTCAGCCCTGCAGTAGGCCAGGCTGAGAGAGAAGCAGTCCTTCACCCTGGCAATGTACACCCTGACAAGGTCTGGCTTCAGGCCATTGTACATCATGAGGTTCCTCCTCTCCCAGAGCTGTCCTCGTTAGGCTGAGGAGGAGGTTCACTAAAATGGCGTTAACCCCCCTATCAGACCCGCGGTACCCAAAGAGGAACAGCTCTTTCCAGGGCACCCCGTCAAGAACAGCTCCTCGAACAGAGCGAAACAGGCCATCCAGCAGATCCGTCAAGTACGCCCTGGCTCGAGCTGGGGGAAGATCTTATCCCAGAACACCTCTGAGACCGGCACTCTGAAGCGTTTCGCCAACATCAGCCTGTAGAACATGCTGGTTGTGCACCCCAGGAGGTCCACCCCACGGTCTCCCCACTTCACCCTCATCTCCGGCCAGGCCGGGCCTGCTGCCCCGTCTTGTAGATGGAGCTTCTCCAGCCAACTGTCCGGGAGACTGAGTTTGAGCTGCTCGTAATCCTGATGGATGTTACTGACTGGCAGCTCGTCGTCGACCTCTCGGACAGCGTCGACAATAGCCTGGGTGGGCAGAAACCCGTCTTTTACTTCATAAAGAAGATCCTTGACCTTGGATATGGCAGCCTCGTAGAGCCACCTGTTCCATCGAGACCCCAGCAGGGGGTTGAGGAACAGAGGCTGCTACAGAAGCTGGGCCCGGGTCTCCGGCGTGTAGGAGACATGCTGGGACATGAACTCCCCCCACTCCAGCAGGACCTCCCTGTAAAAGGGGGGCAGATGTTTTACCAGCCCCGGAGTCAGCCTCGTCAGGAAGTCTCCTGCCCTATGCCCCCACAAGTCTCGAGGGCCCGGGCGGTTGTACCCCGGCTCGCCCACTCCCCTCCCCTCCCCCACCTCCCTGTCCTCCCTCTCCACCCAATCCATCTCCACCACCTCCCCTTCCCCCTCCATCTTCATGCCCTGTAATTCCACCTCCTCCGTCCCTGCCCCATCCATCTCCAGACACCCATCCTCCATTCCTACTTCCACCACTTCTCCTACCTCCTGTGTAGTTGAAAAGTGAAATTAATTCTCCGGCCCGCGTGACAGTTCCCCCGCCCTTTCTGCCACATTCTCATTGCCAACACTTGCCGCTTCCTCTGCACCTCCTGTCTCCGCCACCGCAGAGACATCAGGGATGGGTCTGCGGACAACTCTTGAACTGGGCTTCAGGTTGGGCTGAGGCCTGACGTGGTGCCACTGGATCCCAGCCTTCGAGGGCCCAGGCGGTTGTACCCCGGCTTGCCCACTCCCCTCCCCCTCCTCCCTGTCCTCCCTCTCCACCCCATCCATCTCCACCACCTCCCCTTCCCCCTCCATCTTCATGCCCTGTAATACCCCTCCTCCGTCCCTGCCCCATCCATCTCCAGACACCCATCCTCCATTCCTTCTTCCACCACTTCCCCTACCTCTCCTCCCACGACCATATCCAACTCCCCTTCCTCAGTCTCTGCCAACGGTGCCTGCCAGAGTATTGAAGAGGCTCCCTCACCTGGCAGGGTGTCTTGTGGCCGCTGCAGGGCAACCGGGCGCTTCCCCTCAGGCTCCTCTGGGTCCTCGAGCGTCTCTTCGTTTGGGCCTATGTCCACCTTGCCAGGGTCTTTTCGCCGTTGCCGCTGCCGCTTGGTCACACGCCTCGCAGCAGCGCCTTTGCTGACCCCAGCAGGCTTCTCATGCCTGGACCCAGAAGAGGGCCCTGCTGGCTCACTGGTAAGCTGGGGAACCGCTGACGGTGATGGTGGTGGTGGTGCTGGTGCCGTCGCCTCCTCCCTCTGCCTCTCTCCCTGCACAGGCTGGGGTGTCAAAAGCCCACTGGTATGCTGAGGGGCCACCTCTGGTGGTGGTGGTGCCCGTAGGATCTCAGCTGCACCACGCTGCACCGCCGCATGTTGTGGAGCAACCTCCCTCTGCTTCTCTTGCGGCACAGAGTGGGATGCAGCAGGATTGTTAGGGCAACGGGGCGCCCCTGCTGGTGGAGATGCTGGCTGGTCCCCGGCTCCTTTCTGCTGCGCTGTACCCAGGATTGGAGGGGCCTCCCTCTGCCTCTCCCCCATCACCGGCTGGGGCGTTGCTGGCTCACTGGGGTCCTGGGGCGCCGCAGCTGGCAGCTCTCCATGCTCAGCTGCAGCGGCCACTCGTAGTCCATCTTCAACCCCCTCGGCGTTGCGGGCAGCTGCTCCTGCTCCGGCTGGATCTTCCGGCTCCGGCTCGCAGTTGCAGCTCATGAGCGCATGGAGGCAGTCCGGGCACTTGGCAGCGGTGCAGTTCCTGGCGCGGTGGCCGGGCTGTCTGCACTCATAGCAGAGGAACTCGGGGCAGTCCTTGGCAATGTGCCCCGAGTCCAGGCAGACATGACACACCCTTTGTTGCTGGTCGTGGAGCACCCTGAAGTACTGGTCCCCCTCTGCCGTGGCGAAGCGGGTGCTGTATGGCAACGAGGCTACATGCCATCAGCAATGGTGGTCCCAGGGTAGTGGCGCATCCTGATGTCCGAAATCACTCTCACCCCCCAGCTACTCAGCTTCTCCTTGATAGTCTCGTCTGAGATATATGCCGGGAGGTGGAGGAAGGAAACCACTACCTCCTTCTGCTCCAGCCAGCGGCAGGGTCCGCGTGTTCTTTTGAGTACAGAGTCAGTTCAAACTCTTTTGGCGTCTGGGGGCGGCAGGCAAAAAGAGAGCCCTCCCCACAGACGCCATGCACCGCTGCGATAATAGCACCCGCAGATGGTTTCTCCACACCGCTCACATCCACCACAACAGTATGCGCCCTTGCAAAAACCCGCCGTGGGGGTCAATCCGAATTCCTCATCCTTCTCTTTCCTACACCACTCTCCTCCTCCACTACAATAACATTCTCTGCCTCCATGTTTTTTCCTTCCATTAAAACACAAACAGGACTCAGAAAGCAACAAAAAAGCAACAACAAAAAACCAAAAGTCTCTCCCCTCCCCAAACAGCGCTAGGCTGAAGGGGAGGGCTTCAAAAATCAACCAAAAATTCACAAAAAAACACAAAAATTCACAAAAAACAAAGTCTTACTTGAGACAAACAAATGCTCTATTCCTCTCCTTCTTCCTGCTCTCACGCTGACCACGGCCCCTGTGACGTCAGAGGGCCTGCTCAAGGGGGTGTGGCCGTAAGCGAGAGCAGGGCTCAATGGCACCTTTCTTATAGATATGTTGCTGTGCTTTCCCAAATGAGGCCCCATCTCTCTGTTCATCTATGTAGTGCAGCCAATGAGAAGCTATTCATGCAGGCTGATTTAAAGATGTTTTCTATTGATAAGAGACAGCTCCCAAATGGGGATGCACTTAGCTAAGACTGGCTATCATGATCAATGGTCATCCATTGGCACCTATCTGTCTAGGGAGTGCCAGATGGACATCTGGACTGCATTCCTAAGTGTCAGGAGTAAGTGACTCATATCTCACCTTGATCAACCAATCAGGGACTGGTAGGGCCGAGTAACCCACGTGGGTCTCTGATGCCAACGAAACTTTCAGCCAATGAACAAGCTGAAGTTCCTCCAGGTAAAAACAGGCAACACAGAACTATTCAAAGGAGAACTCCAGGGGTGCGAGACAGTTCCAGGGCAGGACAGCCCAGGTGCAGAAAGGCTCCCAAGGGCAGGACATTCTCGCAGCGCGCCTCCTGACCATCCTGAGACTCAGCCCGGACAACCACGGAACGGCCAGTGTGTCAGAGTGCCAGAACTTTCCTCTATTCTAAGAGTCTAGAGCGGAGGTTACCAGAGAGTAACCAGAGGATCCACACGAGGTTAGCACCAGCAGCAAGCCTCGTGAACAGGTCAGAACTGTGGACAGCTGAATCACTATTCAGAACTAGCGCTTCATCAGGAACGAACCGGTATTCTTCCTCACCTGCTGGGACCCACAATCATCTTTTCTCCTGTGCACAAACTTTGCTAGTTAAAGCCAACACTAACTAGCCGGTCAGTGAGCATCAGCAGCGCACCGTCGCAAGCCACACAGCACAGCCTGGCACGGAGCCAGAGAGCCCGCAGGATATCTACATCCCCAGAGATTGGATGAGCATTCAACTGCACTGCATCAAAGCTCGAGAATTCAATTGTTATTCCAACCAGTTGATATCAATTTAATTCCTAAGAGTTATGTACTTGTTTTGAGTATCTAATGTAGAAGTTATAACCAAGTTCATTTACGAAACGGTCTAAATGAATGATATACTGAACGTATGTCCTCTTGATATATGTAACTCTTCGTAACTGATTGAATATATACCTTTTGTATTCTGATAACCGTCTCGATAAGATCTGTTAGGTTTACATGCATATTTTATGTATAAATATTTTATGTATAAATATTTTATTAATAAATATTTCTTCGTGTATTAGTACCTGTGTGTATGCGTTGTTTGAGTTATATCGCATGGTTGGATTCTAAGGCCATTAAAAGAATCATTTTATTATTTACTGCTACAATTAATAATTGTCCCAGTAAATGCCCAAACCCTACAGAACTGGTGCCTCGTGAGAGCACACTACAACTGTATTATTATTATTATTATTATTATTATTATTATTATTATTATTATTATTATTATTATTATTGAGAGACAGGCTCACTGTTCCTCAGGGTGGGACAGGAGATGACATACTGAATTATTATTATTGAGAGACAGGCTCACTGTATGTATTTGTATTACTGAGAGAGAGGTTCACTGTCTGTTCCTAATGCTGGGAAAGGAGATCACACACTGCATTATTATTATTGAGAGACAAGCTCACTGTTCCTCAGGCTGGGACAGGAGATCACACTGTATTATTATTATTGAGAGTCTGGCTCACTGTTCCCCAGGCTGGGAGAGGAGGTCACACACTGTATTATTATTATTATTGAGAGACAGGCTAACTGTCTGTTCCTCAGGCTGGGACAGGAGATCACACACTGTATTTTTATTATTGAGAGACAGGCTCACTGTTCCTCAGGCTGGGACAGGAGATCACACTGTATTATTATTATTGAGAGACAAGCTCACTGTTCCTCTGGCTGGGAGAGGAGGTCACACACTGTATTATTATTATTGAGAGACAGGCTCACTGTCTGTTCCTCAGGCTAGGACAGGAAGTCACACACTGTATTATTATTATTATTGAGAGACAGGCTCACTGTCTGTTCCTCACGCTGGGACAGGAGATCACACATTGTATTAATATTATTGAGAGACAGGCTCACTGTTCCTCAGGCTGGGACAGTAGATCACACTGTATTATTATTATTGAGAGACAGGCTCACTGTCTGTTCCTCAGATTTGGACAGGAGATCACACACTGTATTATTATTATCGAGAGACTTGCTCTTTCTTGACTGTTCCTTAGGCTGGGACAGGAGATGATAATCTGCTTTATTATTATTGAGACTGGCTCACTCCTGTCTGTTCCTCAAGATGGGACAGTGGATCACACACTATATTATTATTACTGAGAGACAGGATCACTTTCAATTCCCCAGACTGGGACAGAAGATCACACACTGTATTATTATTATTGAGAGACAGGCTCACTGTCTGTTCCCCAGGCTGGGACAGGAGATCAAAAACTGTTTTATTATTATTGAGAGACAGGCTCACTGTCTGTTCCACAGGCTGGGACAGGAGATCACACAGGTTATTTATATTATTGTTGAGAGACATGTTCACTGTCTGTTCCTCTGGCTGGGGCAGGAAATGACACACTGTATTATTATTATTGAGAGACAGGCTCGCTGTCTGCTCCTCAGGCTGGGACAGGAGATCACACACTGTATTATTATTATTGAGAGACAGGCTCACTGTCTTTTCCTCAGGCTGGGAAAGGAAGTCACACACTGTATTATTATTATTGAGAGACTGGCTCACTCCTGTCTGTTCCTCAGGTTGGGACAGGAGATCACACACCGTATTATTATTATTGAGAGACGGGCTGACTGTCTGTTCCTCAGGCTGGGACAGTGGATCACATACTATATTATTATAACTGAGAGACAGGCTCACTTTCTATTCCCCAGACTGGGACAGAAGATCACACACTGTATTATTATTGAGAGACAAGCTCACTGTCTGTTCCTCATGCTGGGACAGGAGATCACACAATGTATTATTTTTATTGAGAGACAGGCTCACTGTCTCTTCCTCAGGCTGGGACAGGAGGTCACACACTGTATTATTATTATTGATAGACAGGCTCACTGTTCCTCAGGCTGGGACAGGAGATTACACTTTATTATTATTATTATTATTGAGAGACAGGCTCTCTGTCTGTTCCTCATGCTGGGACAGGAGATCACACTCTGTATTATTATTATTGAGAGATAGGTTCACTGTCTGTTCCTCCGACTGGGACAGGAGATTACACGGTTTATTAATATTATTGTTGAGAGAAATGCTCACTGTCTGTTCCTCTGGCTTTGGCAGGAAATGACACACTGTATTATTAGTAATGAGAGACAGGCTCAGTGTTCCTCATGCTGGGACAGGAGATCAAAAACTGTATTATTATTATTATTGAGAGACAAGCTCACTGTTCCTCAGGCTGGGACAGGAGATGACACATTGTATTATTATTGAGAGACAGGCTCAGTGTTCCTCAGGCTGGGACGGGAGGTCACACACTGTATTATTATTATTGAGAGACAGGCTCACTGTCTGTTCCTCAGGGTGGGTCAGGAAGTCACACACTGTATTATTATTATTGAGAGACAGGCTCACTGTCTTTTCTTCAGGCTGGGAAAGGAATTCACACACTGTATTATTATTATTGAGAGACAGGCTCACTGTCTTTTCCTCAGGCTGGGAAAGGAAGTCACACACTGTATTATTATTATTGAGAGACTGGCTCACTCCTGTCTGTTCCTCAGGTTGGGACAGGAGATCACACACCGTATTATTATTATTGAGAGACGGGCTGACTGTCTGTTCCTCAGGCTGGGACAGTGGATCACACACTATATTATTATTACTGAGAGACAGGCTCACCTTCTTTTCCCCATTCTGGGACAGAAGATCACCCACTGTATTATTATTGAGAGACAGGCTCACTGTCTGTTCCTCATGCTGTGACAGGAGATCACACTCTGTATTATTATTATTGAGAGATAGGCTCACTGTCTGTTCCTCAGACTGGGACAGGAGATCACACGGTTTATTAATATTATTGTTGAGAGACATGCTCACTGTCTGTTCCTCTGACTGGGGCAGGAAATGACACACTGTATTATTAGTATTGATAGACAGGCTCAGTGTTCCCCAGGCTGGGACAGGAGATCACACACTGTATTATTATTATTTAGATACAGGCTCACTGTCTGTTCCTCTGGCTGGGACTGGAGATCAAACACTGTTCTATTATCATTGAGAGACAGGCTCACTGTCTCTTCCTCAGGCTGGGACAGGAGGTCACACGCTGTATTATTATTATTATTGAGAGACAGGTTCACTGTCTGTTCCTTAGGCTGGGACAGGAGATCACACACTGTATTATTATTATTGATAGACAGGCTCTCTGTTCCTCAGGCTGGGACGGAAGGTCACACACTGTATTATTATTATTGAGAGACATGCTCACTGTCTGTTCCTCTGGTTGGGGCAGGAAATGATGCACTGTATTATTATTATTGAGAGACAGGCTCGCTGTCTGCTCCTCAGGCTGGGACAGGAGATCACACACTGTTGTAGTGTGCTCTCACGAGGCACCAGGTCTGTAGGGGTTTGGGCATTTACTGGGACAATTATTAATTGTGGCAGTAAATCACAAAATTGATTCTTTTAATGGTCTTAGAATCCAACCATGCGATATAACTCAAAAAACGCACACACAGGTACTAATACACGAGGATACATTTATTAATATATGGAATATGCATGTAAACCTAACAGATCTTATCGAAAAGGTTATCAGAATACAAAAGATATATATTCATTCAGTTACAGTTACACATATCAAGAGGACATACGTTCAGTATATCATTCATTTAGACCGTTTCGTAATTGAACTTGTTTACAACTTCTACATTAGATACTCAAAACAAGTACATAACTCTTAGGAATTAAATTGATATCAACTGGTTGGGATAACAATTGAATTTTTGAGCAGTAATGCAGTGAAGTGGAATACTCATCCAATCTCTGGGGATTTAGGTCTCCTGCGGGCTCAATGGCTCCGTGCATGGGTGTGCTGTGCGGCTTGCGACGTTGCGCTGCTGATGCTCTCTGAAGACCGGCTAGTTAGTTTTGGCTGAAACTAGCGAAGTTTGTGCACAGGAGAAAAGATGACTGTGGGTCCCAGCAGGTCAGGAAGAAGACCAGTTCATTCCTGATGAAGCGATAGTTCTGAATAGTGATTCAGCTGTCCACAGTTCCGACCTGTTCACGAGGCCTGCTGCTGGTGCTAACCTCGGGTGGATCGTTTGGTTACTCTCTGGCAACCTCCGCTCTCGACTCTTAGAACAAAGGAAAGTTCTGGCACTCGGACACACTGGCCGTTCCGTGGTTGTCCAGGCTGAGTCTCAGGATGGTCAGGAGGCGCGCTGCGAGAATGTTCTGCCCTTGGGAGCCTTTCTGCTCCTGGGCCGTCCCGCCCTGGAATTGTCTCACAGCCCTGGAATTCTCCTTTGAATTCCCTTTAGAATAGTCTTGGAGCTCTGTGTTGCCTGTTTTTACCTGGAGGAACTTCAGCTCGTTTATTGGATGAAAGTTTCATGGGCATCAGAGACCCACGTGGGTTACTCGGCCCTACCAGTCCCTGATTGGTTGATCAAGGTGAGATATGAGTCACT
This sequence comes from Lepisosteus oculatus, assembly GCF_040954835.1. NCBI lineage: Eukaryota > Metazoa > Chordata > Actinopteri > Semionotiformes > Lepisosteidae > Lepisosteus > Lepisosteus oculatus. The sequence continues at coordinate 53,934,753 of NC_090709.1, read as the reverse complement.
TACTCCTGACACTTAGGAATGCAGTCCAGATGTCCATCTGGCACTCCCTAGACAGATAGGCGCCAATGGATGCCCATTGATCATGATAGCCAGACTTAGCTAAATGCATCCCCATTTGGGAGCTGTCCCTTATCAAAAGAAAACATCTTTAAATCAGCCTGCCTGAATAGGTTCTCTGTGGCTGCACCACAGAGATGAAGAGAGAGATGGGGCCTCATTTGGGAAAGCACAGCAACACTTAATTCTGTCTTATTAACAAGCATTGCCGCTACAATTAGTAGGAAGAAAGATACAATATTTTGAAAATGTAATATGTTTTAAAGGATTAAAGGGAAAATAAATACTTTATATACGCAAACTAATTCTACTGAGCTCCTCTAAACAATATCGCCTGAAGAATTGTCAAAGCACAGTGTATCAATTTGGGTGACAGTGGGGGAAAAGGATCACAGCATTGAAAACCACAAGGCTTATTTTCAACAACAAAATTTGTGCTTGATAATATTTGACAAAAAAATGAATATTACACGCACGGAAATCAATATTTACCATTAGGGTAGAATGCAGCATAGAACAGTTGGATAGAAGGTTAGTGTAACTCTATAGTGCATCACAGAGGCTGGTCTCTTCCCCTCATTATGCAGGCTGACTTGTTCACAGTGAACTGTCCTCCAGCGATAGTCAGCTGTAATCACTGATGCAGGCATGATGTTAATACTCTGACAGCATCTTGGCTGATTTGGTTAAAGTGTTTTCCTATTAAACAGGAGATTCTGCGTTCAAATCCCAGCAGTGTCTTTCTTCTTGTCTTGTCTTACAAAATGTATCACTATGGATGATTACATGCAGCTTGATTTTGTTTAATGCAAGTTTTCATTCCCTTTCTGATGGCTCTCTACAGTAATTTTTAAAAGTACTAATCGGGATGGATTACTGTACATATCCTCAGTAAAGGGGAATATATAAGTAGTGACTATCCAAATTGCATTTTTGTGTGAAACACATTTCAGAAAATCGAAAACCAATTTTCAAAACTCACAATAACAAGACAAAGGCAAAACATAAGTTCACTTGCACTTTATGCATATTTACCACAACCTTGCCTTCTGATCATAAAAAGTCTTAATTTTAATATAGCAGTTTTAAATGGGACATTCAGAACATGGCATATGAGAATATATGGTTAACCGAGGATGAGCAAAGGATGATCGCACTTTCTGCTTATTGCTATGAACCTACCCCTGGTTATAAAAATGTCTCAAAATTCTGACACTGAGGTGTGAGACACAATGTAACAGGCTCTCATAATCCCGAAATACAAGAAATTTTACTGTAGCGTTTTATAAATTTGACCCTGTGAACATTGCATGTCCCTCCATCCTCATTACCAAAACATCTCAATGTCCCGACACTATGTACTTTTGTAATTACAACAATTCACTGTTTCATTTATGAGTTGTGACATTGTGAACATGGCATGTTAAAGTATTTAGAAAATCTAGATCAGAACAGGCTAAATGCAATTCCTAGTGATTTATCATTTTCTTACTTTCTAAATGAAAAAAATATTTTTTCAGTGATTATGACACTTCAGTATGACATAAAATATGCTTCAATGACAGAATAAATAATAATAATAAATAATCATCGGAAAAATACCCAATGTGGACATTCATAGTTGTGACTATAGGAATGTTAGATATCGGGTGAGTAGCTGCGTCAGCATGCGTAGGCTGCAAAGGAACAAGTAAAGGACTATTCCTGCTGAAAAGAGAAGAAAAGAATCACAATGTTTCGGCTGTGGAGCCTTCTTCAGGTGTGAGAAAGACAGGGCAGTAAGCAAAGATAATTGTCTTTTTATCTTTGCTGAGTGCAGTTTATCGCTGATGACAACATCAAAGACATTAAGGAGTTTTTACAGCTAACAGCTCCACATCAACTTCCTTACATAACTAACCTCGTCAGATCCCTCAACTCCCAACTCTTCCAGTTTCTCACTTCAGAGAAGGAAAAAAAACTCAAAATCCTCTACAGAGAAAAACCATCAACACCCTTATCACCTCCACCAATCCTAACCTTGGTGTTACTACACCCTCTGACCTTTCCCTTTCACCCCTTTGCATCCTCAGCTAACATATTTTAATAGTACAACAAAATTACAATAGATTGTACAGTATTTATGTTTAAAATTAAGGTAAATATGTCAAAATATCGAAGTCCAAATGCACGGTGCTAATGTAACAATGCTTGCATGTTCTTAAACAAATCTGCATTGTATTTTTAAAATATTTCAACAGAGGATGCAACGGGGGTATTAATGACGACTCGACTTTTTCTTGGGTGAATATGGTTTTCTGGGGAGTTGCGATGTTGGGCATACAGTAATTGGACATTTCCCGGTGATTCTGACACCTGTTAAGCACTCGCATTTCCTGCAAATATTAAAATGGTTAAGGTTTCGCTGAGAAATCCAATCGACCTTTGCGAAGACAATGTTTGCATCACATAAGAAACACGTCTCTGGGTGGACTCGAACCACCAACCTTTCAGTGAACAACCGAACGCGCCACACAGACAGAATGGTGGGTCCGTGTCTCGCATCACAACTTTCAGGTTAGGCTGGTAATATTTCTTCTGCACTGATAATCATGAATTGAATTTAATTTCTCGCAAGCTGTGTGAATTTCTTGAAATACAAGTTTTCCAGAAAGGAAATGAATACATGCATTCAACGAAATCAAGCCCTTTGTGATAGTCCGAAATGGTACGTTATGTACCACGAGATAGGAAAAAAAACATGACTGGGATTTTAACCTACGTGACCTACGGTACCAGACCGGAGTAAAGTTAGCTTGAAGTTCGAAAACGATTTTGGCACGCCTGTAGCGTTTACACGAAACCTCTTAGAATCGCAAGAATACTTGCTTTGTGTATAAAATACATTGTGAATGCTTTCTCAGCCTTTACTTTTTCGTTTATATGACATTTTTTTGACCAATCACGAATATTCTTTTGTCCATATCTTCGCAACGGAAGCACAGAACGCCTTCAAACCAAATACATTTTAAAGACCACGACATGTGGATATTTCCACAGCCTCTACATCAAAGTATCAGTGAGCTAATTATCTTTTTTTAAACCTCCGGTTTTTCATCGATGCGTAATTACGCACTAACTGGAACCTGGGGGACCGCTGTATACACAAGATCTCAACGCGAGAAATACTGTTCAATACGGCTTCATGCGAAAAACCCGTATATGACTATAGGCAACAGAATAGTGCAGTCTCCAATTACTCAGACTGTAAGCACGCGAATAAAGCTTTGTCTGAATTCTGAAACCCTTTCTTTACGTCCTGTTTTCATTCAGGTAAGAGTCAACTATATGCACAATACTACTGACAGCAGGAAGATTAAAATATTCTTTACTCAGCAGCTTATTAAAAACAGCTCCCATGATGTTCAAACCGATTTTTTACACAGAACACTGACACAGCTTTGCGTTCTGAATCTCTTTTTCTCGTGCGTTTATTTAATGTGGCACAATGCACTGGGATAGGGGTATTCTGTTCACAAACCAATAGCATTTAAACCACAGCACCCACAATGCTGCAAGTAAGTGTTTTGCACACTAAGCAAAGAGCGATGTCTTCCTCGTTAGTATAGTGGCGAGTATCCCCACCTGTCACGCGGGAGACCGGGGTACATCAGGACGTGCATTGAAGTGAAAGCAGTATGCGCTGCGACATCCACTGTGCAGATCCCGCCACACTAAGAGGTGAGTGGGTCTTTTCGATCACAGCGCTAGGCGAATCCCCAAACAGTGTGCGTGGCAACAAACGAAACAGGCCTGTTTCAGCCCGGTTTCGATCCGGGGAAATCAGGCCCAGTAGTGGCGGGATCTGTACAGTGCATGTCGCAGCGCTTCAATGTGCTTCCTGATGTCCTACCCCGAGAACAGAAAAGACAGCGTCCGCAGCAACAACAGCTCAGGTCTCTGCACAGGAGCTAAGCTGCCCCCATCTCCTCTGCTCTGCTCTGCTCTGCGGCTCCTGCGGAGTGGAGTCCTGCCTGGAGCCGTGTTTGCAGGCGGCAGCTCCCCGCGCCCTGTCTGTGGGTCGTGTCCAAGAGCTCCTGGGAGGAAGAGAGAGCCCTCCCACTCGGGGGCTTTTCCACGGTCTGTGTGAGGAGGGGCGGGTGTGTCCAGTAGCTTATCGAGCGGAAGCCTGGGGCGGCGGAGAGCTGTGATCGTGCAGACCTTGAGGTGTCACCTCTTTGTCTGCTTTCCCGCCCCCCCTCCGCCCAAGCTCTGCTCCAAAGTAGCCCGGCAACCCCTCACACCTGCACGTGTCACAACCTAAGGTGCGGTCATGAGACACCCATGGGGTGTCGTTCTGTTCTTGCTAATTGTTTCCTGCCCGTCGCAGGCAGGAGTCCATGCGAGGAAGATGCGCTGGACAGAGCTCAGAGGGCGCAGCTGGGTGGCTTTCCTTCTGAGTGACGTTCCTGCAACACTCTCCCGCTACTCTTGGTGCGCTCATGCCAGAACACAGGAAGGCTGGAGCAGGTGGCTGTGGACTTTGCGCACCGCCGAAATAGCTCAGTTGGGAGAGCGTTAGACTGAAGATCTAAAGGTCCCTGGTTCGATCCCGGGTTTCGGCATTTTGTTTCATCGCGCCCTTTGTTCCTCTCTCCAGCGCCACCTGCCTAAAGTGACGCGTCCCTTTCTCAGCCCGAAACGCAAGCGAGACACCAGCAGCGGTCCCTACAGGTTTCCGTAGTGTAGCGGCTATCACGTTCGCCTAACACGCGGAAGGTCCCAGGTTCGAGAGCCTCGTTTTGCACGCTACTGTACTTCACAGAGGTCTTGAGCGACCGGTCATTTGTTCCCAATGTATTTCCGGTGCCTTCGTGCACTCTTGTACCAAACGCACGTTCCTTCTGTACGCGGAGCCGATCATTTGCAATTGGGCTGTGCCGACAGACCAGGACGAGCTCTGTCGGCTCAAAAGCAGCGCAGGACCTGCAAGAACAACAGAAAGATTAGCATCCAGCGGGGGCCTCTTAGTGAGCCCAAGAGCTCATCAAGAATCGGCTCCAGCAACAGGGCTGGGCGCATTGTTCCATTCTCCGCCCACTCTCGGTGTAAACAAGTCCCTCCTGGTCTCTGCTTGAAATGCACTTTCCTGCGTTTGCTTTGGTGTAACTGGCTTCCCCTGCATGGGCGAATGTGAAGAAGATCCTTAGTAAGTCATTGAAGAAAACCGAGAAGAGGTCGGAGTGGCCTCTGTCGTTCATCAACGATCCAGTCAGGCAGTACTCCTCTGTAAAGCGCCGTTCGTTCACGTCGATTGGCTTTTTTTTGCCTTCATTCGTGCGAGTAGTAAAAGCAGACGCCCCTATTCTGCCGTGACCCGGATTCGAACCGGGGTTGTTGCGGCCACAACGCAAAGTACTGACCACTATACGATCACAGCGAGTTACCAAGACACACGCGGCAGGGCGGAAAGGGCTGTGCTCTCTTCGTGTGACATAATTCGGAAAAGTCCTGACGTTGGATTTCAACTGAGCCCCAGTATACATCGACCCTTCGACACTCTGAGTGACAACTCTCTTGCGTGTTTTCTCATAGTTATGTAGTTTGCTTGCATGATGCCGGGAACAGCATGGTTGTTCGCTGCCATATAGTCTAGCGGTTAGGGTTCCTGGTTTTCACCCAGGCGGTTCGACTCGGTTTTGCCTCCTGCTTTCCAAAAGATCAGCACCGTGTACGAAAGAGCCGCATTAAAACTACTCGAACGTGCAAAACGTGCGAGAAGAGGGGGCGCTTGTTTCCAACCGAAACTTCTCGCGTGTGAGACGAGCTGATCATCGCTGTGGGAGGGTTACTCTGGTAGACAGGGCTGACCTTCGGCAATAGGATTTATAGTCTCCAAGATGATATTTGCACTTTCTGGAGAGGCGATTTTCTCCACTTCAGTAGCCCGATTTCGTCGATTGCGTGGAGAGGGCTGTAGAATGTGGCGCCGCCTTTCCTGCTCCGTCCATGACAGGCGTGCTGGTCTCTGGAGAGAGAGCACAGTCCATCAGCGCACTCCAATAAAGGAACTGGAAGCAGCTAAATCGCATTGGCGAAGCTCAGCGCTGGGCCGCTGGGCACGTCTTACCACCGTTTCCGTAGTGTAGTGGTTATCACGTTCGCCTCACACGCGAAAAGTCCCCGGTTCGAAACTGGGCGGAAACAGGCATCTGTTGTCGCCAGGCACAAAAGGGGATTGGGGATTCGCCTAGCGCTGTGATCGAACAGACCCACTGGACCCACCTCTTAGTGTGGCGGGATCTGCACAGTGCATGTCACAGCGCATCCTGCTTTCACTTCAAGGCGCGTCCTGATGCACCCCAGTCTCCCGCGTGACAGGTGGGGACAGGTGACAGGTCCTATACTAACGAGGAAGACATCGCTCTCGCCAACCCCCAGCATCGTGTCCCGACCCAGCATGCTGGAAGCCGACGCGTGCTGTGATTCCTTTACGGAGCAGAAATGACAACCGAGGAGCCGAGAGATCATGTCAGCATTTCGCGTCTGAACGGAAAACACAAACGACCAACTCGGAATGACTTGCCTTTGACGCTTCTCAAAGCGTTCTTTGTGCATCGAACAGACCCACTCACCTCTTAGTGTGGCGGGATCTGCACAGTGCATGTCGCAGCGCTTCCTGCTTTCACTTCAATGTGCTTCCTGATGTCGAGTCGTGTGCCGTGCGGAGGCTCTGAAAGCGAGAGCAATGAAAAGGTGCACGACGCTGTGAAAGAAAACAGAGAAGTGAAAGGCAGTCATTTCTCTAAGGAGGTGAAAGAAAAGCTACTCCCCGTCGGGGAATCGAACCCCGGTCTCCCGCGTGACAGGCGGGGATACTTGCCACTATACTAACGAGGAAGACATCGCTCTCTCCAACCCCCGGCATCGTGTCCCGACCCAGCATGCTGGAAGCCGACGCGTGCTGTGATCCCTTTACGGAGCAGAAATGACAACCGAGGAGCCGAGAGATCATGTCAGCATTTCGCGTCTGAACGGAAAACACAAACGACCAACTCGGAATGACTTGCCTTTGACGCTTTTCAAAGCATTCTTTGTGCACGACGACTGCGCCGCCTAGCAGCAACAGGGGTTTATGGCAGGAAAGGGGGTTAACTGATAAGGATTCCAGATGCGAGGGGGCATAATCTTAAACTGACCATTTGGCCAGGGTCTCTTAACTGGCCAAATACCATGACCCCCCCCTTACCATAACACCGAATGACGTCTGAAGCAGCAAGGAAGGACTATATAACCTAAAAGTTTGTACCGGCACATCGAACAATACTTCGGTTTTGTTGTTTCTTGTGGGAAACAAGACTTCGGCTTTATTGTTCCTTGCATGCAATACACTCATCTGTTTTACTTCATCTCGGGATCCAGAACCTTATTCTTTCTGTTACAACAAATTTGGCGTAGTCGGCGGATGCTCCAGAAGGCGCAGAACTTCCCATCAGCAGGAGAGACGGTCAGCGCTCACATTACTAAGAGGTAAGGACTCCTCTTTTTTAAAAAAAAAAAAGTCCCGACTCTCTCTGATTGATTGGGAAATCTCTGCTCCCTGCGAGAATCGCCTGAGATGACGGAGTAAACGTGAGTTCCTGAATTCCTCTGGCCCGGGGAAGACACCGGTGTATGTAATGGGTGGTTTGCTGCAAGCCCAGAATTTGGTCTGGCAGGCGGTCCGCGGTATTGTGTACAGGCGTTCGAAGCTGGTGTAGGCATCCCACACCGACAGATTGAAGAAACTGAGTCTCTTTAGTCTGAAGGGAGTGTCTCACACTGACAGGCCGGAGGAACTGAGTCTCTTTAGTCTGAAGGGAGTGTCTCACACTGACAGATTGAAGAAACTGAGTCTCTTTAGTCTGAAGGGAGTGAACCCAGGTGCCCTGTGCTGAGCCAGGATCAGGATGGAGTGGCGATTGCCATGATCCGGCGAGCACAAAGCTTCATCAGCTGCCCTTTGCCACAGGAGGTAAGAGGATGTCCAGTGATGACGTGCTTCCCTGTCCATCGTGGCAGTGAACAGGTCCTGGTTACAGGATCTCTAAAAAAGGGAATAAAGACTGAAATCAGATCCGACCCACCATGCTGCCACGGCGACGGTGCACTGCCCAGTGAAAGTGGCAGCCTGTCCCTAGACTGTGGGTGGAAACTGGAGCACCTGGAGGAAACCCCCACAGACCAGGGAGAGAACATGCAAACTCCACACAGACAGCACCCACACCCCAGGTCCAGCACTGTGAAGCACTCCCGACGATGCGGAAGGGCTTTTACAAATGAGTGTGTAACTCACACTGGTGCCCAGGATGGCCTGCTACCGGAACGCAACCTAATTTTCTTCATGCAGTTTGTTCGAAGCGGTTCACAGGAGCTGGAGGTGAGGACTGAGCTGGGGTCCAGTGTGCGAGAGTGACTGCTGATGTCACGTGTGTGTGTGTGTGTGTGTGTGTGTGTGTGTGTGTGTCTGGATCATTGTGAGCACCATCAGGTTTGTGTATTTGTTTAAACAAGAGGACGTCTCTGTACGGGTCTGACTCTGTGTGAAGGTGCAGCTCTAACTGTGTCTATCTCTCTAGCTGTGAGCGCCTGTCTATCTCTACAATGCATGAGGGGCTAAATCTGCCTCCGAGAACCCGACTTTTCAGAAGAAAAATCTATGAAAAGGCACGGCCTGGCCCTCTTCTCTTGCTCCCGACGTATAACACACTGGGGGATGAAGCTGGTGTCTTCAGCTGTAACCCTAGCTATTTATGCAAACAGCTCTTTTATGAAAAGCAGCTCTAGGCCTAGACAAGAGGAACAGATAAAACAAATCTTGGACTTATGACTTATTCAAAGCAGACTGAGTGCTGCTATACTGTATGTAGGAGCCAGAGATGAAGAATGAGCTATTTAAGGAAATCAGGAGTGTGAGGGAGGGACTGTGTGCTTTTCCTCCCAAAAGAGAAGGCTTGTGGTTCTTTATGCTTTTCTGCACAGGCTGCCAACGTTTGGGTTCTTGGTTTGAATGCTCGAGTTGTCAGGCTGGCGTTTTTTGTTCCTGTTGGAGCCCATAATTGTGAACAAGGCGCTTGAGGACGTCTCTGTGCGGGTGTGTGTTTGTAATGACGTGTGTGTGCCTCTCTGTTTCAGTATAAAAAATGCATTTAAGACATTCAGCCTTTTCATGTTCCTAATATTCTTTCTTTCTCGACAATAATAACTAAGGTGGCTGCTGGAAGAGGTGTTAATGGGGCCAGCAGGGGGTGCTCACCCTGCGGTCTGTGTGGGTCCTAATGCCCCAGTCTAGTGATGTGGACACTGGACTGTAAACTGGCGCCGTCCTTCGGATGAGACGTAAAACCGAGGTCCTGACTCTCTGTGGTCATTAAAAATCCCAGGGTGTTTCTCGAAAAGAGTAGGGGTGTAACCCCGGTGTCCTGGCCAAATTTCCAAAAAGGCCATTGGCCCTTACCAATCATGGCCTCCTAATAACCCCCATTTATGAATTGGCTTCATTACTCTGCTCTCCTCCCCACTGATAGCTGGTGTGTGGGGAGCGTTCTGGTGCACTATGGCTGCCGTCGCATCATCCAGGTGGATGCTGCACATTGGTGGTGGTGGAGGGGAGTCCCCATGTCCTGGAAAGTGCTTTGAGTGGAGTGTCCAGAAAAGCACTATATAAGTGTAAGCAATTATTATTCATTATAATGTAATAAGTCAATTTTTTCTCACCCCTCCATTGCAAGGCATACACAGCACAAACACCAGGAACAATTATCTCAGAAGCCAGTTAACCTCCCAAAAGAAATAAAAGGTGTTAAAAGTAAGTATCTCCTTTAGGTGAGGACAGACTGGATCAAACAAAAACAACATTTGAAGTGAATTGCAAATGTATTGAGTTGTGATGCAACTGTAACTTGAACCTAACATGACTGGGGCGAGCATTTTTGAAATTGCATTTTCACAGCTGAAATACAAAATGAAGCTGATCGCAGTCCAAACTCAAGGTATTGTTGTAAAACTAAATATTCAACATGTTTCTACCTGTCCCTTTTCAGCTCACTCGGAAGTCCATAGCCTGCAGCCTGGTGCCTCTCTCTCTCTCCCTCTCCACACTGCTGGTCCAGTGGAGGTGCTGTTTGATCCTGCAGGATCTGTCCAGTCTCGTATAGTCTTACTGAGCAGCGCAGGGCTCCCTGGCCCCAGGTACGAACAGTGAGTGTCAGTGCAGAACAGCTCTCTGACACTCCGCTCCCTCACTCCAGCTGATCAGGGCAACTACACAGAGAGAGACCTTAAGGGAAGCAGTATCAGCACTGTGATCGTCACTGTGGGTGGTAAGCAGGTCTACAGTAGGGTCACTAGAGGGCTCTATATTCTTGACAGAGTGTGTTCTTATATCATCCTCTGTCCTGATCGTCTTTCAGCTCACAGAGACACTGTCACCCTGCAGCCTGAAGCCTCTCTGTCTGTCCCTCTGTTCACTGGAGAGCCAGTTGAGGTGCCGTTTGATCCTGCAGGAGGTGGAAACTGGACCTCAGTGTGTTCTGTCCAGAGCAGCACAGCCAGCTGTGTCCCCCAGTACAGTTTTTTATTTTTATTTTTGATGATTAGCCATATGTTGATTACAATATTGTACATAATGTATAATTTGAACTCGATATTTTTCAGGAGTGAATGATTGTATATTTTCAGAATAAATTTCGAAACCAAATTATTGTCCCTCGATCTCTGTCTCTCTCTCGCCCTGCTGTCTGTCTGTCCCTGCCTCTCTGTCTCTCTCTTTCAGCCCCGTCTGTCAGTCTGTCTGTCCCTCGATCTGTCTCTCTCTCTCTCTCTCCTTCCTCTCTCTCTCTCGGTTTGTTTGTCCCTCAATCTCAATCTTTCTCTTTGCCCGCTGTCTTTCTGTGCCTTCATCTCTGTCTCTCTCTCCTTCCTTTCTGTCTGTCTTTCTGTCTGTCCTGCGTTGTCCCAGCTGGGCCTGTCTCCCTGACTCTCTGCCTTCAGCTCTGTTCGCCGATGTCCCACCAGCCCGTCTCTCTCTCAGCCTGTCTCTTGACTTGCAGGAGGAAGAGGAGGTGGAGACAGCTCCTCCGGCAGGAGAGAGGAAGAAGGTCAGTGCTGGTCCCACCCTGCCTCCTGTCCTGTCTGTGGTGGAGTTTCGCCGTCTTGTCTGTCCCTGGGTCTCATTGTCTCTCTCTCTTTCAGCCCTGTCTGTCAGTGTCTCTCTCCTCCTCCTCTCTGTCCTGTGGTGTCCAGTCAGTGTGTCTCTCTCCTCCTCCTTTCTGTCCTGTGGTGTCCAGTCAGTATGTCTCTCTCCTCCTCCTCTCTGTCCTGTGGTGTCCAGGCAGTGTGACTCTCTCCTCCTCCTCTCTGTCCTGTGGTGTCCAGGCAGTGTGTCTCTCTACTCCTCCTCCTCTCTGTCCTGTGGTGTCCAGTGGGTCAGTATTAGTGGGCTACACCCAGGCTCACTCACCGCGATTGTGATCTCAGCAGAGTCTCTGTGCTCTTGGGACACTTGACTCACCTGTCTCTCTCTTCCTCTCCCTGTGCTGTCCCTCTCCTGCCCCCTCTCTCCCTCCTCGGACTCCAGCTGGAGGAGGTCCAATCAGCACCTCCTGTGAGACAGAAGAATTAGAAGGTGGGTAATGCTCTGATCCTCTCTTTACTCTTGTCCAGTGTCCAGTCAGTGTCCAGTCAGTGTGTCTGTATGAACCCCTCTCTCTCAGTGCAGTGTTCATGTACTGGAGTGTCCAGTCAGTGTGTCTGTATGAACCCCTCTCTCTCTCTCTCAGTGCAGTGTTCATGTACTGGAGTTTCCAGTTGTGTGTCTGTATGAACCCCTCTCTCTCTCTCAGTGCAGTGTTCATGTACTGGAGTGTCCAGTCCGACTCTTAACGTGACTCTCCTGTCTCTGCTTCAGAAGCGCTGGTGCGTCTTTTTAAACTCCCTGAGCTGCGTGTCGGTGGAGAGCGATGATCAGGACGAGCTGATGGAGGCGGTGAAGACTGTAGGTCAGGAGAGGAAGAGCGAGGGAGAGGAGGAGCAGGCTGCCGGGAAGGACAAGAAGAAGAAGAGGAGGTGCAGGTGAGCAGACAGGGGGGCGCCGCCCGGTCGTGTCTGTGATTCAAGGAAGAGTCAAGCAAGTCTCCTCTTGCTGTTTGATGTCATGGTGACGTCTGTGTCTGTGTCCCTCACACCTGCAATAACAATATTCTTTCTAGGTTCCTTTCCTGGTTCTGTGCCAGCTAAGATCGGAGTCGCCTTCCCCACCAAGGACTGGACTGGACTGGACTGGAGCTGAGGGACACCAGACTGGACTGGACTGGAGCCAAGGGACACCAGACTGGACTGGACTGGAGCTGAGGGACACCAGACTGTGCTGGACCGAAGCTGAGACCCCAGACTGCACTGGACCGGAGCTGAGGGACACCAGACTGGACTGGACTGGAGCTGAGGGACACCAGACTGTGCTGGACCGAAGCTGAGGGACCCCAGTCTGGACTGAAGCTGAGGGACCCCAGACTGTGCTGGACCGAAGCTGAGGGACCCCAGTCTGTGCTGGACTGAAGCTGAGGGACACCAGACTGGACTGGACTTTAGCTGAGGGACCCCAGACTGGACTGGACCGGAGCTGAGGGGCCCCAGACTGGACTGGACCGAAGCTGAGGGACCCCAGTCTGTGCTGGACCGAAGCTGAGGGACCCCAGTCTGTGCTGGACTGAAGCTGAGGGGCCCCAGACTGGACTGGACCGAAGCTGAGGGACCCCAGTCTGTGCTGGACCGAAGCTGAGGGACCCCAGTCTGTGCTGGACTGAAGCTGCGGGGCCCCAAACTGGACTGGACTGAAGCTGAGGGACCCCAGACCCCAGTCTGGACTGAAGCTGAGGGACCCCAGTCTGGACTGAAGCTGAGGGACCCCAGACTGGACTGAAGTTGCGGGGCCCCAGACCGGACTGGACTGAAACTGAGGGACCCCAGACCCCAGTCTGGACTGAAGCTAAGGGACCCCAGACTGGACTGTGGAAAACTTTCACATTATCTCCACCTGAGTCCTCAGACCGTCTGCATGACCTTGTATTATTAAGTATTATTTTAAGGTCCTGTGATGATTGTAAGATGGGGGGGGGTCACTAAATAAACCTTGACATTAATCTGTATTGTAATTTTTGTTCTTTTGTTAAGCATCAATAAAAATTTTTTAAAAAAATCTGTTTAGCTTTTGTTTTTTTCCCTCCCCCCCGAAACTAACGAACAGAGTCTGTCCTTCTCTTTCATCCCGGAGAGTTTGTGGTTGACGGATTGAGGCCGAGAGCCCTCATCGTCGGCGTGCCACCAGTTGGCGGGGATATAGCAGGGGGGCATCGTGTCCAATACTCCTTGAAACGGGACAGATTTCAAGCCACCTCCGTCTGAAGAGCAGGAAGTTGACCACGAAGTCCAGGGTGTCCTAGGAAACTCTTTAGCCCTCGTTTGCCCAGCAGCCATCTCACCCTGCAGCTCCCAGCTGGCAGCCCCCTCCCCACTGGAGCCCAGCAGGTGGGAGCCTGGTCAGTACCTGGAGGGGAGACTCCTGGGAAAAACTGAGGTTGCTGCTGGGAAAGGTGTTAGTGAGGCCGGCAGGGGGCGCACACCCTGCGGTCTGTGTGGGTCCTGATGCCCCAGTATAGTGACGGGGACACTGGACTGTAAACAGGCGCTGTCCTTCGGATGAGACGTCAAACCGAGGTCCTGACTCTCTGTGGTCATTAACAATCCCGGGGTGTTTCTGGAGGACAGTAGGGGTGTTACCCCAGTGTCCTGGCCTGATTCCCCCCCTGGTCTTGACCCATCATGGCCTCCTTATCACCCCCCTCTCTGAACTGGCTCCATCCCTCTGCTCTCCTCCCCACTGAGAGCTGCTGTGTGCTGAGCGGACTGGAGCATCATCCAGGTGGGGCTGCACACTGGGGGGTCTGGAGGGGATCCCCCTGACCTGGGAAGAGCTCTGAGTGGAGTGTCCAGAACTGGACCGGGGACACAGACCCCTGGACTGACTGGACCGGGGACACAGACCCCTGGACTGACTGGACCAGAGTCACAGACCCCGTGGACTGACTGGACCAGAGTCACAGACCCCCGGACTGACTGGACCAGGAACTGCCTGGGATAAATCAGTGAATCGATCTGTCAGATCAGCCAACCCTCTGACAACCCAGCAAGCAATTAGATCAGTCAAAATGTCAATGATCAATTAATCAGTCTGGGCTGTCAAATGATTTTTTAAAAGCTCTCCCTGCAAAACCAAAGTCAGCTCTCCCACTGGTTTCTGGAGTTGGTGCTGAACTAACGTCTTTCATTCATTCCCAGACTAAACAACATCCAGCACCACCACTCCTGCTCCCACAAGTCACATTGAGTATGGCTGGAACACCACTTCAAGGGTGTGCACTGGGAACACTGGGTATCCTATGAACACTGGGCGTGCACTGAGAACACTGAGTATCCTCTGAACACTGGGCGTGCACTGGGAACACTGGGTATCCTCTGAACACTGGGGGTGCACTGGGAACACTGCGTATCCTCTGAGCACTGGGCGTGCACTGGGAACACTGCATATCCTCTGAACAGTGGGGGTGCGCTGGGAACACTGAGTATCCTCTGAACACTGGGAACACTGGATATCCTCTGAACACTGGGTGTACACTGTGAACACTAGGAGTGCGCTGGGCATCCTTTGAACACTGGGAGTGCTCTGGGCATCCTGTGAACACCGGGAGTGCTCTGGGCACCCTCTGAACACCGGATTAACTGAACCGATCAATTAATCAGTCTGGGCTGTCAAACGATTTTTTAAAAGCTCTCCCTGCAACACTAAAGTCAGCTCTCCACCTGGTGTCTGGAGCTGGTGCTGAACTAACGTCTTTCATTCATTCCCAGACTTAAGAACATCCAGCACCACCACTCCTGCTCCCACAAGTCACAGTGAGTATGGCTGGAACACCACTTCAAGGGTGTGCACTGGGAACACTGGGTGTCCTCTGAACACTGGGCGTGCACTGGGAACACTGGGTATCCTCTGAACACTGGGCGTGCACTGGGAACACTGGGTATCCACTGAACACTAGGCACTAGGGAACACTGGGCCAGGATGGCTTTTCTGTACCTAATCAAACTCTGTTTCTCTTTCAGACTTTAATAAAAGCAGCGCTAATTGTTCAGGTGAGAAAGTATATAACTTCATTAAGGGTTTCCGACCTCTATATAAATTAAAAATAAATTATATGCTGTTTAAAGGGGACAGCAGGGGCTGAGGTAGCCAGGATGGCTGTGCAGGGCGTCATCAAACTCTGTTTCTCTTTCAGATCGTGATGCATGTTGCACTGATTGTTCAGGTGAGAAAGTATATAACTTCATTAAGGATCTCCAGCCTCTACATAAATGAGGAATAAAAGATAAGTTATTTGCACATTGGTTAAAGGGGACAGAAGGGATGCCTTTGTTGTGCCCTGATGTCGTGGGCAGAGCCCAGACACAATTATCCCTAAGTGATCCTCACAATACTACATCATGCTTGTGTTACATAACGCTCATATTACATTTCATTTGTATTTCCTTCAGAAAAACGCAGGACAGGTTGGTGGAGACCTA
This sequence comes from Lepisosteus oculatus, assembly GCF_040954835.1. Classification (NCBI taxonomy): domain Eukaryota; kingdom Metazoa; phylum Chordata; class Actinopteri; order Semionotiformes; family Lepisosteidae; genus Lepisosteus; species Lepisosteus oculatus. The sequence continues at coordinate 53,919,063 of NC_090709.1, read as the reverse complement.
TTAAGGGTTTCTGAAGTCTACACTGGGCAGGTTAAACTCTTGTTCAAGATGTCCTCTTCGACAGGAAGCAGGGCCTGTGCAAACTGCAATGACCCGAAAGTACGACCTTTATTAAAAATGGCTAATGACGGTAGCTAGCGATTGTTAAACAAGGTAACAGATATAGAAGACAGACAAAAAAAAACACCCTAGATCAGAGAAGGAATGCTTTCCCCTCTGGGTAAGAAAGGCCGACTGCATTTCCGGGGGAGGAAAGCTGCTTTAGAGGAAACACCGGAGAAGCAGAACTCAAACACTGGGAACACTGGGTATCCTCTGAACACTGGGCGTGCACTGGGAACACTGGGTATCCTCTGAACACTAGGCGTGCACTGGGAACACTGGGTATCCTCTGAACACTGGGTGTGCACTGGGAACATTGGGTATCCTCTGAACACTTGGTGTGCACTGGGAACACTGAGTATCCTCTGAACACTGGGAGTGCACCGAGAACACTAGGTATCGATGTACAGATGCAGCCATTCAAAATGGGTAAGGTATTTCGCGGCATACCGCAACACGCCCACCGGGGTATCATGCGGTTCACGTGTGTCACGTGACTAACTATCCGGCGTCGCTTTGTAAAACCGCCAGGGGGAGCTTAACCTCTCATGTACAGCATTTGAGCCTTTAATTTTGAACTGTGTATTACAGCATGTTAATCATCAGTCATTAAAATGTTGGTATATTTTATGAAAGCAAGATTGCTCAGTTGGACAAAAGTACACAACCTACCTTTATCAGAAATATTTATGAATCAAAGCCTTTACTGAAGATATTACTAATAGTATTAATAATGGATGACTTTGGACAAGCTGTAAATTTCTTTAGCACATTTGTACAAGCACTTGGAATCTGTCCAAGCCATACTTTGTCAGGCATTTTGTTTTACTTCAACGGTCATAAAAACTTCCTTGCTTTTAACAGGGCGTTTCATAATTTCTAACTACAAAAATGATTTAAAATGCGACACCTATCATTCAACTAGAGCTTAAAATATCACAAGGAGCCTCAAGAGCACAGCAAAGAGTGTATTAAAAGACACTTGTATTTATCAACGCTTTCTTTTCTTATGGAACCACTTCAGAGGGGTGTTCCAGGAATCGGCACTTTAAAGAAAAAAATACACACCAGTATTCCATTTCTCCCTAAACATTGTAAGCTCAACAAGCATACTTTTAGAATTTGATTAAAAGGGAATATAATATGGAATCGCGTATCTCAAGAATTTAATAACGGTATGATTATATCCATGTACCGCGGCAGGGCTGTGTAGGGCTGTTTCGCCTGCCTGTCCATGTGAGCTGTCTTGTAGCCTACTGGTCTAGGTGCGTGACTACCAACTGGCAGGTTGTGTGTTTGAATCCAGCTGGTGCTGGACTTCTCATTTTTATTTATTTATTTTTTAATCGCGTAACATAAACATATTACTGTATGAAAACTGTACTGTATACAGTATGTATATTTAATGTCTTAACTGTGCCCGTTGAAGTATTGAATATTCATATCTAATTTTACCACTGAAGGGAAATCTTAGTAGCTGAGCATAAAAAGAATAGGAGCATACTGCAACGCGTGTGAAGGCCATAAACGATATTAATTTTGGAACATAAACATACAGTATATGGCTGGTCTCGGTACTTTAAAGAAAACATACACGAAACATGGTTTCATTATGACCAGAATCGGTCTTGAGATATTTTTAACTTGATTTACAGTATTTGAGAGGTATGTCTTAACACCGATACTACAGTGCTTAAGTACTGCTCACGTATATGTTTCTAGGTTTATATTATGCATTTCATACGGTCAAATTACTTTTGAGCAACTAATAAGAAGCGCGAAACGGTATGCGTTTTAGTTTCGTTTTGTGCTGGGACCCGTGGATTGATTAGAGATATCAAGTACATACAAGTCATTTTTTAAATGTTGTAGTTCGTCTTGAAAAAATGTTACGAGTACATCATCTATCAACAATTACACAGGTTCTGTTTCCATATTGCGGATTTTGGTTACGTAATATTATTTTCTAGATTTCACGTTGTGAATATGATGGGATGTCTGATGGGATGTTTCTAAAAATCCATCCTCTATAAAACGTCTTCTCTAGTTGTCCTGCATATGTATTCGCTAATGAAGCTGTGTGTTCTGAGCCTGGATCTCTACATTTCTGTATGAACCAGCTTAGAGGGCTAAAGACAGCTTGTGTTTAAATTGAGTGTAAGGCAATTTATGCTTCTAAAGTCATGGTCAGCATTTATTTTTGTACTGTGCTGTAAACTTGTTCTGTGCCAAGTCACATTATTTTATAGCGTTTTTATAGCGTTATCAAATACGGTGTTACTGTAGTTTACTGAGTCCCATGTCACATGGTCTATGATTGAAACCTGTAAAACCGTTTTAATTCGTCACAGCCAGCACTTTTCAGGTGTGAGGGTCTTCTGCTCAGAATGAAACGCTAAAATGTTTGTGTATATTCTAATGGTAGTGGGGGCAGGGTGTGTGGGAACAGGTTTGGTTGAAATTGCATTGGAGATCTATGTTCTTCACACCTGAAACATTTTCTCTCTAAAAGCATTTTCTTCGCAGTTTAACCGATCTTGTTACAGCATGTTACAGTTTACTATTATTAACCATATTAATTTTAAGTGCTTAATGTAAAATCTTGTAAAAATATATTTTCATTGTTCAAATATACATTAAGTCTGACTATCATATAATAAGTTAAATAAAAAACTAAAGAAAAAATAGGGTTAAATATAATTCAAAATATTTTGCTAACAATGTTAACTGTTTATGAATAATAAAATGTATTAACTAAGGAGTAGGATGGCACAGTTGTTAGTATGTTTTTTGTTTTGTTTCTTTTTCATAAATACAACAGTAGTACCTGATGTCTCAGTGGCTTTCAAAATTAAATTATGCATGCAAACCTGTGAACTAGAAAGATAACTAAGATATCCATCCATTATATTCCATAATATCCATGAAATATATGGCGCTGAAATATGTGTGACACGGTGAGGTGCCCTGGCAGCTGTATGATGCAGTGGTGGCCTGGCACGGTGAGGTGCACTTGCAGCTATGTGACGCAGTGGTTGCCTGGCACGGTGAGGTGCGCTGGCAGCTCGGTGATGCAGTGGTGGCCTGGCATGGTGAGGTGCGCTGGCAGCTGGGTGATGCAGTGGTGGCCTGGCACGGTGAGGTGCGCTGGCAGCTGTGTGGTGTGACGCAGTGGTGGAAATGTTCACCATGTTTCACCATGCTGAAAATGTTTGTACCAGACTTTTTTGAGGCCTGTTTAATTGTGTCTGAAGTCTGATGTTGTAAATGTTATTGTTAAAAAGATCCATGAAAATGTCACTACTAAAGTTAGCTGGTGCTGTAAGTGGCAAGTTGAGCTCAGATTTTAGATTTTGTGTGGTTGCTAGCGTTGAACTGTGTGTTGGATGCACATTAATATATTCATTATATGCCAGCGCACCTCACCGTGCCAGGCCACCACTGCGTCACAACACACAGCTGCCAGTGCACCTCTACATACCCGACCACCACTGTATCACACAGCTGCCAGTGCACCTCACCGTGCCAGGCCACCACTGCATCACAACACACAGCTGCCAGTGCACCTCTACATACCTGACCACCACTGCATCACACAGCTGCCAGCGCACCTCACCGTGCCAGGCCACCACTGCATCACACAGCTGCCAGCGCACCTCACCGTGCCAGGCCACCACTGCGTCACAACACACAGCTGCCAGTGCACCTCTACATACCCGACCACCACTGCATCACACAGCTGCCAGCGCACCTCACCGTGCCAGGCCACCACTGCGTCACACCACACAGCTGCCAGCGCACCTCACCGTGCCAGGCCACCACTGCATCACCCACCTGCCAGCGCACCTCACCGTGCCCGGCCACCACTGCATCACACAGCTGCCAGCGCACTTCACCGTGCCAGGCCACAACTGCACCACACCACACAGCTGTCAGCGCACCTCACCGTGCCAGGCCACCACTGCATCACACAGCTGCCAGCGCACCTCACCGTGCCAGGCCACCACTGCGTCACAACACACAGCTGCCAGTGCACCTCTACATACCCGACCACCACTGCATCACACAGCTGCCAGCGCACCTCACCGTGCCAGGCCACCACTGCGTCACATAGCTGCAAGCGCACCTCACCGTGCCAGGCCACCACTGCATCATACAGCTGCCAGGGCACCTCACCGTGTCAGGCCACCACTGCGTCACACATATTTCAGCGCCATATATTTCATGGATATTATGGAATATAATGGATGGATATCTTAGTTATCTTTCTAGTTCACAGGTTTGCATGCATAATTTAATTTTGAAAGCCACTGAGACATCAGGTACTACTGTTGTATTTATGAAAAAGAAACAAAACAAAAAACATACTAACAACTGTGCCATCCTACTCCTTAGTTAATACATTTTATTATTCATAAACAGTTAACATTGTTAGCAAAATATTTTGAATTATGTTTAACCCTATTTTTTCTTTAGTTTTGTATTTAACTTATTATATGATAGTCAGACTTAATGTATATTTGAACAATGAAAATATATTTTTACAAGATTTTACATTAAGCACTTAAAATTAATATGGTTAATAATAGTAAACTGTAACATGCTGTAACAAGATCGGTTAAACTGCGAAGAAAATGCTTTCAGAGAAAATGTTTCAGGTGTGAAGAACATAGATCTCCAATGCAATTTCAACCAAACCTGTTCCCACACACCCTGCCCCCACTACCATTAGAATATACACAAACATTTTAGCGTTTAATTCTGAGCAGAAGACCCTCACACCTGAAGAGTGCTGGCTGTAACGAATTAAACCGGTTTCACAGGTTTCAATCACAGACCATGTGACATGGGAGTCAGGAAACTACAGTAACACCGTATTTGATAACGCTATAAAAACGCTATAAAATAATGTGACTTGGCACAGAACAAGTTTACAGCACAGTACAAAAATAAATGCTGACCATGACTTTAGATGCATAAATTGACTTACACTCAATTTAAACACAAGCTGTCTTTAGCCCTCTAAGCTGGTTCATACAGAAATGTAGAGATCCAGGCTCAGAACACACAGCTTCATTAGCGAATACATATGCAGGACAACTAGGGAAGACGTTTTACAGAGGATGGATTTTTAGAAACATCCCATCAGTGACATCACTGAAGTCAACTCCTAGGTACTGTAACTGTCGTGTGGATAGTTTCACAAGAATCAGACAAAGGTTTAAGCATCACTTGTTCTAGATAAAACTGCAAAAAAAAACAACAACCAATAATGTACTTCTTTGCGGCTCTGTTTGCCCAAATCATATATTCACAACGTGAAATCTAGAAAATAATATTATGTAACCAAATTCCGCAATATGGAAACAGAACCTGTGTAATTGTTGATAGATGATGTACTCGTAACATTTTTTCAAGACGAACTACAACATTTAAAAAATGACTTGTATGTACTTGATATCTCTAATCAATCCACGGGTCCCAGCACAAAACGAAAATAAAACAGATACCGTTTCGCGCTTCTTATTAGTTGCTCAAAAAGTAATTTGACCATATGAAATGCATAATATAAACCTAGAAACATATACGTGAGCAGTACTTAAGCACTGTAGTATCGGTGTTAAGACATACCTTTCAAATACTGTAAATCAAGTTAAAAATATCTCAAGACCGATTCTGGTCATAATGAAACCATGTTTCGTGTATGTTTTCTTTTTCATCTTGAAATAACTCATTTCTAAATACCTTTTTCACTGTTAACATCTTGCAGCAACTCTGCGACAAAATATACACTCTGACAGTTCATCCTGCTACCAACATTAAATAAAACAAATCTTAAGATTTCTATATTTATGTCTTTATTTAGTGGTTTCATTAGTGACAAAGGCTAAACTTTCTTGGAAAAATGTATTTTATGTGTTGCGGAAAAAACTGACTTGCTTTAACAAAATATGTTTACAAATCCTTTCACCTGGCATTTTCGTAGTTAGAAATTATGGAACGCTCTGTTAAAAGGAAGGGAGTTTTTATGTCCATTGCAGTTCTTTTGCAACATGAATATAATTATATCATTATTAATTTCTTGAGATACGGGATTCCATATTATATTCCCTTTTAATCAAATTCTAAAAGTATGCTTGTTGACTCCGGTATCGCGTTAGTTAAAGACTTCGAAGCTTACAATTCGAAGTTTATGAAGAAATGAAATACTGGTGTGTATTTTTTTCTTTAAAGTACCGAGACCAGCCATATACTGTATGTTTATGTTCCAAAATTAATAACGTTTATGGCCTTCACACGCGTTACAGTATGCTCCTATTCTTTTTATGCTCAGAAGAGCCCACACACTCAGCTCTTAACCCCAGTGTGCAGAAAGGGTCAAAACGTGTTTCTCAGCAGAAATAAACATGTTTCTGCAAGTTTGGTCAACTCCATGTAAGTTATGGGGCAGTAACAGCACACTTTTCAAAACGTGTTTTTCAGCCCAAAATAAACGCGTTTTTTCAGACAACTGAATCCCCATGTAATAATATTTCCCTTCAGTGGTAAAATTAGATATGAATATTCAATACTTAAATGGGCACAGTTAAGACATTAAATATACATATTCATACTGTATACAGTTTGCATACGGTAATATGTTTATGTTACGTGATTAAAAAATAAATAAATAAAAATGAAAAGTCCAGCACCAGCTGGATTTGAACACACAACCTGCCAGTTGGTAGTCACGCACCTAGACCAGTGGGCTACAAGACAGCTCACATGAACACATAGGCGAAACAGCCCTACAGAGCCCTGTCGCAGTACATGGATATAATCATACCGTTATTAAATTCTTGAGATACGCGATTCCATATTATATTCCCTTTTAATCAAATTCTAAAAGTATGCTTGTTGACTCCGGTATCACGTTAGTTAAAGACTTCGAAGTTTACAATGTTTGGGGAGAAATGGAATACTGGTGTGTATTTTTTTCTTTAAAGTACCAAGACCAGCTATATACTGTATGTTTATGTTCCAAAATTAATATCGTTTATGGCCTTCACACGCGTTACAGTATGCTCCTATTCTTTTTATGCTCAACTACTCAGATTTCCCTTCAGTGGTAAAATTCAATATCTACAACGGGCACAGTAAAGACGTTTACAGTAAGTCTTTCTACGACAGACCAACGGACCACGAGTGCCCCTGTCGGTCAACCATTCATACCGCGGTATTTTGCGTCATCGCGCGTCACGATGCACGACGCCGTAGCCAATTACCTCCGGTATGTGTCTGTACCGCGCACTTTGAATGGCTGCATCTGTAAGGAGATTGGAAAATATAAGAGCGTCTGAAACGTATAAGTACAGTACAGGTGGACGTAAAAGTAGTTAGATAAACAGTTTTTGTATTTTTATACAATTAGTTGCAATAGTGGAAACAATTTGGATTTTTTCGAATGTCTCGAAACCAGACATGCTGAAACGCTGTAGGTTTAGAATCGAGATTGGGGAGAATAACGTCTTGTGAGAAGATCTGTTTACCTAACGATTAGATCCTGTAAATCCCTTGTAGCCTCCCTAAGTCTGTCCCAGTCCAGTGGATAAAAATGTATTGTTAATGGAGTGTTGGTTTCTCTGTTAGGGGATACTGGAGCACTACTGTCATGCTTGTTTCACTCCTCTGTTCAACAGTGTGCTATAGAGTAATGTATATGGGGAGACGGCAGGAAGCCACAGGAGTATTGGGGCAGCAAGTTTTACTTGCCGAGTACCAGATTTTAATGGGTGGTTTTATCCCAGATCTATTGGGTTGGAATATTATGCATTACAAAGAATGACTATCCAGAACAGGGTATCACATGGCTTCAACTGACTGTGATCACGCAGTATGTTGATAGTATTCTGAGTTCTTCCCCTGACGAGGAAACCCACAAGTCTGAGTTGCTTCAGCTTTAGAGTGTCTAATATTAAGCAGTTATAATAAGGCCCTTTTGTGTCGAGCATTGTGGAATATTAACAGGGCCAGGGTGCAATGTTTTTACGGGGTGAGCACAACTTTTAACAGATCTGCTTAAGGGGGGAGTGCAGTACAAGGACAAGATTGCCTTGGTTCCAGCAGCAAAAGCCGCCTGTAATAATTTGAAACAAGCTCTCTTACAGGTGCTGAGACTGGGGTTTCCTCAGATGGATCAACCATTCCTTTATATGTAAGTGTGGACAAAGGGTTACTGTATATGTATATAATGTATGTATTTGTTGCACGTAGGCAACAATTCTGGATGGCTATGGAGAAATAGGATTCTCTCACAACGGCAGGGACTCCAGTTAAGAATACTGGGCTTGTCTCTGAACTGATTTGTAGTTTTACAGCTGCCGACAGAAGCAGCTTGAGTAAGGTGTAAATAACACAATAAATAAAGAATTCCAGTAACTCAAGGTAACAACCATGCAGATGCAGATGCCAGACGAGCGGCACTGGGAGAGCGGGAGTCTGAGACCCCTGTGAAACCTCTATTGGGGAAAGGGGAGAATTCAGGTTGAGGGCTTTAATAGATGTTTAATAGTGGTTAGAACAAATGTGTAAAAATGTGGGGTTGTATAATGATGGGATGTGGGCTGGCACATACCCAAGTGTATGACAAAGATGATCCCGTGGTACGGACTGCCCTTCCCCTTGGATACTGATCTAGGGGCATACTACACTGGGAAGGTGTGCCAAGCTGTAATTGCCTCACTAGGGGTAAGTTAGAAGTCACATTGCCCCCATCACCCACAGTCTGAAAGACCAACTAAGGAAATATCAACTGAAGGAACACCGTGGGTAGATGCTCTACCTGCAGTCCTGTGCGGTTTGCGGGCTGGAGCAAACAGAACTGTGAGACTGAGCCCATTTGAGATCATCACGGGCAGCCAAAGAAACTCCCTGGAGGCCAAGTTTGGCTAACGCACTGATGAATTAACTAACTCTCTATTAAAGTATTGTAGGTTTGTTAACTGAAGCGGTGCACAGGGCTCGTGAACAGGTGCCAGACGTTTGGGGACCTCCAGTAGAGGTGAGACACGACCGGATACCTGGCGAGTGGGTGTAGGTGAAGAAGAGATACCCTGCCAGACGTTGCAATCCTGCTGGGAGGGACCATATCAAGTGCCACCAACTACTGACTGTGCCATCTGAGTGACAGGATGAGATCGCTGGATCCGCGTATCGTACTTTCACCGACCCACGGCACCAGAGACTGAGTGAACAGAAAGAAGGATGTTGTTACCGTTTCTGTGTCTGATGTTTCCTAAGACCAACAGTGTGCTTGTTAGGCCTGAGGAGCATTTCTGGGGATATGGTATCAATACATTCCGGGTGTTGGCATATCTATAAGCCAAAAAATTATAATCGGAGTTGGGTCAGTATTGCTGTTCCAAGATCCTGACGATAGATCTCCACATGGCTGAGGTCTGCGTTTGGGTCCTGGAGTAGGACTTTATGTATTTGTAGGATTAGGGTTGTTTTATATGTATAATTGTAACTATCACTTGTACAAAAACATCAATAACATATTGTTGTAACTGTGGAACACACAATGTCATGGTAATGCATGCCTGTACATCTAAAAAGGAAAGATCTGCCCTGACATTGTATGTGTAAAAATAGGCAGTCCTGACGTATGCCATATTTTATAAGGGGGGAATGAAGTAAGAGATAAGATGTAAAAAGGGTTAACTTAAGTCAGTTCCTGAAAATTACAGGAAAGCAACAGGGGTTTATGGCAGGAAAGGGGGTTAACTGATAAGGATGCGAACAAGGAACCCCCTGGGGGCATAATCTTAAACTGACCATTTGGCCAGGGCCTCTTAACTGGCCAAATACCATGACCCCCCCCCCCCCCACCATAACATTGAATGACGTCTGAAGCAGCAAGCAAGGACTATATAACCTAAAAGTTTGTACCGGCACATCGAACAATACTTCGGTTTTGTTGTTTCTTGCGGGAAACAAGACTTCGGCTTTATTGTTCCTTGCATGCAATAAACTCATCTGTTTTACTTCATCTTGAGATCAAGAACCTTATTCCTTCTGTTACAACAGTACCAAACGCACGTTCCTTCTGTACGCGGAGCCGATCATTTGCAATTGGGCTGTGCCGACAGACCAGGTCGAGCTCTGTCGGCTCAAAAGCAGCGCAGGACCTGCAAGAACAACAGAAAGATTAGCATCCAGCGGGGGCCTCTTAGTGAGCCCAAGAGCTCATCAAGAATCGGCTCCAGCAACAGGGCTGGGCGCATTGTTCCATTCTCCGCCCACTCTCGGTGTAAACAAGTCCCTCCTGGTCTCTGCTTGAAATGCACTTTCCTGCGTTTGCTTTGGTGTAACTGGCTTCCCCTGCATGGGCGAATGTGAAGAAGATCCTTAGTAAGTCATTGAAGAAAACCGAGAAGAGGTCGGAGTGGCCTCTGTCGTTCATCAACGATCCAGTCAGGCAGTACTCCTCTGTAAAGCGCCGTTCGTTCACGTCGATTGGCTTTTTTTTGCCTTCATTCGTGCGAGTAGTAAAAGCAGACGCCCCTATTCTGCCGTGACCCGGATTCAAACCAAAGTTGTTGCGGCCACAACGCAAAGTACTGACCACTATACGATCACAGCGAGTTACCGAGACACACGCGGCAGGGCGGAAAGGGCTGTGCTCTCTTCGTGTGACATAATTCGGAAAAGTCCTGACGTTGCATTTCAACTGAGCCCCAGTATACATCGACCCTTCGACACTCTGAGTGACAACTCTCTCGCGTGTTTTTTTCATATTTATGTAGTTTGCTTGCATGATGCCGGGAACAGCATGGTTGTTCGCTGCCATATAGTCTAGCGGTTAGGGTTCCTGGTTTTCACCCAGGCGATTCGACTCGGTTTTGCCTCCTGCTTTCCAAAAGATCAGCACCGTGTACGAAAGAGCCGCATTAAAACTACTCGAACGTGCAAAACGTGCGAGAAGAGGGGGCGCTTGTTTCCAACCGAAACTTCTCGCGTGTGAGACGAGCTGATCATCGCTGTGGGAGGGTTACTCTGGTAGACAGGGCTGACCTTCGGCAATAGGATTTATAGTCTCCAAGATGATATTTGCACTTTCTGGAGAGGCGATTTTCTCCACTTCAGTAGCCCGATTTCGTCGATTGCGTGGAGAGGGCTGTAGAATGTGGCGCCGCCTTTCCTGCTCCGTCCATGACAGGCGTGCTGGTCTCTGGAGAGAGAGCACGGTCCATCAGCGCACTCCAATAAAGGCACTGGAAGCAGCTGAATCGCATTGGCGAAGCTCAGGGCTGGGCCGCTGGGCACGTCTTACCACCGTTTCCGTAGTGTAGTGGTTATCACGTTCGCCTCACACGCGAAAGGTCCCCGGTTCGAAACCAGGCGGAAACAGACGTCTTTTGTCGCCAGGCACAAAAGGGGATTGGGGATTCGCCTAGCGCTGTGATCGAACAGACCCACTGGACCCACCTCTTAGTGTGGCGGGATCTGCACAGTGCATGTCACAGCGCATCCTGATTTTACTTCAAGGCGCGTCCTGATGCACCCCAGTCTCCCGCGTGACAGGTGGGGACAGGTGACAGGTCCTATACTAACGAGGAAGACATCGCTCTCTCCGACCCCCGGCTTCGTGTCCCGACCCACCGTGCTGGAAGCCGACGCGTGCTGTGATTCCTTTACGGAGCAGAAATGACAACCGAGGAGCCGAGAGATCATTTCAGCATTTCGCGTCTGAACGGAAAACACAAACGACCAACTCGGAATGACTTGCCTTTGACGCTTCTCAAAGCGTTCTTTGTGCATCGAACAGACCCACTCACCTCTTAGTGTGGCGGGATCTGCACAGTGCATGTCGCAGCGCTTCCTGCTTTCACTTCAATGTGCTTCCTGATGTCGAGTCGACTGCCGTGCGGAGGCTCTGAAAGCGAGAGCAATGAAAAGGTGCACGACGCTGTGAAAGAAAACAGAGAAGTGAAAGGCAGTCATTTCTCTAAGGAGGTGAAAGAAAAGCTACTCCCCGTCGGGGAATCGAACCCCGGTCTCCCGCGTGACAGGCGGGGATACTTGCCACTATACTAACGAGGAAGACATCGCTCTCTCCAACCCCCGGCATCGTGTCCCGACCCAGCATGCTGGAAGCCGACGCGTGCTGTGATCCCTTTACGGAGCAGAAATGACAACCGAGGAGCCGAGAGATCATGTCAGCATTTCGCGTCTGAACGGAAAACACAAACGACCAACTCGGAATGACTTGCCTTTGACGCTTTTCAAAGTTTTCTTTGTGCACGACGACTGCGCCGCCTAGCAGATACAAAGGGGTTGTACAACTTTGAACTAGCAAATGGAAGAGGGCTAAGCCCCCTCTCTTTTAGCCCAGGTTCGATCTGTCTCCCAGAATCACCAGGGCGCACACACACACACACCCGTGCCGTTGAAGTGCTCTGCTTCATTTCTAAGTGCAACTCAACATTCACTCCTACCCCGAGTGCAGAAAAGACAGCATCCACAGCAACAACAGCTCAGGTCTCTGCACAGGAGCTAAGCTGCCCTCATCTCCTCTGCTCTGCGGCTCCTGCGGAGTGGAGTCCTGCCTGGAGCCGTGTTTGCAGGCGGCGGCTCCCCGCGCCCTGTCTGGGCGTCGTGTCCAAGAGCTCCTGGGAGGAAGAGCGAGCCCTCCCACTCGGGGGCTTTTCCACGGTCTGTGTGAGGAGGGGCGGGTGTGTCCAGTAGCTTATTGAGCATGTTGTGTATCTTAATAAAGAGCCTTCCTTATATGATTTAGACTATTTTATTAACTACACAAATCACGCTCTCACACCATATGTTCCCGCCTTCTACTCTCTCGTTCTGTTGTCTCGCGATGTCTATTCACTATACTACATCCCTTCCTTTGTTATTTTTAAAGTTTATAACTTTACCATACAATTGTAACAATTTTATATCAACACACAGTAAACGGTTATTAACTTTTACAACAAAATGTATATAAACCCTTTCATTTCTATTCAATACATTCATCTTTTTTTACAACAATTTCTATGCGTACCAACTCAAATTTTAGTTCAATTTCTACTTGTCACTTCTAAATATCACCTCATTTCTAGCAGTCTAAGCAAGATCTACATAGATAACACAAACAAAATAGGGCAATTTAACATTTGGAGAGCTATGCAAGTCCTGTATTTTTAAATGTCTCTGAGCCGGTTTCCTGATAACCCTGCCACTAATGGTTGTTACGTTACTTCTGGGTAAAGTTACTGGCTCTCCTACGGATGTACTCTCCACTGTCTGAGGACTCGGCACTTCCTGCACGTCAGAAAGTCCTGTATTCTCAGCATTTTCTGTTTCTGCAGATTCAAAATCAAGATCCAATGGAGGAGCATGTCAAAGATGTTTTACATTTCTCATTATTTTTGAGCCATCTTCCACATTCACTAACTCAAAAGAGTTACAAGAGGTGTTTCTCAATAACACATAGCGAGCGTCTTTGAACTTGGCATCCAATTTACTGGTGTCTAGGCCAGCCACAAACACTACGTCACCGACCTTGAAGTTATGATCCGTGTCTGGTCTGCATATAATTTCATTTTGTGTGCATACTCCTCATGATGTCTATGGATATCTTTTGTCAAAATCAAGATCCAATGGAGGAGCGTGTCAAAGATGTTTTACATTTCTCATTATTTTTGAGCCATCTTCCACATTCACTAACTCAAAAGAGTTACAAGAGGTGTTTCTCAAAAACACATAGCGAGTGTCTTTGAACTTGGCATCCAATTTACCGGTGTCTAGGCCAGCCACAAACACTACGTCACCGACCTTGAAGTTATGATCTGTGTCTGGTCTGCATATAATTTCATTTTGTGTGCATACTCCTCATGATGTCTATGGATATCTTTTGTCTTTTGAATGTCCCTTGACTCTTCTTCTTTCTTCTCCACGTTTGGTAGTTTAGTCCGGATATCAGGCCCAAAGATAAGATTAGCTGGGGTTTCTCCAGATGCCCTGTGTGGTGTTGATCTATAAGTCAGCAGAATCTTAGGTAGTTCCTCTCTCTCTTTTTTCCTTCTGTCACAGCTGCTCTTAAGGCCTTTTTCAGGTATCTGTGAAATCTTTCAATTTTGCCATTACATCTCGGATAGTAAGGTGATGCACGGATGTGTTTAATTCCACAATTAGTCAGAAATGATTCAAACAATTGTCCTATGAATTGCCTGCCATTATCTGTTACTACCTCTAGTGGATAACCAAATCGTGCAAAGATGTTCATCAGCTCTCTAATAACTGTGGCTGAAGATATGTCTGATACAACAACCGCCTCAGGTTAAGAAGTATAATAGTCTATGACAGTCAATATGTATTCATTCTGAATGGGACCTACCAGGGCAATGCCCAATTTTGTCCAAGGCCTTGGTGGTAATTCAAGTGGTTGGAGAAGTTGATCCTCCTGCAATGGTTGATTCAACACACAAGTGGAACAATTCCTGATTAGTCTTTCAACATCACTGTCCATGTTGGGCCAGTAAAAGTTGCTTCTCAGGTACTGTTTTGTACGAACTGCACCCTGATGTGTCTCATGTGCTATTTTCAGTGCTTGTCTGATTTTTGTTTTCGGTAACACAATCCTCTGTCCTCTTATAAGCAGTCCATCATATATAGATAACTCCAACCTACACCTGTGGTATGGCTGCAGTTCGTCTGGAATTGGATTAGGCCATTGTCCTTTTTCCACTACGGACATCAACAATTTCAATGTGTCATCTTCGTTTGTTGCTTGTTTATGTTCCTCAACTGTCAGTGCATGCAGTTCATAAGTGCTGATTGAAAGCACTTTATCAACATAGGTGTCTACATAACCAGTGTCTTCTGTGTCTGGTAAAGGAAGACGTGACAATGAGTCTGCAACATTGGTTTTCCCTACTATGTGTTCAATTCTGTAATCATATGGCTGTAATCTCAATCCAAGTCTTTGTATCCTGGGTGGTAACAAAGTTGCCTTTTTGGGATTGATCATGTAAATGAGGGGTTTATGATCCGTTTGAAGTGTGAACTTGCCTCCTCATAAATATGTCCTAAAATGTTGCACTGCCCAAACACAACCCAAGGCTTCACGCTCTATTTGCGAGTAATGCCTTTCTGTTGGGGTAAGTGAGCAACTTGCATATGCCACTGGCTTCTTCTGGTCTTTGTAGCAATGCTGCTCCAAGTCCTACAGGACTCGCATCACTGATCACTACTGGTGGCGCATCTAGTTTGAAGTATGCCAGACATGGTTCAGTTACAAGTGCTCTTTTCAACTCGGCAATGGCTTTCTCAGTTTCCGATGTCCATTCCCACTTCTGTCCTTTCCTTGTTAGTTTTCTAAGGGGTTCTGATATATCTGCATAATTAGGAATAAATTTCATCAAAAATCCACAAGTTCCTAAGAATGAGCGCAAAAGTGCAACATTCTCAGGTCTCGGCGCACTGCAAACAGCTGTCACCTTTTTCGGGTCTGGTTTTATTCCTTCTGCAGTGACCAAATGTCCCAGTATCTCGATCTCTTTCAGGCCAAATATACACTTATCTTTATTTAAAGTTAAGCCTCTGTCTTGGAATCTTTGGAATACTTGCCTGAGCCTCTGTTCTAGTTGTTCTTCATTTTCCGCATGTACTACGACATCATCCATATACTGTACCATACAACACCTGGCATTGCACACAACATTGAGTCCATAGCCTTCTGTAGCGGCGAGGCTTATTAATAAGGCAGAATTAAGTGTTTCTGAGCTTCCCAAATGAGGCCCCATTTCTCTGTTCATCTCTGTGGTCCTTTTGATAAGGACAGCTCCCAAAGGGGGATGCACTTAGCTAAGCCTGGCTATCATGATCAATGGTCATCCATTGGCGCCTATCTGTTTAGGGAGTGCCAGTTGGACATCTGGACTGCATTACTAAGTGTCAGGAGTAAATGACTCATATCTCACCTTGATCAACCAATCAGGGACCGGTAGGGCCGAGTAACCCACGTGGGACTCTGATGCCCATGGAACTGTCAGCCAATCAATGAGCTGAAGTTCCTCCAGGTAAAAACAGGCAACACAGAGAGCCTGTGAGATTCAGATTCAGATTCAGATTCAACAAGATTCTGTAAGATTCTAAAGGGCAGGACGGCCCAGGAGCAGAGGCCTCCCAAGGGCAGGACATTCTCGCAGCGCGCCTCCTGACCATCCTGAGACTCAGCCCAGACAACCACGGAACGGCCAGTGTGTCCGAGTGCCAGAACTTTCCTTTGTTCTAAGAGTCTAGAGTGGAGGTTGCCAGAGAGTAACCAGCAGCAGGCCTCGTGAACAGGTCGGAACTGTGGACAGCTGAATCACTATTCAGAACTAGCTCTTCATCAGGAACAAACCGGTCCTCTTCCTGACTTGTTGGGACCCACAGTCATCTTTTCTCCTGCGCACAAACTTTGCTAGTTAAAGCCAACAGTGAGCATCAGCAGCGCACTGTCGCAAGCCGCACAGCACAGCCTGGCACGGAGCCAGAGAGCGTGGATTGGACAGCAACAGCCTGCAACTGTTTCTTTGTGCCCGCAGGAGATCTGAATCCCCAAAGATTGGATGAGTATTCAACTTCAATGCATTACAGCTCGAGAATTCAATTGTTATCCAAACCAGTTGATATCAATTTAATTCCTAAGAGTTATGTACTTGTTTTGAGTATCTAATGTAGAAGTTGTAACCAAGTTCACTTTACGAAACGGTCTTAATGAATGAAATACTGAACATATGTCTTCTTGATATATGTAACACTTTGTAACTGACTGAATATATATCTTTTGTATTCTGATAACCCTCTCGATAAGATCTGTTAGTTTTACATGCATATTCTATGTATTAATAAATGTATCCTCGTGTATTAGTACCTGTGTGTGCGCGTTGTTTGAGTTATGTCGCATGGTTGGATTCTAAAGCCATCAAAAGAATCAACTTTGTGATTTACTGCTACAATTAATAATTGTCTCAGTAAATGCCCAAACCCTACAGAACTGGTGCCTTCAGAGAGCCACTATGATTACATATTTGGCGTCCCTGAACCGGTTTTCCCTACACTTCTGATAGGCCTCTGGGGCACTAGACAAGCCAAAGGGAACTTTTCTGAAATGGTAACAACCCCTGTGTGTGATGAAGGTAGTCAGGTGTCTTGATTCCGGGGCCAACTCAACTTGCCAGAACCCTTTTCGAACATCTCACTTTGCAAAAACTTTGATCCTTGCACTGCTTGCAATATGCTGCCAACCGTTGGTACTGGATGTCTCTCTCTGATAACTGCTTTATTCACTTCTTGCAGATCCACACACAGTCTCACTTCCTTGGTGTCTTTTTTAGGTATTATCAGAATATTTGAGATCCATTCTGCACCTTCATTCACGTCTTCAATAATTCCATCATCCAACATTTTATCTAACTCTTGATTAACAGCTTCTATCATTGGATAGGGTAATCATCTCAGACTTTGAGCTACTGGTGAAACTTTCTCATCTACTGTAACCTTGTGACTGTAACCCTTGATCTGTCCTAAACCTTTAAAGAGTGACTCATATTCCTGTGCTAACCGCTTAAACCTCTCTGAAGACTGGTCAACCGCATTGACAGTGTCTCCTACATTCAGAATCTTCAGATCAAAAATGCTTTTCTTCTCAACAACGCTTCTACATTTCCTTCAACTACTTTGTCCTTTATTACATTTTTCTGCCATTTCAGCTGTGCCTCGAAGTAGCCAACACACTTAAGTGGCCTAATTTGTGCATAGGCATAAAATTTCTTCTTAGTCTGCTGAAGTTTAGTTCTGTGTGCAAACACTTTCTTTAAAAATTCTACTCCAATGAAGTTTCTTTGACTTCCTGTATCTATCACCATTTTTATCTCTTGGCCATTTATTCGAACAGTTTCTTTACCTTCAGGGTCAATGGAATTAACAAATTCATCTGAGTCTGAAGACGGTTCTTGAACTGCTCGCAGTTTTGTCCCTTCCTTATTTGTATTCAATTTCTTTTCCTGATAGGAACCGTCTTTCTTTCTACACACTAGTGCATAACGTCCTGTTTTCTTGCAGTGTAGACATTTTGCTGTTTGCGCTCCGCATTCATCTGCTTTGTGCGTTGTTAGTCCACACCTGTAACATGTAATGTCAACAGTCCCCTGTTCTTCTACTTGTTCTGTACAACTCGAGTGATAAAGCCCTGTCTGCAAATATTGTAGAAGAACATAAAAGGGTGAAACAACGCCCCAACCACAGGAATGGTAACAAGCAGGATCGTGTTCTTATTTGATAAGTCCTTTTGAGATGTCGGGTCAATGCACACAGGCGTTAGAGCTGAATAATTTACTTTTAGTGGTGTTTTTAAACAAAGATGGAACATGTTATTTCTATACCAGGAAGAAAGGAGCAGACTTTAACTTTAAGAGGCAAAAACGACACCTTATAAAAGCTAATATTTATTAAAATGACATCACAACAAAAGAGTGGAGCCTTGAGTGAATAAAATTAGTTTTCATTGGACGTATGTGTCTCCATAACTTTGTAGGTGAGAGAGAGGATTGTGATAATTTGCAGGTGCTTCTCGGAAGTGCGTTGGTGGTACAGGCGCCTTCCAAATAATTGAGTCGGGTTTGAATCCCAGCCAGTACAAACCCAAATCTTTTCAAGATAATTTGTGGTCCGCTAACACATCTTTTGAAACACTACAACAGGTAACACCCCGTGTGAAACATCATGAACATCTGTTAAAGCCTGAGTTTTACATACTCTAACGTAAATAAACGTTAGTGTCTTCCGGTGTGTGAGCCACCTTCTCCAAAAAAATATTTGTTAGTCTGCCGGGAGGCTGTGCAAGGTGTTAAGAAATAGAATTTCTAAAAGACAGGCTCCCTATAACATCAAGGCAGAAAAAATGCTGTTTTCTCTACAGAAATGCTCTTTACATTTCAGCACTGTTGCAACTCCCTTTATAAAGGGTGTGCACACGTATACAACCAAGGCATTGAAAGTTTTTTTTTAAATTATTGTTCCAAAAAATGTTCCATTTGTTTTCTTTTTAATGTTGTTGATTAAAAGATTTTATTAAATGTGAAAAAAATCTGAATGTGAAAAAAGGTCCAAATGCTATTGAAAAAAATCAGTAATGTGAGGAAAGATGGATTGTGGGAGCCCCTTAACTACCCATGTCATGCTGTATTTCTCACTCATTCTACTGGGAGTGGTTGTCGCTTTTGGATAAAGTGTCAGTGGTCATTCCAGACGGGTCCGGTATGACTGCTCTTCGGCACAAGAGACAGGTGACTTGCGAGGATCCCGACAGTGTCAACTTTCTTTCAGTGCCCCGATAGCTCAGTCTGTAGAGCATCAGACTTTTAATCTGAGGGCCCAGGGTTCAAGTCCCTGTTCGGGCGGTTGTGCTGTTCTTAAGTCTATTGTGAATGTCATTCTAAATAGTCCTTTATCTTTCACTCTTCTAGCTGTACTGTGGTTATTTTAAATGTCCATTACTTGTATTTACAGTAGTGTATTTAGTGTTTCATTTCACAAACCGAAAATGTTCAAGTAGATCTTGTCACTTTACTCCACGTAATCATCTAAATTAAATCACAGTAGAGTACAGAACACGCAGTGAGGAGCTCACACAGTGAGTACTCTCGAATACGACAAGAGGAAAGGCACACTGCACATCTGCAGAACATCACGTCCGAGTTTACAGTGAGAGCAGAGGTTGGAAGCGACGTAGTTTTTTAATACTCGCTCGCTGAACGATCTCTCAAGAAACCTCGGTGGAGATTTAACGGGTGTCTAATAATCCCGTTCAAAAAGATGACGATAAGTTTTTTTTTTTAACTAGGTAGCCTTAATGGCAACACGGTGTGAGTAGATCTTAAAGCAGCCGCAGAGTACCCGTAATGGCAACACACTGCTTTGAGTTCGGCTTTTCTTATTTCTTCTGCAGAACCAGTGGTATCGGAATATACTGATCCGCATAAGAAGCGCTTTCGGTTTTTGATCATTTTTATTGAGCACTGCTCTAAGTACCACAGGCCAGATGGCTGGTGGTCTAAGGCGTTGCGTTCAGGTCGCAGTTATCCCTGGAGACGTTTGTTAAAATCTCACTTCTAATAAAGAGGTCTTTCTCGTTAGAGTAGAAACGATAGAAGCCTTAAGCGGGAAAAAAATCACAACATCTCGCATTTCACGTGTTTAATGTTAACTGTCTCAGTAGTTGCCTCGGTGATTGATGGCTCTTCTCCCTCGCAGGGTGACGGCAAACTTCTTCAGAGAGGGAGTCTCCCACGCACGGCTTTTCTTTATCAAGAGCTGAGACAACAGAAACAGACTTCCAACTGACATGAATTACTTCTTGAGCGTTTATGACCGTCTTTAAAAGCTGAGAGCAGGTGAAAAAGTCTTTGGAAATGAGGCAATGACTGCTGACAGTAAACAGAGCTGACGCTCAGCTGCAGACAAGCGCTCCTCTTTAGTATAGTGCTGAGTACCCCCGTTGTTGCGCGGGAGACTGGGGGTACGTTTCTGTGACAGGGCGCTGGTTTAATTTTTTAACAACCTGACTTCACTTAAAAAAGTATGTACTGTGTACTACGTTTCGGACTAGATAGTGCGGTAGAATATGGAGATCATCTCCAGCTTTGAGCTCAACTGCAACAAGAAGTCATGCTAAATGTAGTATAGTGAGTAGACATCGCCAGACAACAGAACGAGAGAGTAGAAGGCAGGTATATATGGTGTAAGGGCGTGATCTGTGTAGTTAATAAAATAGTTAAAATAATATAAAAACGTCTCTTAATTAACATACACAACATTGAAGGCGACGAGAGATGAGTGCTTGACGGACTCAAAGCGAGTGCAGTGCAGATTTTAGTTCTCTTGCTGGTAGAAACGAACTTCTGAATTTTCGGACTTTTCGTTTAGCTTGGCCATGGAAGATATGGCAGCCGCGCCGAGAAGCTTTGCTTATGCCCAGCTTTTTCCACCGCTTCTACTGAACCTCGGAGCCCGGGATTTGTATACGGAATACAAGATATGGATGGAGTCGTACAGATTTGTGTTAAATAGCCAGTGGATCTACAGAAGCTCAGGATGCCGTGGGACGTGCTACATTACTGCACTGTATCGGGGCTCCCGTGCAGCGGATTTTCGCCAACCTCCCTGGAGAAAAAGACTGTAGCTGCCTTAGACGCTTCCTTTACACCGCGGAGAAATGTGGTTTTGGAACGGCATAAATTTAGGCAGAGAAATTAGTCTCAGGACGAATCTGTTGATGCTTTTGTGACTGCACTAAGAGAACTGGCTAAATCTTGTGACTTTGGAGTATTGGAAACTGACATGTTAAGAGATCAACTTGTGGAAAAATGTGCACATAAGAGACTATAAATTGCTGCAGGAGGAAGGGCTGACTTTAGAAAGAGCTCTTACAGTCGCTAGAATTCATGAAGCAGCTCAAGCAGAATCATGAATGCTTTCTGACCACAGTGACAAAGTGACACTGAACGGGGCGCTCGCTCAAACTTTACAAACAAAAGCCGAGCAGCAGGACGTAGTCATGCTAGAGAAATAGAAGAACAGGGGACGGCTGACATTAAATGTTACAGGTGCGGACTAACAATGCACAAAGCAGATGAATGCGGAGCGTGAACAGCAAAATGTCTACACTGCAAGAAAACAGGACATTGTGCACATGTCTGCAGAACATCACGTCCGAGTTTAAGGACAAGTATCCCTTTTATTGTTGTTGCTGCCTCCGGTTTACATTTGGCGATGGCCAAGTGGTAAGGCGTCGGTCTCGTAAACCGAAGAGCGTGGGTTCAAGCCCCACCCGTGCCAGTTCCACTTGTCACCGCTTTCCTTTAGTTTCAAAGTCTTAAAAAAACTCGCAATGTATGGATCTCAATAGTAAGAGAACATAACTGTCGCCAGTGATTAGTATTCTTGCATATCCTGCCTTGTTTTTTAGTCGACAAAGCTTGTTTCTCTTCACACCCATCTTCCGAATGATCGCCTCAGCATTGGGAAGGAACGTGCGCTTGGTACAGCCCCCGACTCCATGGTCTGATCACAAACAGATCGGCTGAGCTGTCAGTCCACGTTGGAAGTAACGTTCGAAAGCACAAAAAATCTGAATTAGGAACGAGAAGACCGTGTTTTTTTAAACGAGTAAACGATAAAATAATATACTGCCTGCAAGACTATGTCAAGTTCAAGTTCAAGTTCAAGTTTATTGTCATTATACTCATACACAGGTATATGGTATAACGAAATGCTATTTAGCTAGCTCTCGGACATAAGTAGTACAAAGAAAAAAACACAACAACAATACAATTGTATAACAAAAGAAAGAGAGAGACAACAGCCGATGTCCAAAAAACAACAGGCAGCGTGCAAAACAACAAAAAGGTAACAGGTTATGTGCAAAAACACGCATCAAAAGAATGAAATAAAGGGATAGAAATGATGGGGAGTGAGCTTTTGACATGTATGGTAGAGATAGATTTTCAATGTGTGTTTGGGTTTTTGGTAAGAAAGAAGGCACTGTGAGGTTCAGATCATAGGTGAGAGGTGAGGAGAGAGTGAGAGAGGCTGGGAGTTTAATAGTTTGATAGTGCGGGGTTAAAAACTGTTTCTGAGTCTGGTAGTCCGGACCCGAATGCTCCGCTACCGTTTTCCATGTCATGCTGAACGCCACAAATTGTGTTAGTCCAGTCGTATCAATCGTCCTAAAGTTGTGGAAAATTGCATGTGACTGGTGCAATCAGCACACATTTTTCAGGATAGTCGAGCAGTTTAAAACAGCAAATTCACAACTTCGTGTCTTAAAAGCTTTGTGTTTCGCTCTCCAAATAGAGGCATGGGTTCAAATCCCACTCCCGACAATCAGCCGTTTTACCCTGTCTTTTTTACCTGCCTTTACACTGTTTCAGTCTTGTTGTGCTCGCTGACAATCACAATACGAGGAAAACGGAGAAACTGCTATGCAAAAACATAACGGACAGAAAAAAGCTTCGTAAACACGTGAATGTGATTAGCAGCAGTAAGGTATGCATTCAAATGTTTAAGGCTGATTTATAACAGCAGCAGAAGAAAGGTGCAGCACAATGCAATTTGTGAGAATTTGCGTGTTTTTATGCTGCGTGGACTTCTTTCAAGCCTATGAAGTGAGCCCCGTTTTATTTTCATTTTCAAACTTCAGAACCGAATAACGAAAAGGTTTCATGTGTGACAGCATTCCGTTGCAAATACCGTTTCCACGATGTATTCAGCGACGGGAATGAAATGTTTTAGTACTGGCTCAAATGCGAGGAATTTCAGAAAAACCTGGAAAAGCAACGCTTGCAATAAATGACTACTTTTAAGCGTGTAGTCAGCATGAACAGAACAACGCAATGCTCTGTAAAAACAACCTGAAGCCGCAATTACTCTTTTATCTCGGGCAGTTCATTCCGATACGATGTTTCCGCAGACTAAATGAAATGCCGAACTTGCCGAGCAAGTTTAATACTTGCTTGTGAGCCCTAGATAAATTGGCTGCTGCAATTTCAGCAAGCGGAGTTCTGTTCAGCTGCCTGTAGTACACATTGCTGATTCCTTTTGTGAGGGCACGGGCAATCTTTCAACGATGAGGCTGACGTGCCAGTCGAAATTGTGTTTCCCTTTCACTGTGTTGTATTTGCCCTACTCGTACAACATCAATTGTGATGTCATCATTGCCCATTGGTTTGTGTCTTGTTGTCATTGTGTATTTTACATTACAGGAATTGAAAGTACTGAACTGAAGGTACTGAAGGTAGGAACTGAAAGTACAGACTGCTTTAATTATAAGAGTTTTTTTTCTGCTGTTCTCTTTCCTGATGTATTGGTATTTGAAGGCTATTGGGCAGCAAGGATTTATCTTCCTGAACTCTCTATATAAGATATGGGTCCATGATCATCTTAGTTTAGATGTACCTTTTAAAGGTGGTATTATTCTCCATTGTTCAGTCTTCAGACATACTTGGAAAGTTTTAGGCACAGACAATCTTTCTTAATCCCCTTTTATCCTGAGGTGACGTCCCAGGTAAGCTTGCCCCCTGGGAATATTCACTGTGCTCTTCAGGCTTTTTTTCTGATTCTACACAGATTTTTTCTCCTTCAAACATGTCACCACTGTCTGTGCTGCCGTGTGCAGCCCATGCATCTTCTGTATCTCCTGATGAACTCCTGAGCTCTGTGTTGCCTTCCAAACTATGTCCCTCACTTTGACTTGAAATATTGACTATAGATTGTGTACTGTCATCTGGTTTTGAATCCTTACCAATACTCACCCCCTTCTGCGCCCTAAGCACTTGGATTCTTACTTTTTTTCTATCTTCATGCCAAATCACTAATAACCATTTCCTGTTGCTGGAGTAATCCTCTCCAAGGACTCTGTTTGACAGTGTTGACCACATACTGTATTGTCATGCCACCTAATTTTTTTTTCTATCTTAGAAAACTTCAGAAATTCTTTGATCTCACTCCCTACTCCACCAGCCCTTGACCACAGGTCTGGCATCCTACTCCTCTGTCCTCCTTTAACATGTGGCATTGCCAACAATCTGAAAAATAGGGAACACATCTGAATGAAGTGGAAACATAATTGAAATTCAACTCCCAATGGATGTTAATAGTGTAGGAGTGCAACAGATGTACAAGTCCATTCAATGTTTTTATTTCTGTGTTTAATTTTTGAGGGACCCTATATTTTGATATAGCATCAATCACAAAACAGCATTCTGTCAATGTCAAGACCACCAGCCAACTGGTGGAGATCAACATGTTTTAATCCACCAGGACATTCTCTACTGTGCGGCAAGCAGCACTGTTTTAACCATTCAAACCCGCTACTCGGTATTGAGTCTTCTCTTTGAGAGCTCTACCTCGCGTTTACTCTGAATCTCGCTTACTGGTTATGGACTCTCTTTTGCCTCTCGACCTTGGACCTCGCCTGACGTTCTGGATTGTTCGCCTGTCTCAATAACTACTTACATCAGCACAGGATCTGCATACCTTTTCACTGAGGATTTCTGACAGTCACAGCCATATAAAAAAACTAGAAAGGAAGTATGTGTTTCTTAAAAAAAAATACCCCCCAAATTGTTTTTGTTTTTTTTAAAGTCAACATATCTGGGTTGTGTTTGCAAGATTTTTAAAAATCATAACTGAAGAAAGCTCCATGGTCAAAACATTATGTTTTCTTCTTCTCTTTTCAGCATGGAATAAACCTATTACTTGTTCCTTGGAGATTACCATGTGCCAATAAGATATGATCACTGTATTGACCATATACAATTTCTTGCATTAGGAATTCCTATTTTGCATACCCCAGCTTGCTCTCCTTGAGACACACATACAGGGAGAGAAGCTGGGGGTCAGAGCACAGGGTCAGCCATTTATACGGCACCCCTGGAGCAGTTGGGGTTAAGGGCCTTGTTCAGGAGCCCAATGGAGTAGGTGTCAGCCCTGTCCCGTCCCTAGTTTCCGGTCTGCTGTCCTTCTGGTCTTTCTCTTTCCCTTGGGCTATATATTCTGGGTCTTGCACTCTGTCCTCACTCAGCATTGACGTTCGGATGTCCTGAGACCTGCCTAGCACCAGGGCGCCCCACGTCCGCTCCCTGAGGGCATAGGTTTCTATACGGCATTCCTGAACTCTTTGCACTAATGAGCCCGGGCCTTTTTCCCGTCTTGCCACTACGCATATGGGTCTTTTTCCGCTCTCCTGCTCCCCACGGTGAGTCCCTTTGGACGTCCGTGACAGTAGGATTCCTCTGCCGACTGTGGGATGTAAACCAGCAACCTTCCAGCCACAGGTGCAGATCCTTAGCCACAGAGCCACCGCTCTGCCAAATGTGCCAATTCTTTAAAGGAAGTCCAAAAAAATGCTAATTTATTTTTAAAAATAGTTGCTGTAAATAACATCGGTGGCTATTGAAGAGTACATACAAGCACAGAGACAAGTTAATAAACTTGGAATGACTACTTACAGCTCTGGAAAGTCCGAAGATATTGTTTCTGGTTGTTTAGGAACAAGTAATAGGTTTATTCCATGCTGAAAAAAAAAGAAGAGAGAAAACAATGTTTCGGCTGTGGAGCCTTCTTCAGGTGTGAGAGAGAGAAGGCAGTAGGCAAAGGTAATGTAGTGGGAGAACAAAGGCTGGGAGGGAGGAGTGAGAGATGGGAGCAGGGGACAGAAAGAGAGGGCAATCAAGAGGTGTGAAGTCAGAATAGGTGTTGAGAGGTGTGAAATACAACTTCCAATGAATGGAGAAAATTTAGTAGAATAGTAGTCTGTTGTTTAGAGAAGGGGGAAGGTGTGATCCTAGCTGCAGGATAAGTTTGGTTTCGGTAGTCTTTCTAATGTATGAGTTCAGAAAACCATCTTTGAGAACACAGACGGAGAGATTAGAGTGGTCATGGCCATCAGAGGTGAAATGAGAAACAATGGTTTTTGGAGAGATCTTCAATCTTCACAGCCCTGACATGTTCTCTGAAGCGGTCTCCAAGTCTCCTTCCTGTTTCTCCAATATAGAGAGAAACTGGGCATTTACTGCAAGAGATACAGTAAATAAGGTTGCTGGAGGTACAAGATGCCATCTGGGTGATCCAGAATTGTCCTGAAGGGCCTTGAATGAATGTGGTGTTGGATGTGTACTTGCAGGCGATACAGCGAGCTCTGTTGCAGGGGAAAGTACCTGGTGTGGATGGTTGCTGAGAGCGGTCAAGGGAGCTGAGAAAACGAAGGTTGCGCAGATTAGGTGATTGGCGATATGAGATGATGGGGCGGTCAGAAAAGAGGGCCCCAATGGAGGAATCATCCTGTAGGATGGAAAAGTTGTCGTTAACAGTCCTGGGGATAGGAAGTGTGTTAGGGAAGCACCAAAGGAATGCGGTTGTTATGGTGGGAGTTCCTGATTGGGTTGATGGTCCGAGGGGTGTTTTTGGCTCGGGCAATGGCCCTGTCAATAACACTGCTGGGGTATCCTCTGTTGATGAAAAAGGAGTAGATTTTGAGGGTTTGATTCTGGAAGTCGATGTCGTTGCTGCATATTTGTTGTAGCCGAAGGAACTGTGAAAAAGGGAGAGAATTTTTAGTATGTTTGGGGTGAAAACAAGAGATAGCTGTGTGAATCCGTGGGTTTGTAATAAACAGAAGTGGAGAGTCTGGGGTAGTTGATGGAGAAGTTGATGTCCAGAAACGGAAGAGTAGTGGAAGATATGTTAACCATATATTTGAGGGACAGGTGGAAGTTGGTGAAATGGTGCAGGAAGCACTTAAGCTGATCGTTGGAGCATGTGGCGGCACTGACGCAGTCATCAATATATCGCTTGTAGAGGTCAGGGACATAGCCAGTGTAGAAAGCGAAGAAGCGTTCTTCTACCCAGCCAACAAAGATATTGGCATAGCTGGGTCCCATTCTGGTGCCCATGGCAACTCCACTCACCTGTTGGTAAAAAAGATTATTGAAGGAGAATGCGTTCATTCTGAGAAACAGTGTTTCTGGTTGTTGTCCTTTAACTGATCTGGCACCGAAACATTAATCCTAAACAGTCAAACAAGTCCATGTGATGAAAACCCTTATGCTCTTTAATGTTTTTTTACGCACTAATTTCCCCCCCTCCCACTCATCAGCTTTTGGATGAGAGATTCTGACCACTGTATAAGATCAGAAGCAGTAGAAGAAACGGGCTTCTTTTCTGCTTATTTAACACACTCCTAATGCAAACAACACATTACGAGTACAACGGAAAAGTTGCACCAAATGGGATCAAGCAATTTAAAACATATGTTCAGGGTACAGGAAAGTTGTTATAGAGATGAATGGTATTCATGAAACAAATAATGTTGCAAAAAACTTTGCCAAAAGTCACAACCCATTTAACATTCATCAGACAGGTTGAATCAGTTGGATATCTCTTAGGTTCAAAATGCACTCAACGGCTGTATAATGCAAGCTCAAGAGTCAAAAGAACAGTAGTGAACTACAGTTCTTACAATAATAAACAGCCATTTGATCTTGTGAATGATCTATCATACACCCTTGAAATTATGTTACAGATTTGGAAGTTTGCACAGCTTGTAGTCTTTCTAACTCCATGAGACACACAGACAGGGAGAGAAGCTGGGGGTCAGAGCGCAGGGTCGGCCACTGTACTCTTGTGCCAAACAGGTCATACAAAGACTGCCATTCCTTATATCTTTCCCTGAACCTGTGTGTCACTTCCTCACCTTCCAGAAGCAAAATATCGAGCTTCCACACACCCTTCCCCACAGTAACAGCTGTTGGAATAAAAATTGTACATGACAGCAGACAGTGGTCAGAGAAAAAAAAACAGGGGTTAGGCCTGTGGTCTTGCAAGTATCAAAACAAAATGCGTGAGGCTTGGGTCCCATTAGACTAGTGCCATGTGAAACCTGCCCTCCCCTGACTATGAAGTTTGAAGCCATCTTTCAGTTTAAAATCTTTACATAATGTTTGCAATAATATTGATGATTTATCAAATTGGACCCGTCTCTCGCCCCTCATTCTGCCTTCTCTTTCTAAAAGAGAATTAAAATCCCCAGCTAAAACCACTGGTTCCCATCCCAATAAATATACTCAGTTCCTGAATTAGGACATATCTGTCATGTGAGCAACTCAGACAATATATATTTAAGAGTTTAAATTAGACATTCATGAAACCCAGATACACCACCAGTGCTCTCCCTGGTTTCATTACAGGGTGCTGACGTACCTCTACCATCTTATTTTTAATTAGAACAGCTATACCGTCAGATTTATTTTCTTTGGACCCACTCCAGATTGATGGGCCCAATGTCCCCAGTTCTTCCATATCCTTATAGCAGTTTTAAAGGGTAACCCACACTCCTGTAACAACACAATATCAGCATTTACCTTCCTCACAAATGATAGTATAGTCCTTGCCCTTAACTTGGAGCGAATGCTTCTCACATTTATTGACACAATATTAAGAGCCATACTTAAAGTAGGACCAGGGGAGACTAAAAGCTCTGGCTACAATCATTCAGTAGGTGACACCTACCCAACAGGCCTCCCCCCCCCCCCCCTTTTGCTTTAATTGTCTCCTCCTCCACCACCCCCACAATCCATAGGATATTTCACCACCTGCCCTCCTTGAGTCTTTGGTTCTAAAGCTTGGTCAGTAAGATCACATATATTGGAGACATCTAAACCCATGGGAGAACCTACCTGAGGACTCGGAAAATGATCTTCCCTCACTCTTCTACTCGGAGTTCAATCATTTTCTAAATCCAATGTCTCTTTTAGAGTGCACCCTCTGTTCTGTACATTTCATTTGAGCACTTTCAGTCTCCACAGGTGGCAGGCTATTGGAAGAGCAATGGTCTTCCCAGTTTTGTTCTATTTGCAAAGGAATTTGGACAGTCTTTAAACACATGACCTTCACACTCACAGAGATTACATTTTCTCGCGCTTGTACATTCAGTATATGCATGTCCAATTTCCTTGCACTTACCACACACCACCTTTGTACAGGCATCCACAAAGTGACCCAGCTCCCCACATCTCCTGCACGGTTTTGGCTGCCCTTGGTAGAACACAAGGCCTCTATTTTCACCTAATCCAATCAAAGAAGGAATGTGTTTAAATCCACCATAACCATTTTTTGTCTTCATGCAATGAAACAGGTACTCTCCATGCACAGTTCCAGATGCCATCATCATCCAAGACTTTCTGAAGCTCACCTTTCACTAAACAATACTTAGACAACCATGTCACAACATCTTCCTTCATCACCATCTCATTAAACATGCGAACAATCACAGTCCTATTAATTAATAATAATTGCTTACACTTATACAGTGCTTTTCTGGACACTCCACTCAAAGCGCTTTACAGGTAATGGGGACTCCCCTCCACTACCACCAATGTGCAGCATCCACCTGGATGATGCGACGGCAGCCATAGTGCGCCAGAACGCTCACCACACATCAGCTATCAGTGGGGAGGAAAGCAGAGGAATGTAGCCAATTCATAGGGGGGGGTTATTAGGAGGCCATGATTGGTGAGGGCCAATTGGAAATTTGGCCAGGACACCGGGGTTACACCCCTACTCTTTTCGAGAAACGCCCTGGGATTTTTAATGACCACAGAGAGTCAGGACCTCGGTTTTACATCTCATCCGAAGGACGGCGCCTGTTTACAGTCCAGTGTCCCCGTCACTATACTGGGGCATTAGGACCCACACAGACCACAGGGTGAGTGCCCCCTGCTGGCCCCACTAACACCTCTTCCAGCAGCAACCTTGGTTTTTCCCAGGAGGTCTCCCATCCAGGTACTGACCAGGCTCACACCACATTAGAAAGATCCATCAGCTTCTGCCATTCAAACATTCTAATCAGGCCCACATCTTTTTTTCTACTCTATTTTTATCCAAAATTGTTCCAGTAACTTTGCCGATTGAAACTAATGTCAAAACCAATTCCCTTCAGCAAAGTGATTAAGCATTTGACATCTAATGCCTTAATCCTTTCTGTAACACCTTCCTTGAAAAGTCCAACCGTGAAATATCACCCGAGTGAGCCGAACCCTCACCACCCTTATACACCAAAAGTGAACAAAAGTAACGGTGCATGCCGACCCTACAGGCCGCCATGGCCGTTACAAATGTGTCAAAAGCAAAGTAAACCTAAACCGAAACCTCTGCTGTGCACCAAACCCACCAAAACCCTATTCCCTTAATCTTACACTTATACAAAAACTCCACTCTCGACTTCTGGGTTTAACCCTTTACATCTCGAACACTGGTTAGAGACTCAGTGTGTCCCAGGCTCAGCGGTTATATAGGACAGGACTCGGCGAGCTGCAGGTGAAACTCGTTGTTCTGTGCTCCCCGTGCAGAATGCGCGTCTCCTCCCTCCAGACTCATCAAACCGCCTTCATACTCTACAGCGGGAAAAAAAAACTCCCTTTACTGTCTTCATACAGTACATCCCTCTTAAATCCCAGAAACACAGAAACTCCAGGGCGTTTCTGTGAGTCAGTACTAGGTTTCTCTGTTCGAGGTTACAAGCAGAAACAATAAAAGCGCTGAAAGCAGGAAGTTATTTCTCCTCGTAGGCATAGATGTGTAAAAATAAATGTTCTGATTCCTAAAACCTAATAAAATCCATGTAAGTCTCCTTTTCATCCCCAATGCATATAACTGAATAGAAACCAGTCAAGATCAGCTACTTTTCTGATGTATATGAATACACTAGTTCTGGTGCAGCTCTTACAACAAAGATACTTAAGAACTTTTTTTTCATACGAGCTCTTGCCTTTTTTAAATTGAATATTTTTTCATTTCAGTAAATCACACGAAACACCAGCAACACTCATTGTAAGCATCTGACCAATCACATTCCTGAATTTTAAACCCATTTAGTATTTATTTTTAACTTGTTTTATTTATTTTTTTTAAATTTTAAAACCTGTTTTAAGTATTCTTGCCATTTTTAGCATATTGCAAGTGGATTTTTTCAAATATTTTATTTTTTAAATCATATCAACCCATTGTAAGTTCCCATTGATAATTCCTGAGCTTTATAACTGTGTATTATTTCTTTTTACCTTTTTTAATTTTTTTATTATTTTACAGAGCTTTTTAATATATTGTGAGCATTTTAGTGTCATTTTAAAATAGGACTATCAATGCTCCTGACTTTGAAACCTGTATTTATTCTGAGATTATTCTCTCCACCTGCAGATGAGGGAGGTATTTGATTTTAAATTTGTTGATTTGGGGGGGAAATGTACATTCATTTCCTTGTATGTATCACCAGTGGGAAACTTTTTTTGGATGAATTGCAATCTTTACTTCAAGGCCTTCAGGCTGATATAGAAATGACGGGAGATTTAAATGACACATTTGATAAATCAGACAGGAACAGCATAACATCTAAAATGGCAGAACCCTCTAAAGTACTGAAAAAATTCTGGCACATTCATAATAAATACAATTTATTTAATTTAAAGCATAAAATTTGCTTTAAAAAGAAAACCACAATTTGTACGATATCATATTTCAATATCGACATTCAGATGAAGAATTTGAGGATTTGAATATCATTGAAAAGTACATCGATTTTGGGACAATGTTTGCATCTGAATAATCCTTCCTCCTGGAGAGAAGGAAAAAAAAGTTTTGAGTCTCAGTCTTCAGGATCCCCCCCAAAAAACGTGCATTAACGAGGCTGAAGTTGGCTTCTTATTCGCCAGCTGCTGCTTTGTGTTTTTCGTTCCATCTTAAATGCTACTGCTGTGATGTTATGTCGTCTTTCGCCTGTAGATGGCTCTCTACAGTCATTTTAAAAAATACTTATCCGGATGTATTATTGTACATTTCCTCAGTAAAGGGGAATATGTAAGTAGAGACTGTCCAAATTGCATTTTTGTAAGAAACACATTTCAGAAACACAACTCACAATAAAACAAACTGGCATGTTATACCACGAGTAAATAAGACAAAGGCAAAACGTAAATTCACTGGCACTTCCTGCATATATTCCACGACCTTGCCTTCTGATCATAAAAAGTCTCAAACTCTTGCATTTTACAAGAAATTTTAATATAGCCGTTTTAAATGGGACATTTAGAACATGGCATATGAGACTAAATGGTTAACTGAGGATGAGCAGAGGGTGATCGAACCTACCTCCTGGTTATAAAAATGTCTAAAAATTCTGACACAGATGTGTGATAGACAATGGAAAAGACTATCAAAATCCTGAACTTCAGGACATTGTACTGTACCGTTTTTTTAAATACGACCCTCTGAACATGGCACGAGAGAATACATTGTCAAATGGTAAATGCAATGTTTGCTATATTTCTAGGGCCCTCCCTCCTGATTTTAAAATTATCTCATATTTCTGACATCAAGGTGTGAGACACAATATAACAGACTGTCAAAATCCTGAACTTCAGGACATTTTACGGTACCATTTTAAAAATATGACCCTCTGAGCTTGGCATGTGAGAAAATGGCATGTGAGAATGCATTGGGAAAAGGTGAATGCAATTTCTGCTGAATTGCTATTGCCCTCCCTCCTGATTACAAACTCGTCTCACAATTCTGAGACTGAGGTGTGAGACACAATGTAACAGACACTATTAAATTGTGAAGTACAAGAGATTATACTGTTACGTTTTTTTTTAATATTGACCCTCTGGCATGTGAGGACTTGTAGTCAACAAAATAGCACACATTCTGCCAATTTGCTTTGTCCCTCCTTCCTCGTTACCAAAACATCTTAGTATACCGACACTAAGGTAAATGTCTCTAAATCCAGAAGTTAAGTTGTCAAAGTATATCGGAGTCAACCGATACTGATCAGGTTCTGCTGCTGCTGAGCCCGCAGCCTTCACCATAAGGTCCAATTCCCCAAGCCTGTACCCTTCAGAAATTGCAGTATAGAATGAAAAAAACTCCAATAGATATCGGCCACTGTTGGCGATTTTCCTTTAAGAGAGATAGATAATACTTTATTAATCCCGTAGGGAAATTGACAAATGATTCTCCAGAAATTTTACGGAGTGTATCACTTTCACTGAGACCGAGGAGTGTTAAGCTGTACATGAGTCTTTGTGGCTCGGTTGTTAACAAAAAGGGTGGTGGTTTGAGCCTTCCCAGGGACGCTATGAGCCTTTTAATGTACACACCCATCTCACTTTACCTCCACGGCCGGTCTTGTACCGCAATCAAATACAGAGCCCGCAGGGGGCAGTAGGCTCGCAAATATAGCTCACTGTGTATATAATGAAGAAGCGGAGGTTAGTTTCTCATCTGCATGTTGCAGAGCCTTATGCAACTCGCAACAACAGTTGGGGTTTGATCCCTGCACGGGCAATTAGTTGAAAGACCATTGTAAATGACGTGTAACAGATTTATCCAGCTGGCTTTTATGTTTCATACTAAATTGCTATCTTGAAACCAAAATAATTAGAAATATGGAACACAACTGTTGTTCCCCATGAAGGAAAGCTGTTTTACACTGACGTCACTCCTTTTTATTTAATCCAGATTTTAAAAACAACTCCGCCCTATCAAAGGAAAATGTTACACAAATGTTGGAAAGCACACTCTGAATCCATCTGTATATTTCATTTCCGCAATCCGTTCAAGGCTGCCTATGTTAATCGTAAGTGTATAGATGAAACATTTAATATATTGTTCAGTTTAAATCAAAATGCTTTACTACTACAAGAGAGAAGTATAGTATGGAGGATGCGACAAATGTGTGATTTCTTGGTAGAAAACTACTTTTCTTTGCGTTCGAAATTAATTCGAAACAATTGACACACAAACCCTTTGTTCCATTCTCCGCCCACTCTCGGTGTAAACAAGTCCCTCCTGGTCTCTGCTTGAAATGCACTTTCCTGCGTTTGCTTTGGTGTAACTGGCTTCCCCTGCATGGGCGAATGTGAAGAAGATCCTTAGTAAGTCATTGAAGAAAACCGAGAAGAGGTCGGAGTGGCCTCTGTCGTTCATCAACGATCCAGTCAGGCAGTACTCCTCTGTAAAGCGCCGTTCGTTCACATCGATTGGCTTTTTTTTGCCTTCATTCGTGCGAGTAGTAAAAGCAGACGCCCCTATTCTGCCGTGACCCGGATTCGAAGCAGGGTTGTTGCGGCCACAACGCAAAGTACTGACCACTATACGATCACAGCGAGTTACCGAGACACACGCGGCAGGGCGGAAAGGGCTGTGCTCTCTTCGTGTGACATAATTCGGAAAAGTCCTGACGTAACATTTCAACTGAGCCCCAGTATACATCGACCCTTCGACACTCTGAGTGACAACTCTCTTGCGTGTTTTCTCATATTTATGTAGTTTGCTTGCATGATGCCGGTGAAGTGGAAATCTAATAAGTAAATTGATTCTTAAAAATGTAGAGAGCTTTGAAAAAATATATTGGTGCTTTTAGATAATATATTTCAAGGATGTAACTGCTGTGCTACAGTGCGTGCAGAATTTTAGAAAACAGTTCGTCAACAATGTACACTGTTTAGGTTAGTTTAGAAGACAATGTACCAAAACAATATATGCTGTCTGGGTCATTAGAATTAGCTGAAAGTAACTGATAAGCTTTGAATAACAAATCTAGTTTTTCTTCTCTCGCTCTATGATGTAATCTGTTTTCTCTTAGAGAAAGGGGAAGTTTTAGAAGGGACCAAGTGCTGAACTTTTTTACAGCGCAACGTCTTATAAAAACCCTGTACTGCTTGTAACAAATTGAGTCTCTGGTTGCACTTTGCAGGGCTCCCAATATTGCAATATTGAAATAAAGACCTTACTCAGGTGAGAACTCTCTCTTGTGGCTTCCTTGATAGTTATATTTCCATGACAATTTGAGGGCTCGTCCGGGATCACAAACCTGAGCACGAACGGCTGCTGAAACTCCATCCGGACCCGGACAATTTTAGCAAATTGGACGAACCTCGGAGGATAAACTGTTTATCCTTCCAGAGACACGTCTGGAGAATTGGCAGCTGTCTGACGTCAGTAAGTGATCCTTTAAAATTAATAGTTATATTTCCATGACAAGAGAAAAACCATCAACACCCCTACCACCTCCACCAATCCTAACCTTGTTTTTACTATACCCTCTGACCTTTCCCTTTCACCCCTTTGCATCCTCAGCTAACATATTTTAAAATTACAATAGACTGTATAGTATTTATGTTTAAAATTAAGGTAAATATGTCAAAATATCAAAATCCAACTGCACAGTGCTATTGTAAGAATGCTTGTCAAGTTCTCAAACAAACCTGCATTGTATTTTTAAAATATTTCAGCAGAGGATTCAACTGGAGTGTAAATGAAGATTCGACGATAATTTTTTTTGAGTGAATATGTTTTTCTGGGGAGTTGCAATGTTGGGCATTATTGGACATTTCCCGGTGACACGTTTTAAACACTCGCATTTCCTGCAAATATTAAAATGGTTAAGGTTTCGCTGAGAAATCCAATCGACTGAAGACAATGTTTATATCGCAAAAGAACCCCGTCCCTGGGTGGACTGGAACCACCAACCTTTCGGTTAACAGCGAATCTTTTAAGTGCTTGCAATTAAATTACGCATAGAAAAACAGCAGTACAGTTGATGTTCATGGACTGATGCACACAACTCCAGTGATAAAGCCCTTTTGTAAATATTGTAGAAGAATGTTAAAGGGCGAAACAACGCTCCAACCACGTGAATGGTAACAAGAAGGATCGTGTTCTTATTTAATATGTGCTTTTGAATTGCCTTGTCAATACACACAGGCTTTAGAGATGGACAAATAATTGAGTGAATCAAATTAGTTTTTGTTGGTCGTCTGTGTCTTCATAACTTTGTAGGTGAGAGAGAGGATTGCGAAAATGTGCAGGTGCTTCTCAGAAGTGAGTTGGTGGTATAGGTTCCTTCAAATAACTGAGCCAGTGCATCCCAAATCTTTTCAAGATGATCTGTGATCTGGTAACACATCTCCTGAAACTAACATTCGAGGTAGGAAGTGTGCTCTTAAACACCAAAACACTCAAAAAGGAAGAAGCAGATCTCTGTACACAAGACGGTAGTGCGATATTAGAATTTCAGAGTTCTTGACGGATTCAGGCTCCTTCTCAGAGGTCCTTGCTCGCCAAATAACTTTGCATCTGAGGAAGAGCACCACGGAAAAAACCCAACTCAACAAGAGAGCGCGTTGGTTGCTCTTGCTCTTAATGCAAGGAGCTGTTTTTTTTTCCTCGCAATAATAATTATTAACCAGAAACAGCAGCACAGGTAGGTCGCATTTGTGATTATGTCATTTCTCTGCTTCAGCAAGGTCAATAAAAGACTCTGAAAGTAGTAAAGCAAAACTGAACTCAAAATCATATTAGGAATTCTGAGCGATATCTCCATACAGGTAATCCAATAAGAACGTTGAAATATTTGAATATCATCTCTCTGTAGATTGCGCTGCTTTTAACCCAGAGTAAAACTATTGGATTGAAGGAATGCTAACCGCTGGGTTAAAATGTATAGTTGTTATTTGGAGAAATCTGTAAACTCGTGATCGACAGTGCTGATTATTTTCCGGAGACGGAGCACTGATGACCTAACCGAGCTAATTGATAAAGCTCACCCAGTGGATACTCTAGCAGAACGTCAAAGAACATTCACCTTTGTATCCAAAGAAACCACAGGAACAACATCAGGAAGCACAATCAATTCCCCTTTTAAATCTTTCCTGTAAGGTATGCTATGTGAATTCATGAAGTTAATCCTCTGATCTCTTTTGATCACGAACAAAGTACTTCTGATGGAGCGCTATGTTCAAAGATTTAATAAGCTTTACCCCTGCCAACGATTCGGCGTGAAGAATTAAATTTGTTTCACAGACAAAAGCAGCTCACCACCACAGCCAATACTGAATGTACTGTACTTGCCGGTACACTATCATGTGCACTGCCTCAAAAGTGATCTTGGCAGATGTTGTTCCCTACATAAAGCTGAACGTGCCAAAGAGAATTTCTGTTGAGAAAACAAAATATTTTTTCTGCCTTGATGTTAAGCCTGTCTTTTAGAAAGTTTATCTCTTAACACCTCCTGCAGCCTAACAAAAAGCACTTTTACTGATCGTATTGCAGGTCTTAAAACATTAACATTTGGCAGCGGTGGGATTCGAACCCACGCCCCCAGAGAGACTGGAGCCTAAATCCAACGCCTTAGACCGCTCGGCCACGCTACCTTCCTCCAGCCCCATCTTCCTCACATTGCTGGCTTGGACTGGGGGGGCTTCAGCTCTTGTCGTCGGATCTAATGATATCATGACATGTGGAAGTGGCTGCACCTTCATCTTCCGAGATGCTTTCAATAGCACAAATGCTACTTTCACCTGCACAAACATAGCAATAACGAAGGAGGTGAGTTTCATCCTTTGTGCTGTTTGTAGGGGCGCAACTCTACGTCGATCTACTGACTTGAAGAGCAAAAATCAAAATCCTCTCCTACTACTATTGCTTTTTTCATAGTTTCTTCAAATCCTTCATTTGAACGTCGATTTTGAAGGATATTGATGATAATACCACATAAATTGTGGTTTTCTTGTGATCGCCAATTTTATTCAAATATCAGCCTTTTTTACAGTTCCTTGCGTGTTTCACAAGGTATAATAGCCCCCCTCGCATCCTCAGCTAACATATTTTAAAATTACAATAGCTTATACAGCATGCATGTTTACATTTATATTAAAATTAAAGAAATATACAAGAATACATACAGTACTAACCCAATAATTCTTGTCAGGTTCTCCAACAAATCTGCGTTGTTATTTTAACATGTTTCAGCTGAGGGTGCAAAAGGAGTATAAATGAATTTTCCTGCCAGCCATTCAAAGACCAAATTCCATGAGTGAACATTATTTTCTCAGAAGTTGCCGGCATTGGACTTTGCCGGTGGTATTGAATTATGTCCAAACTGTTGTAGTAGTTCCTTCTTGAAATTCGACACGTGCAAAGCACTCGTAATATCATAGGTGTTAAAGTTCGCTGAGTCTATTCGAGTCATGGTGTGTATCCCTGCCTATCATTGGGAGACAGGTAGCTTTTTTACACTCAGATTCCAATCTTCAATGCTTTGTGTGAGAGCTTACATAACTTTCATTTTCTCACATTTTCTGACGACTGTTCCAAAGGGGCACCCTGTCAATTCCGAATACTTTTCAAAAATCTGCCTGCATGTTTGATTATTTTCATTTCATTTAAAAAAAGTTAAATATTGATCAAAACTAAAGAAAATAATGATCATGAACAAAAAAGGGATAAAGATGCGAGTCGATCTTGAATCACAGCTGGGTGACACAGGCTTCTGTTCTGATATGGTTGTATGAGAAACAGGAGGAATCGCCAATCTCCTATAGAACATGAGTTAAACCAGGAGTGAGACATTTCGTATACTCGTGCATATGTCAACTCCTGACCTACATCGTAAAACTAACATTAAGTTGTCAGAGACATTCATTTATATACAAACAAGAGACAGACCAAGTAATAATTCTACATTAGTTCAGGTGGGTAAACCTGAACTAACTAACTAATAAACCTATTAATAATTCTACATTAACGTGTCCTACACTGATCAGACTAATTGACATGGTCTGATTCACAGCCTGTGCAGTTCGTGCTATGTACAACAACGACAGTTCTGAACCCTCATCACCGAACTGAGCACAAGTTCAGCTGTTCTCCAGTTTTGTTACGCATGGTTTTTCATTGCAATTGAGTTCAGAGCTGGAGCTGATCTCCAGACAACACAGTGTTTTGGGTAAATTGTCGACGCAGGAGGCTGCAGACAACTTACCCAAAGTGTTTTCTATAGCTTTCAGGTGCAGTTCATTTATATAAAAGAATGTAAGTGGTATAAACTCAACAAGCCAGATGGCAGTCGAACCTATAATTTTCTGACACGAGGCCTAACGCGTTATTCATTACGCCACTGACCCTGCTATTATAGTGTTAAAAAAACACGTTTTCTACGTCTGTTTAAAAATCACTAAAAAAGACAAAGGGCTTGTGTGTTGCGCTAAAATTCCGCTTCATTTCGAATGCAAATAAAAACCGTTTTGTTCCGTGAAATCATACATTTGTCACATCCTTCATACTATACTTCTCTCTTGTATTAGTAAAGCATTTTGATTTAAACTGAACAATATATTGTAACGCAACAAGGGCTCAGGCGGGCGCCGTCACCGCATTAGGTCGGCCCCCCACCGTCGGGGGCTCGAACCCGGGACTCCCATGTCTCTCTGCAGCAACCCAGCCCGGTGAGCTAAAGAGAGATCTCCCCACAACCCACGGGCTGTGGTCCTGCTATCACAGGGAAGGGCAGTGACGTCACCTGCTCTGGTACACCGGCTCTTACACAGTGCCTGTCGGCCGTAAGCGTTACTCTATGAAAGGTTTCATCTATACACTTACACATATTAAGTATACGAATAAATACTCGGAAGAAGCCGCAGCTCAGGTATTAGAGAGATTTAAAATCGGATCGGAGGATTTAGAGTCCAGACTGCAAACCAACAGCTGACACAGGTCTTTTATAGAACCGTTTTGAAGTCCTCTACTTTGTCCACGTGACGTCATTGTCCTGCTCGCAGCCGAGCCCGACACACGTCT
Source organism: Lepisosteus oculatus (assembly GCF_040954835.1). Taxonomy (NCBI): domain Eukaryota; kingdom Metazoa; phylum Chordata; class Actinopteri; order Semionotiformes; family Lepisosteidae; genus Lepisosteus; species Lepisosteus oculatus. The sequence goes on along the minus strand of NC_090709.1, from coordinate 53,878,743 downwards.
GGTTTCTGTCGCTGGGCGCATACCCTGCGGTCCATGCGGGTCCTGATACCCCAGTACAATGACGGGGACGCTAAACTGTAAACAGGTGCCGTCCTTCGGCTGAGACGTAAAACCAAGGTCCTGACTCTCTGTGATCATTCAGGAGAATGGTGGTGGTGGAGGGGAGTCCCCATTACCTGTAAAGCGCATTGAGTGGAGTATCCAGAACAGCGCTATATAAGTGTAAGCAATAATGATTATTATTATTATGTAAAATGCAATAAAAAATAAAACAAAATATCAAACTTTGATTCAAAATAGATTAATATAAAACTGATAAAGCTAATGCTTTTTTCAGGGCTATATCTACTTTTTTTTAAAAAAAAGCGAAGTCTGTCCCGACTGAAAGTTAGAGAAGGTATACCAGCGGGTGCCTTCATATCGCGAGCGTCAGTCTCGCCCGTAGCTGCGAGAAGGTTAAAAGCGCACAAGTGATTTGTCTTTCGTCAAAGTAACTGCCGGAGCAGTAAGATGCAGAGCACAATCCAGCAGCTGTAGACGATGTTCGGGGAAGAGCTAATTCTGTTTTCAGCACAGGGAGTGAGAATGAGCTCAGTCCGGCTCCCAGCAGAATCCATCCTGGTTTGGTTACAGTGAGTCTGAGGCTCTTTGGATCGCAACGTAAAAAAAAAACAATTGCTCACATCGTGTGACTTCCACGACAGGAAGGAAAGATATCACTTAAAAAAAATCAGAACTGAAGATTTGGATCCTGGGCCTCAATTTGATCAAATTATTAAAATAATAATTATCAAAATATCAGATTGTGTTTCTGCAACATTTCGTGCACAGTACGCCATTTTAATCTAAAACAGTCACAACGAGGGCTTTACACGCAGTCTGGGGTATTTTCCCCTTTTATATTTTTGCCACTTTATATCGAACCTGTTATACTCCCAGAAGTGCACAGTAGCTTGTACTTAATAAAAATGTACAATTCACCACTGGTATAAACAGATGTGTGCCGTGTTTGCCTTTGTAAGCATTTGTTTAAAAAATAAGTTCACAATACGATAAAAAAACAGAAAGCACAAACTTTATAATACAACGATACAAAATCAATACCAAATCATTATGCCAATTAAGTACCTATCCTTTGAAAACAGAGAACACCTTTATATCTACAAAAAACTTGACATTGTATGTATTTTTGAATTACAAAGCAGACAGAGTAGTCCCTTAATTCAAAGATCAGATCTTGGCCAAAACAAGACAATCAGACGTGGGCTGAATTCGGAACAGGAACCTCTACTTCGTCGTTTATTGAGCTTTTGATCAATGTCTGAATGAAACAGATTCGCTTTTTTAACTCCTTGATTAAAGTACACAAAAAGCACCTTCCTTCGAGCAGGTATCGAACCAGCGACCTAACGATTTCCTACTGATTCTACTACACTCCTCCGCTCTAGCAACTGAGCTACCGAAGGGATGTCAGTATACTTTCTGGCACATACTGCCCAATGTAGTGAAATGTTCCGGGTGATTTAAATCCCACTTCGACATAAAGTTTCCAACTCGAACTTGAACTTGAACTTTATTGCCATATGTAACCGGTACTGGTACAATGGAATTCTTACTTACAGAAAGTCTCTCGATTGTAAAACAAGTGTAAAAAACAAAACAAAGTGTTTTTTACTCGTTTCCTTAGTCTTGTTTACCTTGAATTTAAGCCACGAACCAGGATTCTACTGTATAAACTTCCAGGGATATTACAAAATGTTTGATGGGGCATCAATCATTTCAGGCGGAAATTGACTCCTTTTTTTTCTCGAGGGATTATATTAAACATTTCATTAGTATCGAGAGGAGGATCACCATGAGACACAAAACAAACAGTTTCTTTCTGTCTTTATTAGAAAGTAGCATTTGTGCTACATTAATAATATTTTCGTGGAAATAAAGAAGTTGTAAATTTTAAAATTTATATTTGAATCGAAATGTGGTTTTGAGTTAAATATTAGCGTGTTCATGTAATTAGTTTGCGTTTGTCATTACTATATATATATATCGCCATGTTACTAGAATTTGTAACTGAAATTTACTAGTTGTGTTTTTTAATGATGATTAGACATTTGTTGATTACAATATTGTATATAATGTATAATTTGAACTACATATTTTTCAGGTGTGAAGAATTGTAGATTTTAAGGATACATTTCTAAAATAAATCATTGGCTTTATTTACTAGTTTCTACACCTATAAAAATCTTTCTTTGATGTATAATAGACCTTTAACTATATATGTATAATTGTCTTCTAAATGTATCCGTATAATAGAACTCCAACCATTTATGTATAATAAACATATAATCATAGATGTCTAATTGACGTATAACGCTATATGTATATTAGAATTTCATTCTAGACCAGTTACGGAGCACATTTACACGTCTAAGGTATGCGTTTAATAGTCGTATATTTTACATATTTTGCCCACTGGGATGTGCCGATTTTAACTTAGCAAACCAAGATACACATTTTCTAATGAAGCTTTAATTAAAAGACAGTTTGTTTCTCGAAAGCGTGTTATGTAAAAAAAGAGAGAAACGAAAATATATGGATGGCAATCTTTCAAAGCTGAAGATTTTACTTTTGAAAAATTGACATTTTATGTATGCAGATGCATTCGCTGGTTTTAGAACTTTGCTGTACTTCCTGAATCATTTTCAGTGTTAAAAAGAGGGTATAGATTTTTCTTTCAGGTTAGGACGCGAGTGTGTACATGTGTTTGATTTTCGTTTCACTGATTCTCATTGAAGATTTGGGAATTAACGACGAAAGAATCAGTTGCCTCAGAAAGCAGAAGGTTTGGTTCTCAACGATATATAAGACACGCCCATGTAGAGCAGCGTGTGATATTTGTACTATGAAAGACCAAGTGCTCAAAGTGACGTCTGCGTTTACCGTTTAGACTTTTCATCTCGGGCGCACTTTTAGAAAGCAAAGATAGAGCAGTTGTGTTGAATCACACTATGACAGCTGTCAGCAGAGTGGCGCAGCGGAAGCGTGCTGGGCCCATAACCCAGAGGTCGATGGATCGAAACCATCCTCTGGTATGTACCCTTTATGCACGATTGATCAGCACACCATCAATTTAATGAAGTGCATTAAAACTGTTTTTTTCTCTCGTGTGTATGCAAGCTTCACACTTAAGGTACTCTTTCATCTTTACCAATAGCAGATGCCCAAATGTATCTTTGGTTGTTCTGCGATCCTTCATAGTTTCCTCAATTCCTTCAAATGAACATCCATATCAAAGCAATAATGTATATATATATATTACAATTAAGGTACATATTAAAAATATCAACACACATTTGTATAATGCTCATTTAATAATGATTGTCAAGGATTGTCAAGTTCTCCAACAAATCTGTGTTCTAATTTTAAAATATTTTTGCTAAGGATACAACAGGTGTTTAAATGAATTCTCCCAACAGTCAGTTAAAGAAAGATTCCACACATGAGGATGGTTTCTTGGACATTGACTTAGGTACTTAATTGTTTACTTGTTGTAGTTGCACACAAGTAAAACACGAAGATTTCCTGCAACATTCAAGAGGGTTTGCGAAGAAATCCCTTCAATTTTTAGCGGAGATTATGTTTACATCATCACAATCTGAAGCGCGTCCCTGAGTGCGTTTGACCCACCAGCCCTTTGTTTAACAGCTGCACAAGGACACATTCCCATTGCTTTTCACAATTCACTGGCATTTTTTTGCAGCATTTCTTCTGTCCTGAGAAGCAAGATTTGTATTTTATCTTTCAGAAGTTGTATGAATTTCTTGAAGTTCAGAAACAACTTGTTCCAGAAAAGAAATAGGTGTCTCTTGCTGTGTGTGCTCTTATCTGTCCATCTCTCTCTCCTCTTCTCTCTGGCAGTCTGTGTAGAGTATCTGAAGGGGATGTAACACCACTTGGAAAAGAAGAAAAATTCTCAGGAAAAATTCTCAGGCAGAATAAAAAATCATTATTCTCTTCTCAGTCAGATTCACAGCTCAGACTCACACTCAGACAGGATCTCAACTCCGTACTGCTCTCTATCCTCACAATCCAGAACCAGAAGATATTCAGACAATCAGTGCTGCTACATGAACAATATCAGACAGAACAGCCTGGACTCATGTCACATTTCCCCCTTTTATCCTTCCTCCCAGCCCTCTTAGAGACATAGAAGAGCCCCTGGTTCTCCTCTCTGTGAACTGGGCTCAGGGGTCACTGATCTGGCAGTTGTGGGCTCTGTTCCAGGTCGAAAGCAAGAAGGTTCTATTAACGCTTTCCAGGACTTCCAGCCCTTCAGTATTACTTTCTTTACTGTATGTCAGCCTCCCAAAATGTTTATAAATGTTTTATAACACACATGAGTGTGGAATTATCTTATTATTTATATATAGTATTTATGTAATAAACACCAGTAGTGACAATATGATCAGTATATTGATTATTTGTAGCCGATTGTCCGATGGTCGTGTCTACAATAGTGACCATTTGACCAGTCTGTAGCTCTGGGCAGTTGGACTCAGATCACACAGAAGACCTGTCTGTGTGTGATTCCACACCAGCCCTGGGATTCAGCTACTCTCACAAATGTCTCACAGACTGTCTTATAAATTTACAATTAGATGAAGTCATGTAACAGTTTTACAGATAATTTAAATAATCAGACAGCAGTTTTGGCAGTGGATACATCTCCACATGGGGGAAAGGGACAGTAAAATAGTAAGGAAAATACAAAAGAAGAAACTGAAATATATGCGCTCACTGTAAAGTACGAAGAGGTGGTCAGACAAGCAAAACAGCTTTGCGGATAATGTGAAGTGACATTGTTTTGTGTCAATCAGCTCACGGATTCAGCTTCATGTGCCTTAAGCTGTGCATGCCTTCATGAAGACTCTCTTTAAGATGATTGCACCTTTCATTGTCAAATCGCCTTCTTTGGATACAAAAGTTGCACCAATACTAAGAGAAAGGATGAGGAATGGCTTTTATCAAGCGATTGCAGTGTTTGTTTGACTGAGGATCCTTGTGTGCTGAACTGGCCTCTGGAGAAGTGTAGTGCAGTAAAACAGAAGGTTTGTGTCACTCAAGATTGTTACAGAACAGAACAATGAGAGTAAATATTACTGGTGCATCACAGTTCTTATAATGGTGAAAATAGGAGCACCTTCTCTACATTTTTGACTGAAGTATTTAAACGGAAAGAAATACTATCACTATGCAATTAATTAATGCAGTTGAGCTCCTCTAAATGTTCTAGTCTGATGAAACAATGTATAGAATTAGGTGACAATATCGGAATTAATTCAAATGCACAAGATTAATTTTCAGCTGCAAAAATACGCTCGAAAATATTTTACAAGAAAGAAACCTTACATTCACCTAAATCAACATTCACCCTCTACATTAGCAGAGAACAGCAGGACAGTTAGTTTGTGTCACTGGACACTCTGTCACAGAGGCTGATCTCTTCAGACTTCAATGAGTCTTCCAACTTGTCGTAGCTGTTGAAGAAGCACCTGTTGAATCTCAACCAAGATTTCCTGAGAAATCGTTCAGCGAGTGATTCCTCCCTCTGGACTCTGCACTGAGCTGAAAGCTGCGCGAATTCCTCACTGTATGTCCTGTAACTGTTACATGCGCTCTTGTGTAGATTATCTACTTGGAGAAATGTGACAAGAACACATTGAAGTTTTTCCATATGTGAAGGAAAATGCTAAAGAGCCTGAAAACTTTGAACATTTAAGTTTGCGTGCTTTATATACTGTATATTCTTTACTATACTTTACTTTACATACGTGGGGTGGAGCAGTGGCTCTGTGGCTCAGGATCTGCGCCTGTGGTTGGAAGGTTGCTCGTTCAAATCCCTCTGCCAGCAGGGGAATCCTACTCCACTGGGCTCCTGAGCAAGGCCGTTAACCCCAACTGCTCCAGGGCACCATACAATGGCAAATCCTGTGCTCTGACCCCAGGCTCTCTCCTTATCTGTGTGTCTCATGGAGAGCAAGCTGGGGTATGCAAAAAGATCATTCCTAATGCAATAAATTGTAAAGGGATAATAAAGTGATGTTATGATTATTATTCCTTACAGCAGAGCAAACAAATTGTTACAAAAAACACCAGCTAATGTCCACCAGCGGAATTAACATTAATATACTGTAAAGTGCTGTTACTTGGGAGTGTTAATCTACAGATAAATTAAACAAATGGCATTTATAGCTCTAAAGAGGTTGACATAGACGTCTGTAACAGATCTTTTCAGTTCATTGCTGTTCCTCTGACTTGGTGAGCCTTTGGAATTTTAAAAGCGTTTTGCTTGCCTCTCATGTGGTCTGTGTACCAGTCCATTAAGAGCCGCACTATCACTGTGTCGTGTGTGGTCCTACAGAACTACACAGCTATCTACTGGAGTCGTCTTCTGTCCACTGCAGTTGAGAACAGATTTAATACGGAGCTGTGCAGAAATTTCTGCAGCAAATATCGCTGCAGAACTAGCCCGTGCACAACAACGAAGAGAAAAAGAAATACCACAGGGTCGCCCATAAGAGGGAAAAATAGATATCAATTGTTCAAACAATTATTCTCATGTCTCATGTTATTTTTCTTGCCATAAGAACAGTGGGATTGCTCAACTGTATTGTTCCCCAAATGGTTGAATAATAATAATAATAATGATAATAATACTGGTGGTAGCTGATGGTTCTTGTCCGTGGCCGAGTGACCTGTGCGAATAAAGTATGTTGATTTATTCTCCTCAAGGCATCGCTTTAGCAATTCAAAGAGCGTCGGTTTTAACCCATTCAGTGCTTATTTCAACTTACGCCATGTTCCTTTTTCTAGGTCTTCAAATAGTTTACAATGTAGAGGTATCTTTGGTAATAAGAAAAAAGCTGCACCTCGGAGATCCATCTCACAAAAGCAGATTTCTTAAAGTGCACTTATGAGCTGTAGAATCTGAAGGAGTTCTCTCTCCTGGATATTAAACATGCAGATAATGAAATCAGTGATTTATGATTTTTGCAACCTTCCAATAAATACATCTAAAACATGTAACAAACCCATTGTGCAGCTCCAGTGGTGCAGTTGGTCAGTGCATCGTACTTATGTCGCAGTACATTGTGAAGTCATGCTGAGGTTGTGAGTTCAAGCCTGCGGCAGTTCTGCCTGTGATTTCAGCTGCAGAAACTTTCTGTTGGATTTAGGTTGGTTCTTCTGTTACTTTTTCCGCTCGATAGAGCTTTATTAATGCAGGCACACCTGCTTCCTCTGCATTTGATTTTATCGCTGCTCACAAACCAACATACTGCAGACACCTCTGATACTGTCACTGCTTGTGGGCCACGTGTTCCTGCTGTCAGCCTGCTATACCATGCTCATGCGTGTCTAGAAACATTACTGCTCTAGTACAAGAGCGAAAGACTAAACGAAATCGCACCCACTTTGAAAAAATCACGTTTGACAAACCATAGGATGACAAGAATGGGATTCTTTGGTTGTTTGAGTACATAAATCAAAGACACTGTGTTCAGCATATTCACATCAGGCACTCGGACAGAGATAAACCCAGAGAAATTCTTCTCACATTTTAATCTGTAACTGCAGGATTCAACAAATTGTTAATTATCTCAACTTCACTTACAATTTTTAAACAATTTACAAAGCCCACAGTGAATGACATTTGGTTCCGGCATACATCAGTTGCTTGGAATATCATTGTAATATTTAATTTGCTTTCCCGTCACACCACTTTTATTAATAATGAAGTTTATCAATACACGTTTGTTTAAAACATGTCATTTATTATTGATACAGTTTCATTCTGTCTTTATTAGGAGCTGTATCACAGCTAATGCATGTAAAGCCTTAAGTATGTGATAGTGAGAGTTCAGTTATCCCAGGGTGTGATGAGAACTGAAATTTAGTAAATACATATTTTAATAGAGTGTAAATCTTCAAAGTGTTCTGTCACTTCAAAAGCAAACTACAGGAGCAGGGATTGAACCCACATAGACATTTGCTTATTGAGCTTAAGTCCAACACCTTAGCCACTCAGCCATCCCTAAAAACAATTCCAGCTCTCTGTTACACAGTTCATTGAATATATTTGTTCATTGAATATATTAATTTAATATATTTGTTATATTTGTGAATGGAATGGGACTGTACACTGGTGGTTCCCAGGGGAAAACAGGGTTATTGAGCCATTGGGTATTCTGAGAATAAATTGGGTGGGTGAATATAACCGTGTGGTAAAGTAAAACAGTCTTCTTAGATGAAGCCCTACAGATGCAGCCCCTGAAAGTGTATAAGACTTAAAATTTATAGTACTGCTGACACACATGGAGCCTCTGCATCAGACCGAAATAGCAATGTGTTCGCTTAATTGTGCTGAGGATCTCCTCATGAATCTGTCTGATTCATCAGTGGAAATAGAAGCCATCACTGTAAACTTGGACGTGATGTTCCACAGTGTGCCTTTCCTCTTGTTGTATTCAAGAGTACTCACTGTGTGAGCTCCTCACTGCGTTTCCTTTTCTTTTCCTGTGATTTTCTACGTGGAGTGTGGTGACAAAATAGTCTTGAACATTTTCGGTTTGTGAAAGGAAACACTAAAGAAAATACAAGTGATTAACTTTTAAAATATCGACAGTACAGCTAGAAGAGTGGAAGATAAAATACGATTTATAATTAAATTCACAATACACTTAAGGAAAACACAAACGCCCAAACAAGGACTTGAACCCTGGACCCTCAGATTAAAAGTCTGATGCTCTACCGACTGAGCTATCCAGGCTCTGGATGGTGAATGATACTGTCGTGATCCTCGCAAGTCACATGTCTCTTCTTGTGCCGAAGCGCAGTCATACAGTACCTGACCCGTCTGGAATATCTACTGACAGACTTTATCCAGAAGCAACGGCACCACTCCCAGTAGAATGAGTGAGAAATACAGCATGACATGGGGAGGTAAGGGGCTCCCACAATTCATCTTTCCTCACATTACTGATTTTTTCAATAGCATTTTGACCTTTTTTCACATTCAGATTTTTTCGCATTTAATAAGATCTTTTAATCAACAACATTAAGAACGAAAACAAATGGAACATTTTTTGGAACAACAATTAAAAAAACTTTCAATGCCTTGGTTCTATAAGTGTGCACACTTTTGTTAAAATTCAATAAATAGTGTAAGAAAACCGGCTCAGGGACGCCAAATATGTAATCATAGTGGCTCTCTGAAGGCACCAGTTCTGTAGGGTTTGGGCATTTACTGAGACAATTATTAATTGTAGCAGTAAATCACAAAGTTGATTCTTTTGATGGCTTTAGAATCCAACCATGCGACATAACTCAAACAACGCACACACACAGGTACTAATACACGAGGATACATTTATTAATACATAGAATATGCATATAAACCTAACAGATCTTATCGAGAGGGTTATCAGAATACAAAAGGTATATTCGGTCAGTTACAAAGAGTTACACATATCAAGAGGACATACGTTCAGTATATCATTCATTAAGACCGTTTCATAAATGAACTTGGTTATAACTTCTACATTAGATACTCAAAACAAGTACATAACTCTTAGGAATTAAATTGATATCAACTGGTTGGGATAACAATTGAATTCTCGAGCAGTAATGCAATGAAGTTGAATACTCATCCAATCTCTGGGGATTCAGATCTCCTGCGGACTCAAAGAAACAGTTGGAGGCTGTTGCTGTCCAATCAGCGCTCTCTGGCTGCGTGCCAGGCTGTGCTGTGCAGCTTGTGACGGTGCGCTGCTGATGCTCATTGTTGGTTTTAACTAGCAAAGTTGTGCACAGGAGAAAAGATGACTGTGGGTCCCAGCAAGTCAGGAAGAGGACCGGTTCGTTCCTGATGAAGAGCTAGTTCTGAATAGTGATTCAGCTGTCCACAGGTCCGACCTGTCCACGACGCCTGCTGCTGGTAACTCTCTGGCAACCTCCACTCTAGACTCTTAGAACAAAGGAAAGTTCTGGCACTCGGACACACTGGCCGTTCCGTGGTTGTCCGGGCTAAGTCTCAGGATGGTCAGGAGGCACGCTGCGAGAATGTCCTGCCCTTGGGAGCCTTCTGCTCCTGGGCCGTCCTGCCCTGGAATTCTCCTTTGAATTCCCTTTAGAACAGTCCACTGAATTCTCCTGAATCCCTTCTGAATCTCACCGAATCTTCCAGGCTCTCTGTGTTGCCTGTTTTTACCTGGAGGAACTTCAGCTCATTGATTGGCTGAAAGTTCCATGGGCATCAGAGTCCCACGTGGGTTACTCGGCCCTACCAGTCCCTGATTGGTTGATCAAGGTGAGATATGAGTCACTTACCCCTGACACTTAGTAATGCAGTCCAGATGTCCATCTGGCACTCCCTAGACAGATAGGCGCCAATGGATGACCATTGATCATGACAGCCAGGCTTAGCTAAATGCATCCCCCTTTGGGAGCTGTCCTTATCAAACCTTAAATCAGCTTGCATGAATAGTTTCTCTGTGGCTGCACCACAGAGATGAACAGAGAAATGGGGCCTCATTTGGGAAGCTCAGAAACACTTAATTCTGCCTTATTATTAAGCCTCGCCGCTACAATAGTCTATCAGCAGCAAGAAATTATTCCGAAAGTAAGATTTTTTTATATTATAAACTGTAAGACACGAAGAGAGTTTACAGGTCGTATCCTTGGCTTTGTCTTTTAAATTAAGCGTTCGGGATTCAAACCTGTGTTCGGACTGTTGTGTTTCTTGAATTTCTTGTAATCATCAAATGTCGTTGTTTGGTCCATCAGTTTTTTTCTCAGTTGTACAATGGAATTCGCGCAGTTTTCAGCTCAGTGTGGAGTCCAGAGGGAGGACTCGCTCACTGAATGATCTCTCAAGAAATCCCGGGTGAGATTCAAAAGGTGTCTTCTTCAACAGCCACGACACGTCTGAAGACCTCTGGATTTCCTGAATATGACATAAAATTAGTTCAAATCATTTGGTAGTTAACAGAACTAAATGCTTTAGAGGTACATTTAAAACAGCAGAGCAACACCGTAGCACTTCGAGTGTGCCTGAGTTTAATTGTGTGAACTTGGCTCTCTATGAACATGAGCAAAGAGTTCACATTCAACAGAAGATTGCAATGTGAGCACAGAAATATAAAGCACCTGGAGATGCCGGGACCTCATACATGCAAAGCATGTGCTCTACCACTGAGGTATATCCCCAACAGACTTATTAACAGAACTGAGATGTGCTGATGCTCTCTGAACACAATCCACCACTAACGAAGGATGCCTGCAGTTTCCCACTTTTGTGTTTCCTCTACTACAGAGTAAATTCATAGGAATGAAGAAATAAGGAAGGAAAAATAACCGCATCGAAGCTTCCAGAGATTGGTTAAAATGAATCTGTTATTTTTATATCCAGTCACATGGGCGACGATGATTGATTTATCGACGGGGAGTGCTTTTTTACCTCCTCACTCGACTACCTTGATTAAACTACGCATAGAACAACAGCAGTACAGATGATTTTCATGGACCGACTTGTTTTGTACAACTCGAGTGATAAAGTCCTGTCTGCAAATATTGTAGAAGAACGAAAAAGGGCGAAACAACGCTCCAACCACAGGATTGGTAACAGGAAGGATCATGTTATTTAATATGTCCTTTGGAGATGCCTTGTCAACGCACACAGGCGTTAGAGCAGGACAAATAATTGATAGTGGTGTTTGTAAACAATCATGAAACATGTTATTTCTAAACCAGGAAGAAAGGAGCAGACTTAAACTTTAAGAGACAGAAACAACACCTTATCACAGCTCACATTAATTAAAATGACATCACAATAAAAGAACGGAGCCTTGAGTGAATCAAATTAGTTTTCATTGGACGTCTGTCTCTTCATAACTTTGTAGGTGAGAGGGAGGATTGCGGAAATGTGCCGGTGTTTCTCAGAAGTGAGTTGGTGGTATAGGTGCCTTCTAAATAATTGAGCCGGGTTTGAATCCCGGTAAGTGCATCCCCAAATCTTTTCAAGAAAATCTGTGATCCGGTAACATATCTTTTGAAACTAGCATTCAAGGTAGGATACGTGTTCTTAAATACCAAAAAACTCTATAAGGAAAAAGCAGATCTCTGTACACAAGACAGCAGTGCGATCTTAGAATTCCTGTGTTGTTGACGGATTCAGACTCCTTCTCAGAGGTCTTTGCTCACCAAATAACTTTGCAGCTGAGGAAGAGCACCCCGGAAAATACCAAACACAACCAGCGAGCGTGTTGGTTGCTCTTGCTCTTAATGCAAGGAGCTGTTTTTTTTAATCATTATTAACCAAAAACAGCAGCACAGGTAGGTCGCATTTGTGATTATGTCACTTCTCTGCTTCAGCAAGGTCAATAAAAGACTCTGAAAGTAGTAAAGCAAAACTGAACTCAAAATCATATTAGGAATTCTGAGCGAAATATCCATACAGGTAATCCAATAAGAATGTTGAAATATTTGAATATCATCTCTCTATATATTTCGCTGCTTTTTACCAGGCGTAAAACTATTGGATTGAAGGAATGCTAACCGCTGGGTTAAAATGTATAGTTGTTATTTGGAGAAATCTGTAAACTCGTGATCTTATATGTTTTAAAAGACAGCACAGGAAAAAACGACAGTGCTGATTATTTTCCGGAGGCGGAGCACTGATGACCTATCCGAGCTGATTGATAAAGCCCACCCAGTGGATACTCTAGCAGAACGTCAAAGAACATTCACCTCTGTATCCAAAGAAACCACAGGAACAACATCAGGAAGCACAATCAATTCCCCTTTTAAATCTTTCCTGTAAGGTATGCTATGTGAATTCATGAAGTTAATCCTCTGATCTCTTTTGATCACGAACAAAGTACTTCTAATGGAGCGCTATGTTCAAAGATTTAATAAGTTTTACCCCTGCCAACGATTCGGCGTGAAGAATTAAAAGTTTCACAGACAAAAGCAGCTCACCACCATAGCCAATATTAAATTTACTTGCTGGTACACTATCATGTGCACTGCCTCAAAAGTGATCTCGGCAGATGTTGTTCCCTACATAAAGCTGAACGTGCCAAAAATAATTTTTGTTGAGAAAACAAAATATTTTTTCTGCCTTGATGTTAAGCCTGTCTTTTAGAAAGTCTATCTCTAAACACCTCCCGCAGCCTAACAAAAAGTGGTTTTACTGATCGTATTGCAGGTCTTAAAACACTAACATTTGGCAGCGGTGGGATACGAACAAACGCCCCCAGAGAGACTGGAGCCTAAATCCAGCGCCTTAGACCGCTCAGCCACGCTACCTTCCACCAGTTCCATCTTCCTCACATTGCTGGCTTGGAAAATGCCGGGGGCTTCAGCTCTTGTCGTCGGATCTAATGATATCATGACATGTGGAAGTGACTGCACCTTCATCTTCCGAGATGCTTTCAATAGCACAAATGCTACTTTCACCGGCACAAACATAGCAATAACGAAAGAGGTGGGTTTCGTCCTTTGTGCTGTTTGTAGGGGTGCAACTCTACATCGATCTACTGACTTGAAGAGCAAAAATCAAAATCCTCTGCTATTACTGTTGCTTTTTTCATAGTTTCTTTAAATCCTTCATTTGAACATAGATTTTGAAGGATATTGCTGATAATACCACATAAATTGTGGTTTTCTTGTGATCGCCAATTTTTTTCAAATACCAGCCTTTTTTACAGTTCCTTGCGTGTTTCACAAGGTATAATAGCCCCCCTCGCATCCTCAGCTAACATATTTTAAAATTACAATAGATTATACAGCATGCATGTTTACATTTATATTAAAATTAAAGTAAATATACCAGAATACATACAGTGCTAACCCAATAATTCTTGTCAGGTTCTCCAACAAATCTGCGTTGTTATTTTAACATGTTTCAGCTGAGGGTGCAACAGGAGTATAAATTAATTTTCCCGCCAGCCGTTCAAAGACCAAATTCCATGAGTGAACATTATTTTCTCAGAAGCTGCCGGTATTGGACTTTGCCGGTGGTAATGAATTATGTCCACAACTGTTGTAGTAGTTCCTTCTTGAAATTCGACACGTGCAAAGCACTTGTAATATCATAGGTGTTAAAGTTCGCTGAGTCTATTCGAGTCATGGTGTGTATCCCTGCCTATCATTGGGAGATGGGTAGCTTTTTTACACTCAGATTCCAATCTTCAATGCTTTGTGTCAGAGCTTACATAACTTTCATTTTCTCACATTTTCTGACGACTGTTCCAAAGGGGCACCCTGTTAATTCTGAATACTTTTAAAAAATCTGCCTGCATGTTTGATTATTGTCATTTCATTTCGAAAAAGTTCAATATTGATCATAACTAAAGAAAATAATGATCACGAACAAAAAAGGGATAAAGATGCGAGTCGATCTTGAATCACAGCTGGGTGACACGGTCTTCTGTTCTGATATGGTTGTACGAGAAACAGGAGGAATCGCCAATCTCCTATAGAACATAAGTTGAATCAGGAGTGAGACATTTCGTATACTCGTGCATATGTCAACACCTGACCTACATCGTAAAACTAACATTAAGTTGTCAGAGACATTCATTTATATACAAACAAGAGACAGACCAAGTAATAATTCTACATTAGTTCAGGTGGGTAAACCTGAACTAACTAACTAATAAACCTATTAATAATTCTACATTAACGTGTCCTACACTGATCAGACTAATTGACATGGTCTGATTCAGAGCCTGTGCAGTTCGTGCTAATTACAACAAGGACAGTTCTGAACCCTCATCACCGAACTGAGCACAAGTTCAGCTGTTCTCCAGTTTTGTTACGCATGGTTTTTCATTGCAATTGAGTTCAGAGCTGTAGCTGAACTCCAGACAGTACAGTGTTTTGGGTAAGTTGTCGAAATTCGCATGAGGCTGCAGACAACTTACCTAAAGTGTGTTCTATAGCTTTCAGGTGGAGTTCATTTATATAAAAGAATGTAAGTGGTATAAACGAAACAAGCCAGACGGCAGTCCAACCTACAGTATAATTTTCTGATGGAAGTCCTGACACGTTATTCATTACGCCACTGACCCTGCTATTGTAGTGCTAAAATAAAACACGTTTTCTACATTTATGTCTGTTTAAAAATTACTATCTAAAAAAGACAAAGGGTTTGTGTGTCGCGCTAAAATTCCGCTTCATTTCGAATGCAAATAAAAACCATTTTGTTCCAAGAAATCATAAATTTGTCACATCCTTCATACTACTGATAAGTATACGAATAAATACTCGGAAGAAGCCGCTCAGGTATTAGAGAGATTTAAAATCGGATCGGAGGATTTAGAGTCCAGTCTGCAAACCAACAGCTGACACAGGTCTTTTATAGAACCGTTTTGATTTCCTCTACTTTGTCCCCGTGACGTCACTGTCCTGCTCACAGCCGAGCCCGACACACGTCTGGTTTCTGTCGCTGGGCGCTCACCCTGCAGTCCATGCGGGTCCTGATACCCCAGTACAATGACGGGGACACTAAACTGTAATCAGGTGCCGTCCTTCAGCTGAGACGTAAAACCGAGGTCCTGAATCTCTGTGCTCATTCAGGAGAATGGTGGTGGTGGAGGGGAGTCCCCATTACCTGTAAAGCGCATTGAGTGGAGTATCCAGAACAGCGCTATATAAGTGTAAGCAATAATGATGATGATGATAATTATTATTATTATAATGTAAAATGCAATAAAAAAATCAAACTTTGATTCAAAATAGATTAATGTAAAAACTGATAAAGCTAATGCTTTTTTCAGGGCTATATCTACTTTTTTTTTAAAAAGCGAAGTCTGTCGCGATTGTGAGAGTTAGAGAATGTGTTCCAGCGGGTGCCTTCATATCATGAGCGTCAGTCTCGCTCATGATATGAAGCTGCGAGAAGGTTAAAAGCGCACAAGTGATCTGTAGACGATGTTCGGGGAAGAAATAATTCTGTTTTCAGCACAGGGAGTGAGAATGAGCTCAGCCCGGCTCCCAGCAGAATGCATTCTGGTTTGGTTACTGTTAGACTGTGCGTCTGAGGCTCTTTGGATCGCAACGTAAAAAAAACAATTGCTCACATCGTGTGACTTCCACGACAGGAAGGAAAGATATCACTTTAAAAAATCAGAACTGAAGATTTGGATCCTGGGCCTCAACTTCGAACCCCTCCAATCTGGCTTCCGTCAACTTCACAGCACAGAAACCGCCCTAGTCAAAGTCACCAACGATCTCCTAATAGCTTCTGATTCTGGTTCTCTTTCCATACTCATCCTTCTTGATCTCAGTGCTGCCTTTGACACTGTTGACCATAACACCTTGCTTTCTCGTCTTGAGACTGTGTTTGGAGTCTCTGACACTGCCCTCAAATGGTTTAAGTCTTACCTCACTGATCGCTGTCACTTTGTCTCTCTCAATGGGTACAGGTCTGAAATCGTTCTTGTCAAGTCTGGTGTCCCCCAGGGCTCAATACTGGGCCCCTTGCTCTTCAGCATTTACATGTTCCCACTTGGTCAGCTTTTAAGATCACATGGCCTCAGCTTTCATTTTTACGCTGACGATACTCAAATATACATCCATACCAAACCCGACACTGACGTGGCTGTCTCTATTCTATCTAAATTCATCTCTGACATAAAAATTTGGATGACTCAAAACTTCCTTCATCTTAACTGTGACAAGACTGAAGTCATGCTTATTGGTACCCCCCATCAACTTCGTAAAGCCAGTTCTGTAACCCTGTCTGTAGATGGCTCTGTACTAGAGCTTCAATCAAAATTGAAAAACCTTGGGGTTATATTCGATTCTGGCTTAACATTCGACCCACATGTACAGCATACTGTCAAAACATCTTTTTTTCACCTTAGAAATATCGCAAGACTACGGCCTATGCTATCATTAACTGTGGCTGAAAAGCTGATCAACATATTTGTATTCTCCCGAATTGACTACTGCAATGCTCTGCTCCCTGGTGTATCTAAATCTACTCTGAACAAGCTGCAGTATGTCCAAAATTCAGCAGCCAGAATCCTGACCAGGTCTAGTACAAGTGTTCACATTACTCCTATCCTGGAGTCCTTGCACTGGCTTCCGGTCAAATTCCGCGTAGACTTTAAAATCCTCATGCTCACCTACAAGGCTTTACATGGCTTGGCACCTCAATACCTGTCTGAACTTTTATCGCCCTACTCCCCACCTCGCAACCTCCGCTCTTCAAATTCTGCCCTCCTTACTGTCCCCCAAGCCCGTCTACATTGTATGGGCGACAGGGCCTTCTCCTGCTATGCCCCCAAGCTCTGGAACTCTTTGCCCAAGGATATTAGAGAGACACCTTCTCTAAACTCCTTCAAATCCAGACTCAAAACCTTCTTCTTCAGAAAAGCCTTTACTTAACTGGTTCCATTCTTCACCCCTCTGCTCTTCTTAATACCATCTTCCACGGTCTCCTCTATTTTTATTGTTGTATTGTTGTAATTATAATTGTGTCCTGTCTTGTGAAATTTTCTTATTTATTGTTGTAGTCTTCTTATTTATTGTTATTGTCATCCTGTAAAGCGCTTTGAGAAGCCACCTTTAAAGGCGCTATATAAAATAAAGTTTATTATTATTATTATTATTATCAACTTAAAAATAAACAGAGTTTAACGACAGGAAATTGATTCCAGTTGTCAGATCACGTATACGCATACCTTAGCTTTGTGCAACAACCTGAAACTTTCAGGTACCATAAATAATATTATTGCTAAACATATGCCATTCTAATCTGCAATCTGCATTCTAAAAATGCATTAAGTCCTGTTCTACACCTGCATGCTTTGGAAGCGCTGGCCTACCTGTATCAAAATATCAGATTGTGTTTCTGCAACATTTCGTGCATAGTACGCCATCTTATCTAAAACAGTCACAACAAGGGCTTTACATGCAGTCTGGGATATTTTCCCCTTTTATATTTTTGCCACTTTATATCGAACCTGTTATACTCCCAGAAGTGCACAGTAGCTTGTACTTAATAAAAATGTACAATTCACCGCTGGTATAAACAGATGTGTGCCGTGTTTGCCTTTGTAAGCATTTGTTTAAAAAATAAGTTCACAATACGATAAAAACACAGAAAGCACAAACTTTATAATACAACGATACAAAATCAATACCAAATCATTATGCCAATGAAGTAACTATCCTTTGAAAACAGAGAACACCTTTATATCTACAAAAAACTTGACATTTGTATGTATTTTTGAATTACAAAGCAGACAGTCTAGTCCCTTAATTCAAAGATCAGATCTTGGCCAAAACAAGACAATCAGACGTGGGCTGAATTCGGAACAGGAGCCTTTGCTTAGTCGATTATTGAGCTTTTGATCAATGTCTGAATAAAACGTTTTTAACTCTTTGATTAAATTACACAAAAAGCACCTTCCTTCGAGCCGGAATCGAACCAGCGACCTAAGGATTCCTTGTTGACTCCACTACAGTCCTCCGCTCTACCAACTGAGCTATCGAAGGGATGCTATGGCATTGCTTTCAGGCACATACTGCCCAATGAAGTAAAATGTGAAATGGGTGATTTAAATCCCACTTTGACATCAAGTTTCCAACTCGTTTCCTTAGTCTCATTTACCTTGAATTTAAGCCACGAACCAGAATTCTACTGTATAAACTTCCAGGGATATTACAAAATGTTTGATGGGGCATCAATCATTACAGGCGGAAATTGATTCCTTTTTTTTCTCGAGGGATCATATTAAACATTTCATTAGTCTCGAGAGGAGGATCACCATGAGACACAAAACAAACAGTTTCTTTCTGTCTTTATTAGAAAGTAGCGTTTGTGCTACATTAATAATATTTTCGTGAAAATAAAGAAGTTGTAAATTTTAAAAATTTATATCTGAATCGAAATGTGGTTTTGAGTTAAATATTAGCGTGTTCATGTAATTAGTTTGTGTTTGTCATTAATATATATATATTGCCATGTTACTAGAATTTTTAACTGAAGTTTACTAGTTGTGTTTTTTATAATGATTAGACATTTGAATACAATATTGTATATAATGTATAATTTGAACTACATATTGTTAAGGTGTGAATAATTGTATATTTTAAGAATACATTTCTAAAACAAATCATTGGCTTTATTTACTAGTTTCTACACCTATAAAAATCTTTCTTTGATGTCTAATAGACATCAAAGAAAGATGTCTATTATACATCAAAGATGAGCAGTGTGTGTCGTGTTCACAGCTGATAACTAGAAGATGTCTGGAAGAGGCAAAGGCGGAAAGGGACTCGGGAAAGGAGGCGCTAAGCGTCACCATAAGGTTCTCTGTGACAACATCCAGGGAATCACCAAGCCCGCCATCCGCCGCCTGGCTCGCCGTGGGGGAGTGAAGCGGATCTCCGGGCTGATCTACGAGGAGACCCGCGGGGTGCTGAAGGTGTTCCTGGAGAACGTCATCCGCGACGCTGTCACCTACACCGAGCATGCCAAGAGGAAGACCGTCACCGCCATGGACGTGGTGTACGTGCTGAAGCGCCAGGGCCGCACCCTGTACGGCTTCGGAGGCTAAACAGGAGCGGAGCTTCACTACCGGACCCCTACGTATAAACCCAAGTGACCCAGTGACATTTGTCACTGCTGAGGTTGCTTTATGGGTCTATTTTCTATGCTGATCTGTGCTGATCAATTGGAAATCAAATGCAAAAAAGACCCGTTCCCACACCTAAGGTCAAATATTAGGAATCAAAACTGCTCGAGTGTATGGAAGCACACAGCTTTATCAAGATTTCCAAGTGCAAGATCTTTTTATTCATAAAAGACCCTATTTATGTTGTATGAGCAATATTAATATTAATACAGAATCTTTTTTCACCAAATAAATGGGCTTCCTGACTTCAGAAAGCCTTCTAGACAAATACTAAAAGAGCAAAAATTCAATTTGGTAAATGAAATGAAAACACATTCCCTACCAAACCTTGAGTACAGGCCATTCAGGATGATAATACAAAACCATTTATAATTCAACAAATAAAACCTGTCAACTGGTAATCACCACTTATCATAAAAAAATAAGTAGCAATACACAGTAGGGGACTCTTGGGTGCAAGTTAAATCCATGCAAGAAGGGGGTGTAGTGTTATATTTCCAAATCAGATATGCAAATGAGAGATCTGGCCCAGCCAATCTCAAAGCTCCCTTGGTCTGGAGTGGAGCTGCTCCCCTCTTCTAGTTATTCACACTGGAGTTAGGTTACATATTAGCACATTTCATCTAACAGTTGCTGCAGAAACAAAAACGTAAACAAATGACCTGGAATGTGACCACACCTATTAGAATGTAGTTCAACAGATAACTTGTAAACCTTGTCATAAGATTTTTTTTGTGCTACAAAATATACTTTATTCCGCAAAAAAAAAAAACATCTCAAAAGGAACATCTCACTCATATTAGCACTCCATGGAATAAAAAACAACGGCGGAACGGAGATTGATTGTCCGTTATCAATCTTTGCGAGTGGGGGCGGATTTGCGCAATTAAGAGAGTCCCTCCAAATCTACCACTTGCTATTGTCCTTTAATCTCTGTATAGGGCCCAAAGTCCATTCCAGCACTCCCTCGCCGTGGGGAAACCCCATTTGGCGACGTGGTGCTTCGTCCTCCTCCTGAGGTCCGCCAGGATCCTCTCCTCCAGCTCCCTCGCCCCCCACTTTATGTTGTGCCGGATGAGAGTGTTCCTCGCCTTCCACAGTCATTGTTTTGTGAGGGACAGTAGCAGCCCCCACAGGTCCTGTGTCCCCTTGTCCAGTCCGGTGGGTGCCAGCCCCCAGCAGAATGTACTGGTAACTGAGCACCGCATCCTTTCCCAGGAGTTGCATAATGTTGTCCATTCTGCCCCACACCGCCTTGGCGAAGAGGCAGCTCCAGAACACGTGCTCCTGAGTCTCCTCGACAAAACACGTGTCCCGGGGGCAATGCGGATTCCTGGTTAGCGAGTGTCTGTAGAGAACCTCTCTGGTAGCCAGTCTCTTGTGTACAGCCATCCAGTTGAGGTCCTTCAGTTGGTTGTCAAGTTCTTTGGGCTGTGTCCTTTCCCAGACTTGTCTGGGAACCTGCAGCCTTTCGTCAGCGACCAAATGCCCCCTCACCTCTTTGTACAGGGCTCTGTGGTTGGTGCAGAGCTCTGGCTGTCTCGTGGCCTCGTACCTCCTGCTCCACTTGACAGCGTGGGTGTAGAACTTCGGTCGCCTCTCTGCCTTGGGCCCAGTGTTTGACCACTGGACCAAGTGCCTCATCGGGACGGAGAGCCACAGCCTGACAAAGTACTGGTACTTGTGGCCAATGGGCTCCTGCAGCGCCCGACAGAGGTTGCAGTAGAAGATGCAGTCGAGTTTCAGGGGGAAATGTGGGACATCTCGAACCCCTTCCTCGACCGGCTGACACATCCAGTTTCTCGTGATGTACTCGTACTTGCCACCCCAGACGAAGCCGAAGATCATCCCTTGCGGCGCTCGTCTGAGTCTGGCCGGCAGCGGGTACACTACCGCCAGGTAAACCAAAGCCGGCAGGATGTCTGCTTTCAACACCATCACTTTCCCTGTGTAGGACAGCGACCGTGTTTTCCACAGACCCAGCTTCGCATTCACCTTGGCGATCATCTTGGTCCAGTTGTTGGTCTCGTTGTCCTGGCTCTGGAAGGAAACCCCCAGTATTTTGAGGGGCTCCGTGCAGAGCTCGAGACCCTCCGGCGCTGTCGTCCTGTGCTTCCAGGGCCCGAAGAACTTCAGTTTGCTCTTTCGGCCTCGCCCCCCACTTTCGACCATGAGGCTCTGGAGTATTGCTCCATGACCTGCAGGGCCCTCCTTAACCCCCTGTCCGACCTCAGGAACAGCGTCGTGTCGTCGGCGTACTGGGAGATTTTCAGGGTTTCCCCCGCGCCTCCCGGTATCTCCAGGCCGTCGATGACATGGTCCCATCTCACCGTCTCTGCTAAGGGCTCTTGAAGAGGAGATGATGCCCTCCCTCATGGTGTCTCCGATTTTCCCGGCGGAAGATCTTCTGCGCCACTTCCACCAGATCTGCCGCCAAGGTGTCCCAGAAGCAGGTGTAGAATTCCTTGGGGAGTCCGTCCGGCCCTGGCACCTTGCCATTCTCCATGGACAAGTACGCCGCCTTCAGCTCCTCGGCCGCGATCGGACCCTCCAAGTCCTCCCTCACCTCCTCCGGTACTCGTGCCTTCAGCTCCTCCAGAAAAGCATCGCCTGCCTCCACCTCCGTCTGCTTTTCTGAAAACAGCTCCGTGTAGAAAGCGGTGGCCGCTTCTACCTTGTCGCTTTCGTCCAGCACTTCCTCTCCATCTCCCCGTCTCAGGCCGTGGATCACCCTCTTTTTCTGGGCTCCTCGGACCTGATTGAGTTTGCGGAGCCTCTCCTTCAGGTCCCGTGCCTGGCTGAATTGAAGGCTCCTCCCCCGTTAGCCGAGCTGTACTCCTCCTATAGTTGTCTCTGGAGTCGTGCAGCTTCCTTCCTCTCCCTGGCCGCCTTCCGTCTGCAGTACGTCTGCGCCAGGGTTCGGGTCCTGTCCTTCACCGACTCCCACCATTCCACCATGGAGCTGTAGCCGTCTCTCAGATTGACCCAGCTCGCGTAGTCTTTACGGAACAGTGCCTTGAAGTCGTCTTCCTGCAGTATCTCCCGGTTCAGCTTCCAGTACCCACGACCGAATCCCGGCAGGTTGGTGTTAGCCACCACCGTCAAGCGCTCGTGGCTGGAATACCACTCCGGGGACACCGTCGCCGATTCCAGGGAGCAGGTCGTGTGCAGAAAGATGTAGTCCATGCGGCTGCACACTCCCCGGGAGTTTTTCCATGTCGTTCCGGCGTCGTTAGGGCGGCACCGTCTGAAACCGTCTACCAGGGAGAACTGCTTGAGTAGCGACTCCAGCTCTGCCGAGCTAGCGTTGCTCCCCTTCTCCCGGTCAATGTTGAAGTCCCCGCCAAGCACCACCTGTCTGTAGGTGGTGCAGCAGCTGGCCAGGTCAGCAAACACTTCCTTCCGGATAGAGGGTTCCGTCGGAGCATAGACATTAATTGCTCTCAACTTCTGCCCCCTCCAGTCGATGTCTGCGACCAGGATCCGGCCCTGCACCACCGAGAAGGAGGAAACCAGCGTCATCTCTGGGTTTCTGAGGAGGATTCTCACTCCGGAAGAGTGGACCCCTCCTACGCTCCAGCATGATTCTCCCTTCGTCCATTCCCTGGTGAATGTCAGCTTGTCCCTTTCATCTTTCAGGTGGACCTCCTGTAAGAAACAAACTGAGAAAGACTTTGAGACCAGATCATGAAAGACTCCCCATCTTTTCACCGGGTCTCTTAGCCCTCTCACGTTAGTTGTTAGAAAGGTAAGTTTCACAATCATGATTAAACAAGTGAAAGTTGAACCTCCTCTCTTTGTGCTTACAGTGGAAAACTTGGGAGTCTACATCTGGGCACTGTTTAGCCTAGATGTAACTCCTCTCGTTCGGGTCCTGGGGGGAATATGCTGGGCTCCCTCCAGGTCTCGCTGGGGACTGAAAGGTAAACATGCTGGACAGGTCCAGCCCTACCATCAGTCCCAGCTCCAGGGCGGCTTCAAAGTAATCTTGTCTTCCTCGAGGATACTCTCCGCCACCGCTTCGGGAAGGCTTTTTTCTTCCCTTTCTCCAGGAGTTTCGGGGACCTCCAGTTGCTCCTGGGCCTTGGGGGAGGGGGGCTCCACTTCCTGGGCTGCCTCTTCCTGTTGTTCCTGGGCCTCAGGGGAGGGGGTTCCGACATCCTGGGCTGCCTTTTCCTGTTGTCCCTGGGCCTCGGGGGAGGGGGTAACCTCTTCCTGGGCTGCCTCCTCCTGTTGTCCGTGGGACTCGGAGGAGGGGGGTTCCGTTTCCTGGGCTGTCACTTCCTGTCATCTTTGGGCCTCGGGGGGGGGGGTTTCCATTTCCTGGGCTGCCTCCTCCGGTTGTTCCTGGGCCTCGGGGGAAGAAAGTTCCGTTTCCTCTAGGACGAGGAAACGGTTCTCCCTTACCACTGTAGGAAAACCGGCTCAGGGACGCCAAATATGTAAGAAAACCGGCTCAGGGACGCCAAATATGTAATCATAGTGGCTCTCTGAAGGCACCAGTTCTGTAGGGTTTGGGCATTTACTGAGACAATTATTAATTGTAGCAGTAAATCACAAAGTTGATTCTTTTGATGGCTTTAGAATCCAACCATGCGACATAACTCAAACAACGCACACACACAGGTACTAATACACGAGGATACATTTATTAATACATAAAATATGCATGTAAACCTAACAGATCTTATCGAGAGGGTTATAAGAATACAAAAGATATATATTCAGTCAGTTACGAAGTGTTACACATATCAAGAGGACATACATTCAGTATATCATTCATTAAGACCGTTTCATAAAGTGAACTTGGTTACAACTTCTACATTAGATACTCAAAACAAGAACATAACTCTTAGGAATTAAATTGATATCAACTGGTTGGGATTACAATTGAATTCTCGAGCAGTAATGCAGTGAAGTTGAATACTCATCCAATCTCTGGGGATTCAGATCTCCTGCGGGCACAAAGAAACAGTTGCAGGCTGTTGCTGTCCAATCTGCGCTCTCTGGCTCGGTGCCAGGCTGTGCTGTGCGGCTTGCGATGGTGCGCTGCAGATGCTCACTGACCGGCTAGTTAGTGTTGGCTTTAACTAGCAAAGTTTGTGCACAGGAGAAAAGATGACTGTGGGTCCCAGCAAGTCAGGAAGAGGACTGGTTCGTTCCTGATGAAGAGCTAGTTCTGAATAGTGATTCAGCTGTCCACAGTTCCGACCTGTTCACGAGGCCTGCTGCTGGTTTCTCTCTGGCAACCTCCACTCTAGACTCTTAGAACAAAGGAAGGTTCTGGCACTCGGAAACTCTGGCCGTTCCGTGGTTGTCCGGGCTGAGTCTCAGGATGGTCAGGAGGCGCTCTGCGAGAATGTCCTGCCCTTGGGAGCCTTCTGCTCCTGGGCCGTCCTGCCCTGGAATTCTCCTTTGAATTCCCTTTAGAACAGTCCACAGAATCCTCTCCAGAATCTTACTGAATCTTACTGAATCTTACTGAATCTCGTGTTGCCTGTTTTTACCTGGAGGAACTTCAGCTCATTGATTGGCTGAAAGTTCCATGGGCACCAGAGTCCCACATGGGTTACTCGGCCCTACCAGTCCCTGATTGGTTGATCAAGGTGAGATATGAGTCACTTACTCCCGACACTTAGGAATGCAGTCCAGATGTCCAACTGGCACTCCCTAGACAGATAGGCGCCAATGGGTGACCATTGATCATGATAGCCAGGCTTAGCTAAGTGCATCCCCCTTTGGGAGCTGTCCTTATCAAAAGAAAACATCTTAAATCAGCCTGCATGAATAGTTTCTCTGTGGCTGCACCACGGAGATGAACAGAGAAATGGGGCCTTAATTCTGCCTTATTATTAAGCCTCGCCGCTACACCACTCTTTTCTTTTGTCCTTCCGAAGGTGGATCCTCTTTCCCTTCTTGCTGGGAGTTATCCAGGGCCCTTCCTCCAGTCAGCCATTTTGTCCGTCGTCCTGGCGATCATCTTGAGGCACTGGTGCGGCTGGGGTGTGGCCTCGGCAGTTTCGGTTCTCTGCGGGGGAGGTGCGGGTTCTTTGTTCTCACCTCTCTCCCTTTGTCTTGAGACCGGTTTCTGCTGGTCGGCTTCCACCACCTGCGCAAACGAAGGTTTGCTTACCTTGCATTAGTGAAGGAGGTGTCCCTCGGCGCCGCATCCATCGCACTTTTTGGCTGCCCGGCAGGTTTTTGCCAGGTGCCCCTCTTTGTTACAGTTGTGACATCTGACGATGTCACACGTGTTCTCCTTGTGGCCGGACTGTCTGCACTTCTTGCAGAAATCCGGCATCCTGGGGTAGTAAAGGTACCCCCTGTTGCCTCCGATGTTGAAGCGGGCCGGGGGGTGCTGGAAACCGTCGACGCCCTCTAGGTCCTCTTTCAGGAGGACTCGGTACTGGCGTTTGCCGTACCAGACGCCGCAACTGTCCCTGATCTCCGTCGGTTTGCCCACCACAGTTACATACCTCCCTAGGTACGCTGTTACCAGTGCCATTGGTATGTAGGGGTTGTACGTGAGGATTGTGATGGTCCTCTGGTTTGTCTTCCTCATAGGCTCCGGCCTGAAATCAGAGAAACGGGGGTGCTTACCTTTTTCTCTGATCATTTTCGTTGCCTTTTCATATGAGGCGTCCGTGGCTATGTAGGCCTCCATGTATCTCTCTGCCTTGTTGTCTTGCAGGCAGTAGAGATCTCCGGCCACCAACTGCAGGATCCCTCTCAGGAAGGTAATGAAAAAGGATTTCGCAGTTGGCATCGTCTCTGTTTTCTTGGTCCAGTGGAACCGGATCAGTGTCTTCTTGTCTGCCATCTGGAAAGGAGAAAAAAGAAAAAAGGAGAGAAAGAGAGAGAGCAAGGTCCTGTGGAGAGGAGGGTTTAGCTGCTAAAGGAGCAGCGAGTGAGCCCTGGACTTTGTCCTTGTGGGCAAAGCCCAGCTAGGTGCAGGCGCAGGAGGAGAGAGAGAGAGGGAGCGGATAGCGCTTCTGAGTCTCGAGGAAGAAAGCAAGCACCGCGGGCAGGCCACGAGTACCTACTCCCAGCCAAGAGGCCAAGGAGGTGGAGCAAGAGAAAGGGGGAGGGGAGAGGAGAGAGCAGAGAGAGAGAACGTTGCTGCCGGATCCCACCCAGCTCAGCTGCTGCTTGGCCTTAACCCCCTAGGCTCAACCTAGGGCGATACCAGCTCAAGCACTCTTCAGGATCTTCGATCGCCTTCTAGAACTTTGGAAAGACAAGAACTGCGGGCATGCCACTTGAACTTGATCTTAGCCAAAAGGCCGATAAAATTGGATTCCAGCTCACTGGCCCTGCAAAACTTAGTTCAAGACTTTAAACTCTCAGACACATATAGATGTATATATCCCACAACAGCAGGATATACATGGTCAGGGAGGAATAGCAGCTCCAGAATTGACTATTGCTTTGTCTCAGAGAGAGTGAAAGTTGTTGGGGTCACTCTTCAGCCTGTCTTCTTCTCAGATCATCAGGCTTTAGGGTGTAGAGTGGAACTCCAGGGCAGGACTGTCTTTGGCCCAGGCCTCTGGAAACTCAACACAAAGCTGCTAGAGAACGAGGGGGTAGTATCCCGCTACAAGGAGAAACTATCACAGTGGCTGTCCTTGCAGTGTCTGTACGGGTCAGTAAGAGAGTGGTGGGAGGAGGTGAAGGTGAGGACAAAGGCCTTTTTCATGGCTGAGGGAAGGAAGGCTGCTGCCAGACGGAGAGGAGTGCTGGCCAGGAAACAGAGGCAGCTGCAGCGTCTCTACACGATGCTGCACAGTGGCTTCAATGTGCTTGAGGATATCACCCTTTTAAAAAAGGACATCCGGAGCATAGCCGAAGAAAGCAGTCGAGGAGTGCTGTTAAGAAGCAGAGTGCAGTTCTTGGAAGAAAATGAGAAGTGTCCTCGCTTCTTTTTCAGGAAAGTGGTAGGCTCCAAGTCTGTCATGGAAAGTGTAGTTGATGAGGAGGGAAGAGAGAGTACAGAGCCGAGTGCTATCCTCTCCTGCATCGAGGCCTTCTTGTCACGGACGTCCAAAGGGACTAACTGTGGGGAGCAGGAGTGCGGAAAAAGACCCATATGCGTAGCGGCGAGACGGGAAAAAGGCCCGGGCTCATTAGTGCAAAGAGTTCAGGAATGCCGTATAGAAACCTGTGCCCTCAGGGAGCGGACGTGGGGCGCCCTGGTGCTAGGCGGGTCTCAGGACATCCGAACGTCAGTGCTGAGCGAGGACAGAGTGCAAGACCCGGAAATATATAGCCCAAGGGAAAGAGAGGGACAGGAAGGACAGCAGACCAGGAACTAGGGACAGGACAGAGAAGGACCGCCCTCTGGCTGCAGACGGCGTGACACTTCTACTCAAGACTGTACAGCTCTACAGAGGTAAAGGATGAAGAAATTCATTTTTTTACCTCAAAGCTAGAAAACGTTTTGAGTGAAGAAGATAGGGAAGTACTTGAGGGGGATTTGACAGTAGAAGAGCTGAGAGGCTATGGAGAGCTTACAGAAGGGGAAAACTCTGGGTGCTGACAGGCTCCCTAAAGGCGATCATCTTGAGGCACTGGTGCGGCTGGGGTGTGGCCTCGGCAGTTTCGGTTCTCTGCGGGGGAGGTGCGGGTTCTTTGTTCTCACCTCTCTCCCTTTGTCTTGAGACCGGTTTCTGCTGGTCGGCTTCCACCACCTGCGCAAACGAAGGTTTGCTTACCTTGCATTAGTGAAGGAGGTGTCCCTCGGCGCCGCATCCATCGCACTTTTTGGCTGCCCGGCAGGTTTTTGCCAGGTGCCCCTCTTTGTTACAGTTGTGACATCTGACGATGTCACACGTGTTCTCCTTGTGGCCGGACTGTCTGCACTTCTTGCAGAAATCCGGCATCCTGGGGTAGTAAAGGTACCCCCTGTTGCCTCCGATGTTGAAGCGGGCCGGGGGGTGCTGGAAACCGTCGACGCCCTCTAGGTCCTCTTTCAGGAGGACTCGGTACTGGCGTTTGCCGTACCAGACGCCGCAACTGTCCCTGATCTCCGTCGGTTTGCCCACCACAGTTACATACCTCCCTAGGTACGCTGTTACCAGTGCCATTGGTATGTAGGGGTTGTACGTGAGGATTGTGATGGTCCTCTGGTTTGTCTTCCTCATAGGCTCCGGCCTGAAATCAGAGAAACGGGGGTGCTTACCTTTTTCTCTGATCATTTTCGTTGCCTTTTCATATGAGGCGTCCGTGGCTATGTAGGCCTCCATGTATCTCTCTGCCTTGTTGTCTTGCAGGCAGTAGAGATCTCCGGCCACCAACTGCAGGATCCCTCTCAGGAAGGTAATGAAAAAGGATTTCGCAGTTGGCATCGTCTCTGTTTTCTTGGTCCAGTGGAACCGGATCAGTGTCTTCTTGTCTGCCATCTGGAAAGGAGAAAAAAGAAAAAAGGAGAGAAAGAGAGAGAGCAAGGTCCTGTGGAGAGGAGGGTTTAGCTGCTAAAGGAGCAGCGAGTGAGCCCTGGACTTTGTCCTTGTGGGCAAAGCCCAGCTAGGTGCAGGCGCAGGAGGAGAGAGAGAGAGGGAGCGGATAGCGCTTCTGAGTCTCGAGGAAGAAAGCAAGCACCGCGGGCAGGCCACGAGTACCTACTCCCAGCCAAGAGGCCAAGGAGGTGGAGCAAGAGAAAGGGGGAGGGGAGAGGAGAGAGCAGAGAGAGAGAACGTTGCTGCCGGATCCCACCCAGCTCAGCTGCTGCTTGGCCTTAACCCCCTAGGCTCAACCTAGGGCGATACCAGCTCAAGCACTCTTCAGGATCTTCGATCGCCTTCTAGAACTTTGGAAAGACAAGAACTGCGGGCATGCCACTTGAACTTGATCTTAGCCAAAAGGCCGATAAAATTGGATTCCAGCTCACTGGCCCTGCAAAACTTAGTTCAAGACTTTAAACTCTCAGACACATATAGATGTATATATCCCACAACAGCAGGATATACATGGTCAGGGAGGAATAGCAGCTCCAGAATTGACTATTGCTTTGTCTCAGAGAGAGTGAAAGTTGTTGGGGTCACTCTTCAGCCTGTCTTCTTCTCAGATCATCAGGCTTTAGGGTGTAGAGTGGAACTCCAGGGCAGGACTGTCTTTGGCCCAGGCCTCTGGAAACTCAACACAAAGCTGCTAGAGAACGAGGGGGTAGTATCCCGCTACAAGGAGAAACTATCACAGTGGCTGTCCTTGCAGTGTCTGTACGGGTCAGTAAGAGAGTGGTGGGAGGAGGTGAAGGTGAGGACAAAGGCCTTTTTCATGGCTGAGGGAAGGAAGGCTGCTGCCAGACGGAGAGGAGTGCTGGCCAGGAAACAGAGGCAGCTGCAGCGTCTCTACACGATGCTGCACAGTGGCTTCAATGTGCTTGAGGATATCACCCTTTTAAAAAAGGACATCCGGAGCATAGCCGAAGAAAGCAGTCGAGGAGTGCTGTTAAGAAGCAGAGTGCAGTTCTTGGAAGAAAATGAGAAGTGTCCTCGCTTCTTTTTCAGGAAAGTGGTAGGCTCCAAGTCTGTCATGGAAAGTGTAGTTGATGAGGAGGGAAGAGAGAGTACAGAGCCGAGTGCTATCCTCTCCTGCATCGAGGCCTTCTTGTCACGGACGTCCAAAGGGACTAACTGTGGGGAGCAGGAGTGCGGAAAAAGACCCATATGCGTAGCGGCGAGACGGGAAAAAGGCCCGGGCTCATTAGTGCAAAGAGTTCAGGAATGCCGTATAGAAACCTGTGCCCTCAGGGAGCGGACGTGGGGCGCCCTGGTGCTAGGCGGGTCTCAGGACATCCGAACGTCAGTGCTGAGCGAGGACAGAGTGCAAGACCCGGAAATATATAGCCCAAGGGAAAGAGAGGGACAGGAAGGACAGCAGACCAGGAACTAGGGACAGGACAGAGAAGGACCGCCCTCTGGCTGCAGACGGCGTGACACTTCTACTCAAGACTGTACAGCTCTACAGAGGTAAAGGATGAAGAAATTCATTTTTTTACCTCAAAGCTAGAAAACGTTTTGAGTGAAGAAGATAGGGAAGTACTTGAGGGGGATTTGACAGTAGAAGAGCTGAGAGGCTATGGAGAGCTTACAGAAGGGGAAAACTCTGGGTGCTGACAGGCTCCCTAAAGGGGCGTCTGCTTTTACTACTTGCACAAATGAAGGCAAAAAAAAGCCAATCCATGTGAACGAACGGCGCTTTACAGAGGAGTACTGCCTGACTGGATCGTTGATGAACGACAGAGGTCACTCCGACCTCTTCTCGGTTTTCTTCAATGACTTACTAAGGATCTTCTTCACATTCGCCCATGCAGGGGAAGCCAGTTACACCAAAGCAAACGCAGGAAAGTGCAATTCAAGCAGAGACCAGGAGAGAC
This sequence comes from Lepisosteus oculatus, assembly GCF_040954835.1. Lineage (NCBI taxonomy): Eukaryota > Metazoa > Chordata > Actinopteri > Semionotiformes > Lepisosteidae > Lepisosteus > Lepisosteus oculatus. Next base: position 53,847,657 of record NC_090709.1, on the reverse strand, counting down.
TTGTTTACACCGAGAGTGGGCGGAGAATGGAACAATGCGCCCAGCCCTGTTGCTGGAGCCGATTCTTGATGAGATCTTGGGCTCACTAAGAAGCCCCCGCTGGATGCTAATCTTTCTGTTGTTCTTGCAGGTCCTGCACTGCATTTGAGCCAACAGAGCTCGTCCTGGTCTGTCGGCACAGCCCAATTGCGAATGATCTGCTCCGTGTACAGAAGGAACGTGCGTTTGGTACAAGAGTGCATGAAGGCACCGGAAATACATTGGCAACAAATGACCGGTCGCTCAAGACCTCTGTGAAGTACAGGAGTGTGCAAAACGATGCTGTTTCCGCCCAGTCTCGAACCGGGGACTTTTCAGGTGTTAGGCTGACGTGACAGCCTCTACACTACGGAAACCAGCAGGGACTGCTGCTGGTGTCTCGCTTGCATTTCAGGCTGAGAAAGGGAAGCGTCACTTTAGGAAGGGGGTGCTGCAGAGAGGAACAGAGGGCTCCATGAAACAAAACGCTGAAACCCGGGATCGAACCAGGGACCTTTAAATCTTCAGTCTAACACTCTCCACACCCACCTGCTCCAGCCTTCCTGTGTTGCGGCATGAGCGCACCAAGAGGAGCGGGAGAGTGTTGCAGGAACGTCACTCAGAAGGTAAGCCACCCAGGTGCGCCCTCTGAGCTCTGTCCAGCGCATCTTCCTCGCATGGACTCCTGCCTGCGACGGGCAGGAAACAATTAGCAAGAACAGAACAACGCCCCATGGGTGTCTCATGACCACAACTTAAGTTGTGAAAGGTGCAGGTGTGAGGGGTTGCCGGGCTACTTTGGAGCAGAGCTTGGGCGGAGGGGGGGCGGGAAAGCAGACAAAGAGGTGACACCTCAAGGTCTGCACGATCACAGCTCTCCGCCGACCAAGGCTTCCGCTCGATAAGCTACTGGACACACCCGCCCCTCCTCACACAGACCGTGGAAAAGCCCCCGAGTGGGAGGGCTCTCTCTTCCTCCCAGGAGCCCTTGGACACGACGCACAGACAGGGCGCGGGGAGCTGCCGCCTGCAAACACGGCTCCAGGCAGGACTCCACTCCGCAGGAGCCGCAGAGCAGAGCAGAGGAGATGGGGGCAGCTTAGCTCCTGTGCAGAGACCTGAGCTGTGGTTGCTGCGGACGCTGTCTTTTCAGTTCTCGGGGTAGGACATCAGGAAGCACATTGAAGCGCTGCGACATGCACTGTACAGATCCCGCCACTACTGGGCCCGATTTCCCCGGATCGAAACCGGGCTGAAACAGGCCTGTTTCGTTTGTTGCCACGCACACTGTTTGGGGATTCGCCTAGCGCTGTGATCGAAAAGACCCACTCACCTCTTAGTGTGGCGGGATCTGCACAGTGGATGTCGCAGCGCATCCTGCTTTCACTTCAATGCACATCCTGATGTACCCCGGTCTCCCGCGTGACAGGTGGGGATACTCGCCACTATACTAACGAGGAAGACATCGCTCTCTGCTTAGTGTGCAAAACACTTATTTGCAGCATTGTGGGTGCTGTGGTTTAAATGCTATTGGTTTGTGAACAGAATACCCCTATCCCAGTGCATTGTGCCACATTAAATAAACGCACGAGAAAAGAGATTCAGAACGCAAAGCTGTGTCAGTGTTCTGTGTAAAAAATCGGTTTGAACATCATGGGAGCTGTTTTTAATAAGCTGCTGAGTAAAGAATATTTTAATCTTCCTGCTGTCAGTAGTATTGTGCATATAGTTGACTCTTACCTGAATGAAAACAGGACGTAAAGAAAGGGTTTCAGAATTCAGACAAAGCTTTATTCGCGTGCTTACAGTCTGAGTAATTGGAGACTGCACTATTCTGTTGCCTATAGTCATATACGGGTTTTTCGCATGAAGCCGTATTGAACAGCATTTCTCGCGTTGTGATCTTGTGTATACAGCGGTCCCCCAGGTTCCAGTTAGTGCGTAATTACGCATCGATGAAAAACCGGAGGTTTAAAAAAAGATAATTAGCTCTCTGATACTTTGATGTAGAGGCTGTGGAAATATCCACATGTCGTGGTCTTTAAAATGTATTTGGTTTGAAGGCGTTCTGTGCTTCCGTTTGCAAAGATATGGACAAAAGAATATTCGTGATTGGTCAAAAAAATGTCATATAAACGAAAAGTAAAGGCTGAGAAAGCATTCACAATGTATTTTATACACAAAGCAAGTATTCTCGCGATTCTAAGAGGTTTCGTGTAAACGCTACAGGCGTGCCAAAATCGTTTTCGAACTTCAAGCTAACTTTACTCCGGTCTGGTACCGTAGGTCACGTAGGTTAAAATCCCAGTCATGTTTTTTTTCCTATCTTGTGGTACATAACGTACCATTTCAGACTATCACAAAGGGCTTGATTTCGTTGAATGCATGTATTCATTTCCTTTCTGGAAAACTTGTATTTCAAGAAATTCACACAGCTTGCGAGAAATGAAATTCAATTCTTGATTATCAGTGCAGAAGAAATATTACCAGCTTAACCTGAAAGTTATGATGCGAGACACGGACCCACCATTCCATCTGTGTGGCGCGTTCGGTTGTTCACTGAAAGGTTGGTGGTTCGAGTCCACCCAGAGACGTGTTTCTTATGTGATGTAAACATTGTCTTCGCAAAGGTCGATTGGATTTCTCAGCGGAACCTTAACCATTTTAATATTTGCAGGAAATGCGAGTGCTTAACAGGTGTCAGAATCACCGGGAAATGTCCAATTACTGTATGCCCAACATCGCAACTCCCCAGAAAACCATATTCACCCAAGAAAAAGTCGAGTCGTCATTTATACCCCCGTTGCATCCTCTGCTGAAATATTTTAAAAATACAATGCAGATTTGTTTAAGAACATGCAAGCATTGTTACATTAGCACCGTGCATTTGGACTTCGATATTTTGACATATTTACCTTAATTTTAAACATAAATACTGTACAATCTATTGTAATTTTGTTGTACTATTAAAATATGTTAGCTGAGGATGCAAAGGGGTGAAAGGGAAAGGTCAGAGGGTGTAGTAACACCAAGGTTAGGATTGGTGGAGGTGATAAGGGTGTTGATGGTTTTTCTCTGTAGAGGATTTTGAGTTTTTTTTCCTTCTCTGAAGTGAGAAACTGGAAGAGTTGGGAGTTGAGGGATCTGATGAGGTTAGTTATGTAAGGAAGTTGATGTGGAGCTGTTAGCTGTAAAAACTCCTTAATGTCTTTGATGTTGTCATCAGCGATAAACTGCACTCAGCAAAGATAAAAAGAAAATTATCTTTGCTTACTGCCCTGTCTTTCTTACACCTGAAGAAGGCTCCACAGCCGAAACATTGTGATTCTTTTCTTTTCAGCAGGAATAGTCCTTTACTTGTTCCTTTGCAGCCTACGCATGCTGACGCATCTACCCACCCGATATCTAACATTCCTATAATTACAACTACGAATGTCCACTTTGGGTATTTTTTCCATTATTATTATTATTATTATTATTATTATTATTATTATTATTATTATTATTATTTATTCTGTCATTGAAGCATATTTTATGTCATACTGAAGTGTCATAATCACTGAAAAAATATTTTTTTCATTCAGAAAGTAAGAAAATGATAAATCACTAGGAATTGCATTTAGCCTGTTCTGATCTAGATTTTCTATATACTTTAACATGCCATGTTCACAATGTCACAACTCATAAATGAAACAGTGAAGTGTTGTAATAACAAATGTACATAATGCCGAGACATTGAGATGTTTTGGTAATGAGGAAGGAGGGACATGCAATGTTCACAGGGTCAAATTTATAAAACGCTACAGTAAAATTTATTGTATTTCGGGATTATGAGAGCCTGTTACATTGTGTCTCACACCTCAGTGTCAGAATTTTGAGACATTTTTATAACCAGGGGTAGGTTCATAGCAATAAGCAGAAAGTGCGATCATCCTTTGCTCATCCTCGGTTAACCATATATTCTCATATGCCATGTTCTGAATGTCCCATTTAAAACTGCTATATTAAAATTAAGACTTAGTATGATCAGAAGGCAAGGTTGTGGTAAATATGCATAAAGTGCAAGTGAACTTATGTTTTGCCTTTGTCTTGTTATTGTGAGTTTTGAAAATTGGTTTTCGATTTTCTGAAATGTGTTTCACACAAAAATGCAATTTGGATAGTCACTACTTATATATTCCCCTTTACTGAGGATATGTACAGTAATCCATCCCGATTAGTACTTTTAAAAATTACTGTGGAGAGCCATCAGAAAGGGAATGAAAACTTGCATTAAACAAAATCAAGCTGCATGTAATCATCCATAGTGATACATTTTGTAACACAAGACAAGAAGAAAGACACTGCTGGGATTTGAACGCAGAATCTCCTGTTTAATAGGAAAACACTTTAACCAAATCAGCCAAGATGCTGTCAGAGTATTAACATCATGTCTGCATCAGTGATTACAGCTGACTATCGCTGGAGGACAGTTCACTGTGAACAAGTCAGCCTGCATAATGAGGGGAAGAGACCAGCCTCTGTGATGCACTATAGAGTTACACTAACCTTCTATCCAACTGTTCTATGCTGCATTCTACCCTAATGGTAAATATTGATTTCCGTGCGTGTAATATTCATTTTTTTGTCAAATATTATCAAGCACAAATTTTGTTGTTGAAAATAAGCCTTGTGGTTTTCAATGTTGTGATCCTTTTCCCCCACTGTCACCCAAATTGATACACTGTGCTTTGACAATTCTTCAGGCGATATTGTTTAGAGGAGCTCAGTAGAATTAGTTTGCGTATATAAAGTATTTCTTTTCCCTTTAATCCTTTAAAACATATAACATTTTCAAAATATTGTATCTTTCTTCCTACTAATTGTAGCGGCAATGCTTGTTAATAAGACAGAATTAAGTGTTGCTGTGCTTTCCCAAATGAGGCCCCATCTCTCTCTTCATCTCTGTGGTGCAGCCACAGAGAAGCTATTCAGGCAGGCTGATTTAAAGATGTTTTCTTTTGATAAGGGACAGCTCCCAAATGGGGATGCATTTAGCTACGTCTGGCTATCATGATCAATGGGCATCCATTGGCGCCTATCTGTCTAGGGAGTGCCAGATGGACATCTGGACTGCATTCCTAAGTGTCAGGAGTAAGTGACTCATATCTCACCTTGATCAACCAATCAGGGACTGGTAGGGCCGAGAAACCCACGTGGGTCTCTGATGCCCATGAAACTTTAAGCCAATAAACGAGCTGAAGTTCCTCCAGGTAAAAACAGGCAACACAGAGCTCCAAGACTATTCTAAAGGGAATTCAAAGGAGAATTCCAGGGCTGTGAGACAATTCCAGGGTGGGACGGCCCAGGAGCAGAAAGGCTCCCAAGGGCAGAACATTCTTGCAGCGCGCCTCCTGACCATCCTGGACAACCACGGAACGGCCAGTGTGTCCGAGTGCCAGAACTTTGCTTTGTTCTTAGAGTCGAGAGCGGAGGTTGTCAGAGAGTAACCAAACGATCCACCCGAGGTTAGCACCAGCAGCAGGCCTCGTGAACAGGTTGGAACTGTGGACAGCTGAATCACTATTCAGAACTAGCGCTTCATCAGGAACGAACTGGTCTTCTTCCCGACCTGCTGGGACCCACAGTCATCTTTTCTCCTGTGCACAAACTTCGCTAGTTTCAGCCAAAACTAACTAGCCGGTCTTCAGAGAGCATCAGCAGCGCAACGTCGTGTGATCCACTGTCCCAGCCTGAGGAACACACAGTCAGCCCGTCTCTCAATAATAATAATACGGTGTGTGATCTCCTGTCCCAACCTGAGGAACAGACAGGAGTGAGCCAGTCTCTCAATAATAATAATACAGTGTGTGACTTCCTTTCCCAGCCTGAGGAAAAGACAGTGAGCCTGTCTCTCAATAATAATAATACAGTGTGTGATCTCCTGTGCCAGCCTGAGGAGCAGACAGCGAGCCTGTCTCTCAATAATAATAATACAGTGTGTCATTTCCTGCCCCAGCCAGAGGAACAGACAGTGAACATGTCTCTCAACAATAATATAAATAAACTGTGTGATCTCCTGTCCCAGCCTGTGGAACAGACAGTGAGCCTGTCTCTCAATAATAATAAATCAGTTTTTGATCTCCTGTCCCAGCCTGGGGAACAGACACTAAACCTGTCTCTCAATAATAATAATCCAGTGTGGAATATCCTGTCCCAGTCTGAGGAACAGACAGTGATCATGTCTCTCAACAATAATATTAATAAACTGTGTGATCTCCTGTCCCTGTCTGAGGAACAGACAGTGAGCCTGTATCTCAATAATAATAATAATACATTGTGTGATCTCCTGTCCCAGCCTGGGGAACAGACAGTGAGCCTGTCTCTCAATAATAATAATACAGTGTGTGATCTTCTGTCCCAGTCTGGGGAATTAAAGGTGAGCCTATCTCTCAGTAATAATAATATAGTGTGTGATCCACAGTCCCATCTTGAGGAACAGACAGGAGTGAGCCAGTCTCTCAATAATAATAAAGCAGATTATCATCTCCTGTCCCAGCCTAAGGAACAGTCAAGAAAGAGCAAGTCTCTCGATAATAATAATACAGTGTGTGATCTCCTGTCCAAATCTGAGGAACAGACAGTGAGCCTGTCTCTCAATAATAATAATACAGTTTTTGATCTCCTGTCCCAGCATGAGGAACACTGAGCCTGTCTCTCATTACTAATAATACAGTGTGTCATTTCCTGCCAAAGCCAGAGGAACAGACAGTGAGCATGTCTCTCAACAATAATATTAATAAACCGTGTGATCTCCTGTCCCAGTCGGAGGAACAGACAGTGAACCTATCTCTCAATAATAATAATACAGAGTGTGATCTCCTGTCCCAGCATGAGGAACAGACAGCGAGCCTGTCTCTCAATAATAATAATAATAAAGTGTGATCTCCTGTCCCAGCCTGAGGAACAGTGAGCCTGTCTATCAATAATAATAATACAGTGTGTGATCTCCTGTCCCAGCCTGAGGAACAGACAGTGAACCTGTCTCTCAATAATAATAATAATACAGTGTGTGACCTCCTGTCCCAGCCTGAGGAAGAGACAGTGAGCCTGTCTCTCAATAAAAATAATACAGTGTGTGATCTCCTGTCCCAGCATGAGGAACAGACAGTGAGCTTGTCTCTCAATAATAATACAGTGCGTGATCTTCTGTCCCAGTCTGGGGAATAGAAAGTGAGCCTGTCTCTCAGTTATAATAATATAGTATGTGATCTCCTGTCCCAACCTGAGGAACAGACAGGAGTGAGCCAGTCTCTCAATAATAATAAAGCAGATTATGATCTCCTGTCCCAGCCTAAGGAACAGTCAGGAAAGAGCAGGTCTCTCGATAATAATAATACAGTGTGTGATCTCCTGTCCCAGCCTGAGGAACAGACAGTGAACCTGTCTCTCAATAATAATAATACAGTGTATGACTTCCTGTCCTAGCCTGAGGAACAGACAGTGAGCCTGTCTCTCAATAATAATAATACAGTGTGATCTACTGTCCCAGCCTGAGGAACAGTGAGCCTGTCTCTCAATAATATTAATACAATGTGTGATCTCCTGTCCCAGCGTGAGGAACAGACAGTGAGGCTGTCTCTCAATAATAATAATAATACAGTGTGTGACTTCCTGTCCTAGCCTGAGGAACAGACAGTGAGTCTGTCTCTCAATAATAATAATACAGTGTGTGACCTCCTCTCCCAGCCAGAGGAACAGTGAGCTTGTCTCTCAATAATAATAATACAGTGTGATCTCCTGTCCCAGCCTGAGGAACAGTGAGCCTGTCTCTCAATAATAAAAATACAGTGTGTGATCTCCTGTCCCAGCCTGAGGAACAGATAGTTTGCCTGTCTCTCAATAATAATAATACAGTGTGTGACCTCTTCTCCCAGCCTGGGGAACAGTGAGCCAGACTCTCAATAATAATAATACAGTGTGATCTCCTGTCCCAGCCTGAGGAACAGTGAGCTTGTCTCTCAATAATAATAATGCAGTGTGTGATCTCCTTTCCCAGCATTAGGAACAGACAGTGAACCTCTCTCTCAGTAATAAAAATACATACAGTGAGCCTCTCTCTCAATAATAATAATTCAGTATGTCATCTCCTGTCCCACCCTGAGGAACAGTGAGCCTGTCTCTCAATAATAAAAATACAGTGTGTGATCTCCTGTCCCAGCTTGAGGAACAGACAGTGAGCCTGTCTCTCAATAATAATAATAATAATAATAATAATAAAAATAATAATAATAATAATAATAATAATAATACAGTTGTAGTGTGCTCTCACGAGGCACCAGTTCTGTAGGGTTTGGGCATTTACTGGGACAATTATTAATTGTAGCAGTAAATAATAAAATTATTCTTTTAATGGCCTTAGAATCCAACCATGCGATATAACTCAAACAACGCATACACACAGGTACTAATACACGAGGAAATATTCATTAATAAAATATTTATACATAAAATATTTATACATAAAATATGCATGTAAACCTAACAGATCTTATCGAGAGGGTTATCAGAATACAAAAGGTATATATTCAATCAGTTACGAAGAGTTACATATATCAAGAGGACATACGTTCAGTATATCATTCATTTAGACCGTTTCGTAAATGAACTTGGTTATAACTTCTACATTAGATACTCAAAACAAGTACGTAACTCTTAGGAATTAAATTGATATCAACTGGTTGGAATAACAATTGAATTCTCGAGCTGTGATGCAGTGCAGTTGAATGCTCATCCAATCTCTGGGGATGTAGATATCCTGCAGGCTCTCTGGCTCCGTGCCAGGCTGTGCTGTGTGGCTTGCGACGGTGCGCTGCTGATGCTCACTGACCGGCTAGTTAGTGTTGGCTTTAACTAACAAAGTTTGTGCACAGGAGAAAAGATGAGTGTGGGTCCCAGCAGGTGAGGAAGAATACCGGTTCGTTCCTGATGAAGCGCTAGTTCTGAATAGTGATTCAGCTGTCCACAGTTCTGACCTGTTCACGAGGCTTGCTGCTGGTGCTAACCTCGTGTGGATCCTCTGGTTACTCTCTGGTAACCTCCGCTCTAGACTCTTAGAATAGAGGAAAGTTCTGGCACTCTGACACACTGGCCGTTCCGTGGTTGTCCGGGCTGAGTCTCAGGATGGTCAGGAGGCGCGCTGCGAGAATGTCCTGCCCTTGGGAGCCTTTCTGCGCCTGGGCTGTCCTGCCCTGGAACTGTCTCGCACCCCTGGAGTTCTCCTTTGAATAGTTCTGTGTTGCCTGTTTTTACCTGGAGGAACTTCAGCTCATTCATTGGCTGAAAGTTTCATGGGCATCAGAGACCCACGTGGGTTACTCGGCCCTACCAGTCCCTGATTGGTTGATCAAGGTGAGATATGAGTCACTTACTCCTGACACTTAGGAATGCAGTCCAGATGTCCATCTGGCACTCCCTAGACAGATAGGCGCCAATGGATGACCATTGATCATGATAGCCAGGCTTAGCTAAATGCATCCCCCTTTGGGAGCTGTCTCTTATCAACAGAAAACATCTTTAAATCAGCCTGCATGAATAGCTTCTCATTGGCTGCACTACATAGATGAACAGAGAGATGGGGCCTCATTTGGGAAAGCACAGCAACACTTAATTCTGTCTTATTAACAAGCATTGCCGCTACAAGTGAAAGACTGAAGTGAAATAGAGTGGGGACGAAGGCAGTGAAGAGAGAGAACGTGGGAAGAAGAGAAAAACGCAAGGGAAAAAAGCAGCGTCGTAAAAGAGGTGACAGAGCTGTCCTCTCTATAAGAAAGGTGCCATTGAGCCCTGCTCTCGCTTACGGCCACACCCCCTTGAGCAGGCCCTCTGACGTCACAGGGGCCGTGGTCAGCGTGAGAGCAGGAAGAAGGAGAGGAATAGAGCATTTGTTTGTCTCAAGTAAGACTTTGTTTTTTGTGAATTTTTGTGGTTTTTTGTGAATTTTTGGTTGATTTTTGAAGCCCTCCCCTTCAGCCTAGCGCTGTTTGGGGAGGGGAGAGACTTTTGGTTTTTTGTTGTTGCTTTTTTGTTGCTTTCTGAGTCCTGTTTGTGTTTTAATGGAAGGAAAAAACATGGAGGCAGAGAATGTTATTGTAGTGGAGGAGGAGAGTGGTGTAGGAAAGAGAAGGATGAGGAATTCGGATCGACCCCCCCGGCGGGTTTTTGCAAGGGCGCATACTGTTGTGGTGGATGTGAGCGGTGTGGAGAAACCATCTACGGGTGCTATTATCGCAGCGGTGCATGGCGTCTGTGGGGAGGGCTCTCTTTTTGCCTGCCGCCCCCAGACGCCAAAAGAGTTTGAACTGACTCTGTACTCAAAAGAACACGCGGACCCTGCCGCTGGCTGGAGCAGAAGGAGGTAGTGGTTTCCTTCCTCCACCTCCCGGCATATATCTCAGACGAGACTATCATGTGTGTCATGTCTGCCTGGACTCGGGGCACATTGCCAAGGACTGCCCCGAGTTCCTCTGCTATGAGTGCAGACAGCCCGGCCACCGCGCCAGGAACTGCACCGCTGCCAAGTGCCCGGACTGCCTCCATGCGCTCATGAGCTGCAACTGCGAGCCGGAGCCGGAAGATCCAGCCGCTACAGGAGCAGCTGCCCGCAACGCCGAGGGGGTTGAAGATGGACTACGAGTGGCCGCTGCAGCTGAGCATGGAGAGTTGCCAGCAGCGGCGCCCCAGGACCCCAGTGAGCCAGCAACGCCCCAGCCGGTGATAGGGGAGAGGCAGAGGGAGGCCCCTCCAATCCTGGGTACAGCGCAGCAGAAAGGAGCCGGGGACAAGCCAGCATCTCCACCAGCAGGGGCGCCCCGTTGCCCTAACAATCCTGCTGCATCCCACTCTGTGCCGCAAGAGAAGCAGAGGGAGGTTGCTCCACAACATGCGGCGGTGCAGCGTGGTGCAGCTGAGATCCTACGGGCGCCACCACCACCAGAGGCAGCCCCTCAGCGTACCAGTGGGCTTTTGACACCCCAGCCTGTGCAGGGAGAGAGGCAGAGGGAGGAGGCGACGGCACCAGCACCACCACCACCATCACCGTCAGCGGTTCCCCAGCTTACCAGTGAGCCAGCAGGGCCCTCTTCTGGGTCCAGGCATGAGAAGCCTGCTGGGGTCAGCAAAGGCGCTGCTGCGAGGCGTGTGACCAAGCGGCAGCGGCAACGGCGAAAAGACCCTGGCAAGGTGGACATAGGCCCAGACGAAAAGACGCCCGAGGACCCAGAGGAGCCTGAGGGGAAGCGCCCGGTTGCCCTGCAGCGGCCACAAGACACCGGCCTGCCAGGTGAGGGAGCCTCTTCAATACTCGGTCAGGCACCGTTGGCAGAGACTGAGGAAGGGGAGTTGGATATGGTCATGGGAGGAGAGGTAGGGGAAGTGGTGGAAGTAGGAATGGAGGATGGGTGTCTGGAGATGGATGGGGCAGGGACGGAGGAGGGGTATTACAGGGCATGAAGATGGAGGGGGAAGGGGAGGTGGTGGAGATGGATGGGGTGGAGAGGGAGGACAGGGAGGAGGGGGAGGGGAGCGGGCAAGCCGGGGTACAACCGCCTGGGCCCTCGAAGGCTGGGATCCAGTGGCACCACGTCAGGCCTCAGCCCAACCTGAAGCCCAGTTCAAGAGTTGTCCGCAGAACCATCCCTGATGTCTCTGCGGTGGCGGAGACAGGAGGTGGGGAGGAAGCGGCAAGTGTTGGCAATGAGAATGTGGCAGAAAGGGCGGGGGAACTGTCGCGCGGGCCGGAGAATTAATTTCACTCTTATGGCCATATGCGTGATGGCAACTTTCGCCTCTTTAAACGCCAACGGGCTGAGGGACTGAGCAAAGCTGGGGGCAGTGTTAGCTCTGCTGGGGCGGACGGATGTTGTCTGCCTCCAGGAGACCTTCTGGGACGAGGAGTGTGTCCGGAAGGTGCGAGCACAGTGGGACGGGGAGCTGTTTTACAGCAACGCCTCCAGCCTGTGCAGGAGGGGGGTGGCTGTGCTGGTGAGGAGGGGAGTGTACGAGAGCGTAAGGCTCCTGCACCACGACACGGAGGGCCGGCTCCTGCAGGTCTGTCTTGGGTCTCCTGGACAGTCCGTACTGCTGAGCAACATCTACGCCCACAATGGGGAAGCTGAGCGGCTCGCCTTCCTCAAGCAGCTGGAGGCGAGCTGCTTTCAGCAGCCAGGGCTGGTCGTCGGAGATTTTAACTGTGCACTGAGTGCGCTCGATGTCGCGGTTGGGATGACCTTTAAGAGCAGCGCTGCTCGCAGCTTCCTGGAGCGCAGTGCGGAAGCTCACTGGTTCGTGGATGCGTGGCGTCAGGCTTATGGTGCGCGGACTGACTTTTCTCGGCGGCAGGTCGTCGAAGGTGTCTTGAGACAGAGCCGGATCGACCTGTTGCAGGGGCACATGAGTCTCTTCCCGTGCCTGAGCCGGATGCACTATGTGTTCACGACCCTGAGCGACCATGCTGTGCTTCACTTCTCTCTAGCAGGGGCACAGGAGGACCGGGGCCCCGGCCTCTGGTGCTTTAATAAGGTCAGAAAAGCTGGTCTGGTGGGATAATCTCAAGTACGCCATCAAAGAGTTCAGTATCTCGTATGGCCTGTCCCGGGGGCGGGAGAAGGCCAGGCGGGAGAGAGAGCTTCGGGCTCGGATCACCTCAGAGCTCGGGCTCCTGGCAGATCACGGCGGGGGCTGCGAGCTCTTGCTGGAGCTGAGGGGTGAGCTGCAAGCCCTGGAGGAGCCAGGGTGCGCAGCAGAGCCCAGTATCTGGCCAAGGGCGAGAAGAGCACAAGGTTCTTCTTCGTCCTGGAGGAGGAGAGGCAGCGCAGCTCTTTCATCAAGGAGCTGGTGGGAGAGGACGGTGTGCGGCTCTCTGCCCCTGAGGCCGTTAGGAATGAGGTGTTTTCTTTTTATAGCGCCTTGTTCCAGTCCGAATGGGTGGATGAGCAGCAGACCCAGGCCATGCTGGCCAGGGTGAGTACCTGCCTGTCACAGAGCGATCGTGAGCTCTGTGACAGTGCGCTGAACTTGGAGGAAGTGCTTGAGGCACTTCGGGGCTCGTCTCCTAACAAGAGCCCTGGGTGGGACAGGCTCTCCTCCGAGCTCTACAGACACTTTCAGCAGTCCCAGGGGCCCCTCCTTCTGGAGGTGTTCCAGGAGATTGCCAGGACCGGCGCTCTGACCCCATCTATGAGAAGGGGGGTGATCTCTCGTCTACAAAAAGCAGGGGGATCCCTCCCTTTTGAAAAACTTTCGCCCGATCAGTCTGTTGAACACAGACTATAAGATCCTAACTCGTGTTCTCTCCCTCAGGCTCGGGAAGGTTCTGCCCAGGATCCTGTCGCCTTCGCAGACCTACTGCGTCAAGGGGAGAGACATCACGGACACGGTGTGCTCCATCAGAGATGTCGTGGACCTTATGCGGGAGCAGCCGAAGGGCGGATACATCCTGAAACTGGACCAGGAGATGGCCTTCGACAGTGTGGAGCATTCCTTCCTGTTTGAGGTCTTGAAGAGCTTCGGCTTCGGCGAGGCCTTCATCTCCTGGGTGAGGCTCGTGTACAAGGAGATCATGAGCTGTGTCAAGGTGAACGGTTCCCTCACAAGCTTCTTTCCAGTGACCAGGTCAGTGCAGCAGGGCTGCCCTCTGTCAGCTCTGCTCTACTCCTTAGTGGCTGAGCCCCTGGGTCTGGCGATCCCCAGTAAGGAGGGGGTGTGCGGTGTCACCTTGCCTGGGGGCACCGCCACCTCGTTGATATACCAATATGCTGACGACACCACACTGACGTTGGCGGAGATCTCGGCCATTTTGGAGGTGGTGCAGGCCTCCTGCGCTGCCTCGGGCACCAAGTTAAACTTGGAGAAGTCTGAGGTCATGCCAGTGGGGAGGGCAGACCTTGCACCGCTCCTCGGCTACCCTTTCAGGGTGGAGACGGGTCACCTGAAGGTCCTTGGCGTCTACATTAGCGCTGATGAGCAGGCCACTGGGCTTCTCCTGTGGAAGGAGAAGCTCATTAAGATGAGGGCCAGGCTAAATCAGTGGAGACACAGGTCCCTGACCCTAAAGGGAAGGGTCCTGCTCGTTAACACACTGTGCCTGTGCCTCTTGTGGTACCCAGTGTCTGTGATGCCTCTTCCTGAATGTGTAGAGAACGAGATTAGGCAACTTGTGGTGGGATTCGTGTGGGAGGGGAAGCCTCCACGGGTTGCTCATGACACCCTCATTGGGGAAATCTCCAGGGGTGGGCTGAAGCTGTGTGATGTAGGCCTGAAGCTGAAAAGCTTTAGGCTGAAAGTAGTGAAGAAATTCCTTGACCTGGATAATGTCGGCATTTGGAAGATTTTTAATGGTACGCTACCTCGATGACTTGTGGGGGCTTGGGGCAGGAGACCCTCCTGATGAGGCTGACTCCGGGGCTGGTAAAACATCTGCCCCCCTTTTACAGGGAGGTCCTGCTGGCGTGGGGGGAGTTCATGTCCCAGCATGTCTCCTACACGCCGGAGACCCGGGCCCAGCTTCTGGAGCAGCCTCTGTTCCTCAACCCCCTGCTGGGGTCTCGATGGAACAGGCGGCTCTACGAGGCTGGCATATCCAAGGTCAAGGATCTTCTTTATGAAGTAAAGGACAGTTTTCTGCCCACCCAGGCTATTGTCGACGCTGTCCGAGAGGTTGATAACAAGCTGCCTGTCAGTAAGATCCATCAGGATTACGAGCAGCTCAAACTCAGTCTCCCGGACAGTTGGCTGGAGAAGCTCCGTCCACAAGACGGGGCAGCAGGCCCAGCCTGGCTGGAGCTGAGGGTGAAGTGGGGGGACCGTGGGGTGGACCTCCTGGAGTGCACCACCAGCATGTTCTACAGGCTGATGGTGGCGAAACGGTTCAGTGTGCCAATCTCTGAGGAGTTCTGTGGTAAGATCTTCCGCCACCTCGAGCCGACATGGATCTGGGCATGTCTGAGGCTGCCTTTCCTGCCCTAGAGATGCAAGCAGCTGGACTTCATCCGTCACAACTGCGTTTTCACCAAGATGGTACTGCAGCGCTTCCATGCTGAGGAGGACTCCCTCTGCCCTGTGTGCAGGAAGTGGACAGAGGGGCTGCTGCACCTCTTTTTTTTCAGTTGTGATGGATTGAAGGATTTGAGGACGTGCTTGACGGATCTGCTGGATGGCTTGTTTCGCGCTGTCCGAGGAGCTGTTCTTGACTTTCTCATTAAAAATAAGCTTACGTATTTTAATTCAACGTGATTACTTTTCGCTCTCGATAAAACACGTGTGATTTTGGGGCAGGGGGATATGGTGGGGCATTCTAAAACATCACAACCATTTGAAAACTGTCTTGAGCTATGTAGGCATGGTTACGGATTTGGAGTTTATGCTTAAATGAGCCGACTTGCCGGTTTTGAAGTGTGACACCTTAGCTGTCAGGCCCCGATATTGACTGCTGCGAAGATGGCTTCTTTGAGTAGTGAATCATCGGATTCCTCTGCTATGCAAACTGAAGAGGTAAGTTGCTAAAATATTTTTTCTGATAATGGAATTGTTGTTTCAATCTGCGCTTAGCGTATATCATTTTCAACACTTCGTCTTCTTTTTAGCAAAAGCTGACCCCGCACTCAGTGGTGTGTGACTGTGGCTGTCATGTGAGCACGTACGGGGAATCTGGTGTTGGTGAACCGTCAACGACTGATGATAAAGAGTCGCTACAAATAGTCAATATTAAACCGCGAAGAGTGTAGAGGAAACGAAAAACTCTAACACAAAAGAGGCATTAAAATGGTAAATAGTTTAGGTAAAAAGCATGCCTATTTATTTTGTTAAGCCTTCCTTTTCTTTTTTCCTTTAACAGAATAACGAAGAGGTCGACGCATCAATCTTCAAACTACCATCGAGCTTGAATGTTTCGTGTCTGTGCATGTGTATTCGCCAAAATGTTAATAATGATGATGTTCAACTTAGTTTAGCTAATGATGGCTCTAATGAGCCTGATGCTATGGATCAGATTGTAAAGTCGGTTGAATGTTGCATCTTCAGCCATTGTTTAAAGGGGGTTCTGATTGATGAATGCGAGGCCTGTTTGATTAATCATCCAGGTCAACGGGGTCACACATGCCTGGTTGACGGGTGCGCGGATGGGTACGAAGATGTGTCGTTTGCTGCGTTAGAAATGTATACGTCTCTCAGTTTAGCCCGAATTTTATCGGCTGTTCTGTACATCGCCAGGGGCCTGGGTGCCTATACCATTACAAATCATACTGAGCAGAGTATAAAACACTTGCTGAGAAACATAATTGACAACCGATCGCCATATGAGTGTGTACGCTCCTTACTTGAAAAGGTAGATGGAAAAATACTAGACATGACTTTTGGTGCATTGCAAAAGAAACATTATACTTATTTTAACACAAGAGAAAAAAAGATCTATGTAAAACCACGGCTGTGTTTTAGAGACGGGTGAGCCATCGTCCGAAGAATGAAGAATTCCGAACGTTAGAATTCTTACAAAGAGTGCTTTACACCCTTCTTTCTGCAAAGCTTGAAATTAAAATCAATAAACCGAATGCTCATGTCCTTGAATTTGTTAAAGAGATAGATGTGTATGTAAAGAACATGAGTGAAATTACTGTGATTCTGATGTTTTCAGATTAGAAACTGAAGCCTGGCGGATTCAGCGGTGTGTATTCCAAAATACAACGTATTTTATATAGAACCTGTGGTTACACCGTCCCTCTGATCACTCAGGCAAATTTATTTGATCTGTTAGACAGAGTTGCCCAGTTTGGTGTTCATGGCTATAGAAATGGCGAGGGAAAGGGCCTTATGAATGCTTTTTCAGATGCTGCTGAGTTTCTGAACAATGTTGGGGTGATAGCTACAACTGAGTTCTGCACCAACATTTAATTGGTGATTGCAAGCAGTAGTCTGTAACGTGTGTGAAAAGTTCAAAAGTGTATACTGGGATGTTTCCTTTGATGTTTCTGTATTTGAAAACCTACTGATGAAGTAAAGTGGTTCACATTTCACATGTTATTTGTCCTGCGAGTTCTTTCCGTGAGACTTTGTGTGTGTATGTGTGTGTGTGTGTTTACACACCCTTGCTGTATTTTGAGACTTGCTGTCAGGGTCAACCACACTGTCACCGGACCCTGGCTGCAACAGCCCACACCCCGGGATCTCGCGGCCCACTTTACTCAGTGTGTGTGTGTGTGTGTGTGTGTGTGTGTGTGTTTTCCCGACCGCCCAATCATCTCTTATCGCTGACCACCACATAAGCTTCTTGTTCACAGCTCCCTCGCACTTGGCACCTTCCCCTGCAACAGCACTCGCTGCATCACTTGCAAATACATATCTAACGACATTCAGGGCATCACAGGACAATTCCGGATTACCCTGACAACATCCTGTATCTCATTTACTGTATCGCTTGCAAAAAATGCCCAGCTATCTACATTTGGGAAACCGAAAGGAGTCTAGGAGAACGCTTCAGAGAACATATTAGGGCTGGGAAGGTTAAAGATTTCTCCAAGCCCATAGTTTTTCTTTTCACCTCAAATGGCCAGGATCTCTCAATGACTGACTTATTTTAATGTAATCTTCTCTATTCTCTTGCAGGTCTTGACTTCATACCTTTCTTCACCTCTCTCCACTTTGCACTTCCTGAGTGGCCTCTCTGCCGCTCCTGCCTCCTCCCCTCTCCCAGCTTTTGTTCTTCTGTGCTATTTAACCTTTGTAACCTGCCCTGTCTTTCTCACACCTGAAGGCTTCACAGACGAAACGTTGAGTTTTCTCTCTTCTCTTTTCAGTATGGAATAAACCTATTACTTGTTCCTTTGCAGACTACACATGCTGACATAGTTTAGTTCAGGTGGGTAGCTGCTTTAATATACATTTGTAAATGTCAATTTAAAACTGTAAAAATAGTAAGATTATAACTCCACTTTAAAATGTGGCAAGAAATAGACACATGGCAGGCTACACCCTGGAAAGGACACCAGTCCATCACAGGGCAAAGATATAAAAAATAAACATATAGGCAGCACATATCAAGCCTTACAAGAAATCATTAACACCCTCAACAAACACTACAGGTCCATTAAACTCAAATACACCAAGCATGGTAGCCTGATAGACTTCCTAGACACCACCACATACAAAGTTTCTTCCTTCAACAACACAGACAAACTGGACATCAAGGTATTTTTCAAAGACACATTCACACGGCTTACTGCACAAGGATAGCTTCCACCCAAAACATACTTTCAAAGGACTGGTAAAATCACAACTCCTACACTTCCACAAAATCTGTACACAACAACAAGACTTTGAGGAAGCCAAATAAACACTCTTCCAAGCTTTATGCCAGAGAAGATACACACAAAGTTTCCTCAAAAATGTGGCACAAACATTTCTAAATAGAAAAACTCCAGATGACAGAAAAATACCCCTCAACACATCATATTTTCAACTCAGCATAAAATCCAACCAAAAACCATGATATTAGAAAACAAACATACTGAGGGAGCACAAAATCATATCTGCACACAGAAAAAAACAAAAACCTTTAGCATTAATTAGACCAAAGCAAGCTAAAACCTGTACACAACAGATCATATACACCAAGAGCCAAACATTTCATAACAGAAAACAACTATCCAAAACAAAGAAACTAAAGAAATCTTCCAGTTGCAAATGGCACTCTCAGAAAACATCAATAACGCCATCTACAGCATCCAGTGCAAAAAGTGCGGGGTGACCTATGTGGGGGGAACGGGTAACTCCATCTGAACCCAGCTGACACAACACAGGTACATCAGGAACCATGGGACTGGAAAGCAACCCCAACTGGACAGAGACAGAAAGAAAGAAAAAGGAAAGGGAGTGGATCAAAAGACTTAATACTATCTTTACACAAGACCTGTACATCAGAAAAACCGGGAGGGTTTTAGTCGTTGGAAGGAGAGTCCTCTCCTTGTCCCAGATGGTCCCCTCTCGGATAAAGTCTGGGAGAAGGAGCTTCGTTCCCCTCTCCTAACTAGCCAGATCCTACAGGGACTGGAACTCTTCACCATACTAACACGCAACAAACAGAAGAATAACTGAAACCAATCAGCTATGGAAACTCACACAGCTTGCACAGTCCTACTAGGGAGGAAAACAAAAGACCCTGATTGCCTATTGAGATGTTAATGGTCCATGCATAATCCCCACCAGGGAAAGCAGAAACCCATTCACCAACTGAAACTGCACCTACTCATACAGAAACGTACAGAAGGAACACAGACCATAGAATACAAACTAGCCCCCTAGGAGGAACTACAACACACTGCCCCTTACAAAACAGGATAAAAACAAGCCAGCATGGACACAGTGTTCCAGAACAATGCCTGAAGAAGACCCAGGCAGAAACATAGCGACACACAGAAAGGCAAGATAGTCTTCCTATGGAGCCACAGATTCTACAGAGTTAAAGCTGCCTAACAGTGGAAACCTAACGGTGTCAACAAAGCTTTAGGCATTTAAATGGTAAGTATGGATCAATCCAGAGTTGACAATGCACGCAACCGTATGGTCACCCTCCACACTGCCTATACAACAAACATGTCAGACAGGATACCTTCCACCAAGGAACCAGGATCATCTACAAAATGATCCAAACAGTCCACCATTTACAAAACACAGCAGTTTTATTGGACGGGAGAACCGAGCACCCGCCAGCCTACGACGGAAGACCGAGGAACTCATAAAACCTGCCAAGCCACCTAAACTCACATATCTGAAGCTGGTAAGCAATGCCAAAAATTGGCTTCACACCACACTGCAGATCCTCGAAGAGCACTACGACGAAAATCTGTCATACAACTAGAGGATCTTGAGCTTCCCCACTGGGAGGAAGCTTTCACACTTACTTCCAACTGATCAAAGAAACATTATGGGAGGAAATTGCAGAACACCACCTTTGGACCCTACAGTACACAAACTATCAATACTGGGTTAGGTAAGGACACTCGGGCAGATCAAATTATCACAGCAGTTTTTAAATTCTACAACGACTTCTACTGGAAAGACTGCGAACAAGACCAAGTAAGAGTTAAGTTGTTTTATAAAGTCATTATTTTAGAGCAAGGTATAATTCTGATAAAAATACAATAAACAATATGGTGAAGCTATTGGAGAGAAAATTAAGGCTCGGTTAAGAAACTGAAACAGTCTTGACTTGTTCCTTTACACAAAAGTTATTTATTTTCAAAAGAGACCCATGAGGATTCCTCTGGTGTGCAAGACCTGCCTGAAGACATTTGACCAGTTTCCTCTTCACCTAAAGAGGGTGTGTATGAAATGAGCCTCAGCAGAGGAGATCAGCAAGGTCCTTCTCCAGGCCAGGAAGGACTTGTTGAATCACTTGAGGAATCGGCAGGTCGGGGATTGCAAGAGCATAGGGCTCATGTGTGGTGAGAATGTGAGACTGGCGGAGTCCATGGACTGTTATATGTGGAATCTTGAAGACACATCAGCAAGGTAAGATATTTAGAATTTATAAGGGTTCTTCTGTTTCATTTCTAACCTTTACCTTTATGTAAGGGTATGTTAAAATGATATACCAGTGGTCCAGATGCCCTGAGCAAGAGGCTGCTGTCCAGGAGGAAGAGATGCCAGAGACTGAAGTGGAAGAGGAAGGGGAAGATGTGAGTTCTGGAGAACTTTCTATTTTTTCCAAATGTATCTTTTGTTTTATACTTGTATTCTAGTTTGTCTTAGAAGTAAAAATGTTTAAATGTGTATTTTGTATTCCTTCTGTCCCCCCAGTTCTTAAAAGCCATCAGCAGGCTTTCAGGAAGATGGTGACCCAGGCTGGACTGGACAGAACGCACTCCCTGGATGCTCCTCACCTGGCTGGGTTTAAACAGGACCTTACCAAGGATCTTGGAGTGGCAGATTGCTCTCAGGAGGTATTTATTTTTTAAAGGCATTTAAAATTGAGCAGTGATATTTCCATAGCACATGTTTTTACTCCTTAGCTTAAAATTCACCCATGTGAAATCTCAGCCATAAACATAGTGACTCTACCTTTATCAGGTAGAAAATGTTTCCAGATTCCTGTTTTTATGGATCCATCTGCATCTTCCTTAAACTTTGTAAAGGGCCTATCCAAAACAACAATTATTGTAACCAAATGAAGACCACTGGACTGTCTCACCAAATCATTGCTAATTATATTAAGAACATAAACCATTTTCCGGGCTACATCCTAAATGATATCAGTGTGAAAGTAGAGGATCCCAGCCTGGCTAACCTCATCATCAACTTCCAAAGTATCCTAAAGGATATTCAGAAGAAGAACAGTAAGAATGTTGCCAAGAGATTACTAAAATTAGGTCATTTTCATTATAAAACTTCTTTCAGTTGTACTTTTAATTTGAATACAAAAAAAGTTGATGAGTACGAATTTCTCAAACAGATATAGACAGTTGCAGAGTCCAGAACCAAGTACGAAGGATTGCTGGAAGGTGTTGATGGTTGCAAAGAGAGATGTGTTGCACAGACTGGGCAAGACATCACCTTGCCTGAGCAGCTTCTTGTACTGTATTACCTGCAGGCCTTTCTCCACCTGAAGCACCTGCAGCACCCAGGGGTGGTAAAGAACATGTTAAATCTTTGCGCATAGCGCTCCTTTGGAAGTACTTTGTCCAAGTTCAAAAGCAATCGTGGGATTTACTTCATGCGTGCAAAAAGCATGCCTCGCACGACAGATTTAAATGGGGAATGGAGCCTGCTTCTTGCTGTTTTTCCTGTGGTTGCAGTTACAAAGTTGATCGTTCTTTCACATTCTGTTATCAGTATTCACTGGCTGAGCTTTATCAGTTGGTTCGTAAAGGAATCTCTGCTTCGGTTCCAGAAAAGTCATCTGTAGTGTGTTTTTTTCCGTGCCCATGGCAGTCTTTTAAAGCTGGTAGTAATGGCGGCGAAGTTAATTTTTTATCCTCTTTAAAAGAATAAGGACGGGCTGGGGCGAGCTCCATTTACCACTCTTTCAGCTAACCGCCGAACTCGCGAACTGATTACACTGCAGAGCCACAGGCGCCTCGCTTTTCGCCATTCTCTGGGTTAGGGTGAAAAAAAAACTTTGCTGGTATTAGCTGGCCTGCTGGGAGTACCTCTTCTTCACTGATAAGAAAGATTTGTGTTTCATCTTTCGCAAGCTGTATAGATTTCTTTCAAAACAAGTTGTTCCAGAAAGGAAACGAACACTTGCATGCACCTGAATTAAAAGGCATGGGATTTGCCCATAAGGATAAATTCTGTACAGTAAGACAGGAATAAAGGCACCGCTGGGAATCGGACCCAGGATCTCCTGTTTACTAGACAGGCGCTTAGCCAACTAAGCCACGGCGCCGGCAAAGTGCTGTCCTTTGACAGCCACTTGGACACGTCTCAACTGCTCTGAGACATCTGCGTTCGGTGTGCACCGAGCCTGCTCGCCTTGCAAGTTGCCTCATTTACATGCTGTAGCGGCGAGGCTTAATAATAATGCAGAATTAAGTGTTTCTGAGCTTCCCAAATGAGGCCCCATTTCTCTGTTCATCTCTGTGGTGCAGCCACAGAGAAACCATTCATGCAAGATGTTTTCTTTTGATAAGGACAGCTCCCACAGGGGGATGCACTTAGCTAAGCCTGGCTATCATGATCAATGGTCATCCATTGGCCCCTATCTGTTTAGGGAGTGCCAGTTGGACATCTGGACTGCATTACTAAGTGTCAGGAGTAAGTGACTCATATCTCACCTTGATCAACCAATCAGGGACCGGTAGGGCCGAGTAACCCACGTGGGACTCTGATGCCCATGGAACTTTCAGCCAATCAATGAGCTGAAGTTCCTCCAGGTAAAAACAGGCAACACAGAGAGCCTGAGAGATTCAGATTCAGATTCAGATTCAACGAGATTCAGATTCAGATTCAGATTCAGATGCAACAATTCTAAAGGGAATTCAAAGGAGAATTCCAGGGCAGGACGGCCCAGGAGCAGGAGGCTACCAAGGGCAGGACATTCTCGCAGCGCGCCTCCTGACCATCCTGAGACTCAGCCCGGACAACCACGGAACGGCCAGTGTGTCCGAGCGCCAGAACTTTCCTTTGTTCTAAGAGTCTAGAGTGGAGGTTGCCAGAGAGTAACCAGCAGCAGGCCTCGTGAACAGGTCGGAACTGTGGACAGCTGAATTACTATTCAGAACTAGCTCTTCATCAGGAACGAACCGGTCCTCTTCCTAACTTGCTGGGACCCACAGTCATCTTTTCTCCTGTGCACAAACTTTGCTAGTTAAAGCCAACACTAACTAGCCGGTCAGTGAGCATCAGCAGCGCACCGTCGCAAGCTGCACAGCACAGCCTGGCACGGAGCCAGAGAGCGCGGATTGGACAGCAACAGCCTGCAACTGTTTCTTTGTGCCCGCAGGAGATCTGAATCCCCAAAGATTGGATGAGTATTCAACTTCAATGCATTACAGCTGATATCAATTTAATTCCTAAGAGTTATGTACTTGTTTGAGTATCTAATGTAGAAGTTGTAACCAAGTTCAGTTTACGAAACGGTCTTAATGAATGATATACTGAACGTATGTCCTCTTGATATGTGTAACACTTTGTAACTGATTGAATATATACCTTTTGTATTCTGATAACCCTCTCGATAAGATCTGTTGGGTTTACATGCATATGCTATGTATTAATAAATGTATCCTCGTGTGTTAGTACCTGTGTGTGCGCGTTGTTTGAGTTATGTCGCATGGTTGGATTCTAAAGCCACCAAAAGAATCAACTTTGTGATTTACTGCTACAATTAATAATTGTCTCAGTAAATGCCCAAACCCTACAGAACTGGTGCCTTCAGAGAGCCACTATGATTACATATTTGGCGTCCCTGGGCCGGCTTAATCTACAATGCGATAC
Organism: Lepisosteus oculatus; assembly: GCF_040954835.1. Classification (NCBI taxonomy): domain Eukaryota; kingdom Metazoa; phylum Chordata; class Actinopteri; order Semionotiformes; family Lepisosteidae; genus Lepisosteus; species Lepisosteus oculatus. The sequence goes on along the minus strand of NC_090709.1, from coordinate 53,823,675 downwards.
TTCCACCACTAAGAGAAAGGATGAGAAATGGCTTTTATCTGTCACTTTTCATGTCAGAGGATCTCAATCTGCTTTCCCTGTACAAGAGGATGTCCAACTCATGTAGCTAAAGACGTAGACGACAGTGCTCCACTGAAATCTTGATCTCACAACCCTCGGCATGACTCCGCTGTGTTCTGCTTTAGACAAAGGGGGGAAAAGACTTCTTTCATCACACGTTTTGCACTGTTTACGGTGTTTGCAGTGCTCTTTCTTAAATGAAAACCAGGAATCGGCACCATATGAGGTGAGACTAGATAATATTGGAACTAGTAGCCTCGCCATTCCATGCGTGACGTGAGCAAAGTGTAATTCCTGTCTTTATAGTGTGCTTGTTAGAGACATAGCTGGCACCCAGAGCGCTTTAAATCCGGGAGTCAGCAGCCCAAGACAAGAGAGTTTCCTTCGTCTATGTTTTTTGCGTGAAGGGGGAAACCATGCGTGTGCTGCAAACGATCTTAGTATCGAAGTGCCGTCCCACATAGCCGATCCGAACAATCTGCTTTACAGAGGAGCACTGCCGGAGCTTATCATGGCAAACTGAAGACCAGGCTGACCTCTTCTGTGACTCTTGAACACTGAGTCTCAAGGTTGTGAATTCAAGCTCCACGCTGGCGGGAAATTCCATAGGTAATGATCACATTTTCTTGCATGCTAATCAAAAGAAATATTAAGAAACTTTTCCCGATACCAGTTTTTTACAAAAGTAAAGGCACACGGTACATGTGTGCCACATCACGTCCGAGTTTAGTGACAACTACCTCAGAGATTGTAAGCTGGGTAGTTTCAGATCAGATCACTTTTTTTATCAAAGGTTCAAGCAAACCCGAATACTTTTGCAAGAGACATTTCAGAATCCCAGTCAAATCCAGTAAGATTGCTGGATCCTTTGAATTCGACTGAACTATAGCACAGATCTGCAGTCCACCATTAGAATACTGTGGGTGTGTTGTATAAGCCATACTGCCCAAAATAGTTCTAAAACAGGAGAAGCATCCTCGTTTAGGAATGTGGTATAAAGTGAAATGGTCTGGGAAGAGTCCTACGTTTGAACAGTTCAAAATAGACGTAAAGGGGTATTTACGGACTCTTTCGAAATGTAAGAACGAGCTGTGCGGACCTTATCTTTATTTACCTTGTGTAATCGTTTTTCATAAAGCGTAATTGTATTATAGCATGTGCCCCTGACGATTTTCTTGATACGTTATATGTGCTCTTGTTTGTATTGTATGTAGTTTTGTTGTTCAAATAAAACATAAAGGACACAACTTTCTGGATGCGGCTGCTGTAAAAATAAAATGACATCAAGGGTGCTGTACGCAGAGGTCTGAAACCTGCTCCACAGAAGATCTTTATCCAGAGGTGTTAAAGAAGTCGAGATCTCGCCATGAGAGGGGAAGCATCTCAGAAAAAGCAGGTGCAGTCGGTTCCACGGTCATAACGCCACTAATTCGGGCGACAAGAGCAAAACCAACCCGGCTTCCTCCGGGCAAGTAATGAGACAAAGAGACAGTGCACAGCGGGTAGCGTGGCTGAGCGGTCTAAGGCGCTGGATTAAGGCTCCAGTCTCTTCGGGGGCGTGGGTTCAAATCCCACCGCTGCCAGGTGCTTCTGTCGAGACCCCCTTTCAGCTGGCTTCAGATGAAGGGAACTGCTTTTTGGCAGTCTCTCGAGAAACTAAGCAAAGTGTTTAAAGATACTTTCTCAGCTTGACATCAAGGCACAAAACAAAAACCTTCTTGCGTCCTCTCAACCCAAAAGCGCTTTGCCACTTTTTGCGTTATGCAGGGAACGACGTCTGCCCAGATCACTTTTGTGTCAATGCAAATCGTAGTGTGCCCTGCGTTTTAATTTTGGCTGTGCTGGCGTGCTGCTTCTGTCTGTGAAACTTGAATGTTCTGCTTCTTCACACCAAATCGTCGGCGGGGGTTGAGCTTGTTAAATCTTTGCGCATAGCGCTCCTTTGGAAGTACTTTGTCCAAGTTCAAAAGCAATCGTGGGATTTACTTCATGCGTGCAAAAAGCATGCCTCGCACGACAGATTTAAATGGGGAATGGAGCCTGCTTCTTGCTGTTTTTCCTGTGGTTGCAGTTACAAAGTTGATCGTGCTTTCACATTCTGTTAACAGTATTCACTGGCTGAGCTTTATCAGTTGGTTCGTAAAGGAATCTCTGCTTCGGTTCCAGAAAAGTCATCTGTAGTGTGTTTTTTTCCGTGCCCATGGCAGTCTTTTAAAGCTGGTAGTAATGGCGGCGAAGTTAATTTTTTATCCTCTTTAAAAGAATAAGGACGGGCTGGGGCGAGCTCCATTTACCACTCTTTCAGCTAACCGCCGAACTCGCGAACTGATTACACTGCAGAGCCACAGGCGCCTCGCTTTTCTCCATTCTCTGGGTTAGGGTGAAAAAAAAACTTTGCTGGTATTAGCTGGCCTCCTGGGAGCACCTCTTCTTCACTGATAAGCAAGATTTGTGTTTCATCTTTCTCAAGCTGTATAGATTTCTTTCAAAACAAGTTGTTCCAGAAAGGAAACGAACACTTGCATTCACCTGAATTAAAAGGCATGGGATTTGCCCGTAAGGATAAATTCTGTACAGTAAGACAGGAAGAAAGGCACCGCTGGGAATCGGACCCAGGATCTCCTGTTTACTAGACAGGCGCTTTAGCCAACTAAGCCACGGCGCCGGCAAAGTGCTGTCCTTTGACAGCCACATGGACACGTCTCAACTGCTCTGAGACATCTGCATTCGGTGTGCACCAAGCCTGCTCGCCTTGCAAGTTTCCTCATTTACATGCGATAGCTCCACCACTAAGAGAAAGGATGAGAAATGGCTTTTATCTGGCACTTTTCATGTCAGAGGATCTCAATCTGCTTTCCGTGTACAAGAGGATGTCCAACTCATGTAGCTAAAGACGTAGACGACAGTGCTCCACTGAAATCTTGATCTCACAACCCTCAGCATGACTCCGCTGTGTTCTGCTTTAGACAAAGGGGGGAAAAGACTTCTTTCATCACACGTTTTGCACTGTTTACGGTGTTTGCAGTGCTCTTTCTTAAATGAAAACCAGGAATCGGCACCATATGAGGTGAGACTAGATAATATTGGATCAAGTAGCCTCGCCATTCCATGCGTGACGTGCGCAAAGTGTAATTCCTGTCTTTATAGTGTGCTTGTTAGAGACTAAGCTGGCACCCAGAGCGCTTTAAATCCGGGAGTCAGCAGCCCAAGACAATAGAGCTTCCTTCGTCTATGTTTTTTGCGTGAAGGGGGAAACCATGCGTGTGCTGCAAACGATCTTAGTATCGAAGTGCCCTCCCACATAACCGATCCGAACAATCTGCTTTACAGAGGAGCACTGCCGGAGCTTATCGTTGGCAAACTGAAGACCAGGCTGACCTCTTCTGTGACTCTTGAACACTGAGTCTCAAGGTTGTGAATTCAAGCTCCGAGCTGGCGGGAAATTCCATAGGTAATGATCACATTTTCTTGCATGCTAATCAAAAGAAATATTAAGAAACTTTTCCCGATACCAGTTTTTTACAAAAGTAAAGGCACACGGCACATGTGTGCCACATCACGTCCGAGTTTAGTGACAACTACCTCAGAGATTGTAAGCTGGGTAGTTTCAGATCAGATCACTTTTTGTATCAAAGGTTCAAGCAAACCCGAATACTTTTGCAAGAGACATTTCAGAATCCCAGTCAAATCCAGTACGATTGCTGGATCCTTTGAATTCGACTGAACTATAGCACAGATCTGCAGTCCACCATTAGAATACTGTGGGTGTGCTGTATAAGCCATACCACCCAAAATAGTTCTAAAACAGGAGAAGCATCCTCGTTTAGGAATGTGGTATAAAGTGAAATGGTCTGGGAAGAGTCCTACGTTTGAACAGTTCAAAATAGACGTCAAGGGGTATTTACTGACTCTTTCGAAATGTAAGAACAAGCTGTGCGGACCTTATCTTTATTTACCTTGTGTAATCGTTTTTCATAAAGTGTAATTGTATTATAGCATGTGCCCCTGACGATTTTCTTGATACGTTATATGTGCTCTTGTTTGTATTGTATGTAGTTTTGTTGTTCAAATAAAACGTAAAAGACACAACTTTCCGGATGCGGCTGCTGTAAAAATAAAATGACATCAAGGGTGCTGTACGCAGAGGTCTGAAACCTGCTCCACAGAAGATCTTTATCCAGAGGTGTTAAAGAAGTCGAGATCTCGCCATGAGAGGGGAAGCATCTCAGAAAAAGCAGGTGCAGTCGGTTCCACGGTCATAACGCCACTAAGTCGGGCGACAAGAGCAAAACCCACCCGGCTTCCTCCGGGCACGTAATGAGACAAAGAGACCACACACAGCGGGTAGCGTGGCCGAGCGGTCTAAGGCGCTGGATTAAGGCTCCAGTCTCTTCGGGGGCGTGGGTTCGAATCCCACCGCTGCCAGGTGCTTCTGTCGAGACCCCCTTTCAGCTGGCTTCAGACGAAAGGGAGGGAACTGCTTTTTGGCAGTCTCTCGAGAAACTAAGCAAAGTGTTTAAAGATACTTTCTCAGCTTGACATCAAGGCACAAAACAAAAACCTTCTTGCGTCCTCTCAACCCAAAAGCGCTTTGCCACTTTTTGCGTTATGCAGGGAACGACGTCTGCCCAGATCACTTTTGTGTCAATGCAAATCGTAGTGTGCCCTCCGTTTTAATGTTGGCTGTGCTGGCGTGCTGCTTCTGTCTGTGAAACTTGAATGTTCTGCTTCTTCACACCAAATCGTCGGCGGGGGTTGAGCTTGTTAAATCTTTGCGCATAGCGCTCCTTTGGAAGTACTTTGTCCAAGTTCAAAAGCAATCGTGGGATTTACTTCATGCGTGCAAAAAGCATGCCTCGCACGACAGATTTAAATGGGGAATGGAGCCTGCTTCTTGCTGTTTTTCCTGTGGTTGCAGTTACAAAGTTGATCGTGCTTTCACATTCTGTTAACAGTATTCACTGGCTGAGCTTTATCAGTTGGTTCGTAAAGGAATCTCTGCTTCGGTTCCAGAAAAGTCATCTGTGGTGTGTTTTTTTCCGTGCCCATGGCAGTCTTTTAAAGCTGGTAGTAGTGGCGGCGAAGTTAATTTTTTATCCTCTTTAAAAGAATAAGGACGGGCTGGGGCGAGCTCCATTTACCACTCTTTCAGCTAACCGCCGAACTCCCGAACTGATTACACTGCAGAGCCACAGGCGCCTCGCTTTTCTCCATTCTCTGGGTCAGGGTGAAAAAAAACTTGCTGGTATTAGCTGGCCTGCTGGGAGCACCTCTTCTTCACTGATAAGCAAGATTTGTGTTTCATCTTTCTCAAGCTGTATAGATTTCTTTCAAAACAAGTTGTTCCAGAAAGGAAACGAACACTTGCATTCACCTGAATTAAAAGGCATGGGATTTGCCCGTAAGGATAAATTCTGTACAGTAAGACAGGAAGAAAGGCACCGCTGGGAATCGGACCCAGGATCTCCTGTTTACTAGACAGGCGCTTTAGCCAACTAAGCCACGGCGCCGGCAAAGTGCTGTCCTTTGACAGCCACATGGACACGTCTCAACTGCTCTGAGACATCTGCATTCGGTGTGCACCGAGCCTGCTCGCCTTGCAAGTTTCCTCATTTACATGCGATAGCTCCACCACTAAGAGAAAGGATGAGAAATGGCTTTTATCTGGCACTTTTCATGTCAGAGGATCTCAATCTGCTTTCCGTGTACAAGAGGATGTCCAACTCATGTAGCTAAAGACGTAGACGACAGTGCTCCACTGAAATCTTGATCTCACAACCCTCGGCATGACTCCGCTGTGTTCTGCTTTAGACAAAGGGGGGAAAAGACTTCGTTCATCACACGTTTTGCACTGTTTACGGTGTTTGCAGTGCTCTTTCTTAAATGAAAACCAGGAATCGGCACCATATGAGGTGAGACTAGATAATATTGGATCAAGTAGCCTCGCCATTCCATGCGTGACGTGCGCAAAGTGTAATTCCTGTCTTTATAGTGTGCTTGTTAGAGACTAAGCTGGCAGCCAGAGCGCTTTAAATCCGGGAGTCAGCAGCCCAAGACAATAGAGCTTCCTTCGTCTATGTTTTTTCCGTGAAGGGGGAAACCATGCGTGTGCTGCAAATGATCTTAGTATCGAAGTGCCGTCCCACATAACCGATCCGAACAATCTGCTTTACAGAGGAGCACTGCCGGAGCTTATCGTTGGCAAACTGAAGACCAGGCTGACCTCTTCTGTGACTCTTGAACACTGAGTCTCAAGGTTGTGAATTCAAGCTCCACGCTGGCGGGAAATTCCATAGGTAATGATCACATTTTCTTGCATGCTAATCAAAAGAAATATTAAGAAACTTTTCCCGATACCAGTTTTTTACAAAAGTAAAGGCACACGGCACATGTGTGCCACATCACGTCCGAGTTTAGTGACAACTACCTCAGAGATTGTAAGCTGGGTAGTTTCAGATCAGATCACTTTTTGTATCAAAGGTTCAAGCAAACCCGAATACTTTTGCAAGAGACATTTCAGAATCCCAGTCAAATCCAGTACGATTGCTGGATCCTTTGAATTCGACTGAACTATAGCACAGATCTGCAGTCCACCATTAGAATACTGTGGGTGTGCTGTATAAGCCATACCGCCCAAAATAGTTCTAAAACAGGAGAAGCATCCTCGTTTAGGAATGTGGTATAAAGTGAAATGGTCTGGGAAGAGTCCTACGTTTGAACAGTTCAAAATAGACGTCAAGGGGTATTTACTGACTCTTTCGAAATGTAAGAACAAGCTGTGCGGACCTTATCTTTATTTACCTTGTGTAATCGTTTTTCATAAAGTGTAATTGTATTATAGCATGTGCCCCTGACGATTTTCTTGATACGTTATATGTGCTCTTGTTTGTATTGTATGTAGTTTTGTTGTTCAAATAAAACGTAAAAGACACAACTTTCCGGATGCGGCTGCTGTAAAAATAAAATGACATCAAGGGTGCTGTACGCAGAGGTCTGAAACCTGCTCCACAGAAGATCTTTATCCAGAGGTGTTAAAGAAGTCGAGATCTCGCCATGAGAGGGGAAGCATCTCAGAAAAAGCAGGTGCAGTCGGTTCCACGGTCATAACGCCACTAAGTCGGGCGACAAGAGCAAAACCCACCCGGCTTCCTCCGGGCAAGTAATGAGACAAAGAGACCACACACAGCGGGTCGCGTGGCCGAGCGGTCTAAGGCGCTGGATTAAGGCTCCAGTCTCTTCGGGGGCGTGGGTTCGAATCCCACCGCTGCCAGGTGCTTCTGTCGAGACCCCCTTTCAGCTGGCTTCAGACGAAAGGGAGGGAACTGCTTTTTGGCAGTCTCTCGAGAAACTAAGCAAAGTGTTTAAAGATACTTTCTCAGCTTGACATCAAGGCACAAAACAAAAACCTTCTTGCGTCCTCTCAACCCAAAAGCGCTTTGCCACTTTTTGCGTTATGCAGGGAACGACGTCTGCCCAGATCACTTTTGTGTCAATGCAAATCGTAGTGTGCCCTCCGTTTTAATGTTGGCTGTGCTGGCGTGCTGCTTCTGTCTGTGAAACTTGAATGTTCTGCTTCTTCACACCAAATCATCGGCGGGGGTTGAGCTTGTTAAATCTTTGCGCATAGCGCTCCTTTGGAAGTACTTTGTCCAAGTTCAAAAGCGATCGTGGGATTTACTTCATGCGTGCCAAAAAGCATGCCTCGCACGACAGATTTAAATGGGGAATGGAGCCTGCTTCTTGCTGTTTTTCCTGTGGTTGCAGTTACAAAGTTGATCGTGCTTTCACATTCTGTTAACAGTATTCACTGGCTGAGCTTTATCAGTTGGTTCGTAAAGGAATCTCTGCTTCGGTTCCAGAAAAGTCATCTGTGGTGTGTTTTTTTCCGTGCCCATGGCAGTCTTTTAAAGCTGGTAGTAGTGGCGGCGAAGTTAATTTTTTATCCTCTTTAAAAGAATAAGGACGGGCTGGGGCGAGCTCCATTTACCACTCTTTCAGCTAACCGCCGAACTCCCGAACTGATTACACTGCAGAGCCACAGGCGCCTCGCTTTTCTCCATTCTCTGGGTCAGGGTGAAAAAAAACTTGCTGGTATTAGCTGGCCTGCTGGGAGCACCTCTTCTTCACTGATAAGCAAGATTTGTGTTTCATCTTTCTCAAGCTGTATAGATTTCTTTCAAAACAAGTTGTTCCAGAAAGGAAACGAACACTTGCATTCACCTGAATTAAAAGGCATGGGATTTGCCCGTAAGGATAAATTCTGTACAGTAAGACAGGAAGAAAGGCACCGCTGGGAATCGGACCCAGGATCTCCTGTTTACTAGACAGGCGCTTTAGCCAACTAAGCCACGGCGCCGGCAAAGTGCTGTCCTTTGACAGCCACATGGACACGTCTCAACTGCTCTGAGACATCTGCATTCGGTGTGCACCGAGCCTGCTCGCCTTGCAAGTTTCCTCATTTACATGCGATAGCTCCACCACTAAGAGAAAGGATGAGAAATGGCTTTTATCTGGCACTTTTCATGTCAGAGGATCTCAATCTGCTTTTCGTGTACAAGAGGATGTCCAACTCATGTAGCTAAAGACGTAGACGACAGTGCTCCACTGAAATCTTGATCTCACAACCCTCGGCATGACTCCGCTGTGTTCTGCTTTAGACAAAGGGGGGAAAAGACTTCTTTCATCACACGTTTTGCACTGTTTACGGTGTTTGCAGTGCTCTTTCTTAAATGAAAACCAGGAATCGGCACCATATGAGGTGAGACTAGATAATATTGGATCAAGTAGCCTCGCCATTCCATGCGTGACGTGCGCAAAGTGTAATTCCTGTCTTTATAGTGTGCTTGTTAGAGACTTAGCTGGCACCCAGAGCGCTTTAAATCCGGGAGTCAGCAGCCCAAGACAATAGAGCTTCCTTCGTCTATGTTTTTTGCGTGATGGGGGAAACCATGCGTGTGCTGCAAACGATCTTAGTATCGAAGTGCCGTCCCACATAACCGATCCGAACAATCTGCTTTACAGAGGAGCACTGCCGGAGCTTATCGTTGGCAAACTGAAGACCAGGCTGACCTCTTCTGTGACTCTTGAACACTGAGTCTCAAGGTTGTGAATTCAAGCTCCACGCTGGCGGGAAATTCCATAGGTAATGATCACATTTTCTTGCATGCTAATCAAAAGAAATATTAAGAAACTTTTCCCGATACCAGTTTTTTACAAAAGTAAAGGCACACGGCACATGTGTGCCACATCACGTCCGAGTTTAGTGACAACTACCTCAGAGATTGTAAGCTGGGTAGTTTCAGATCAGATCACTTTTTGTATCAAAGGTTCAAGCAAACCCGAATACTTTTGCAAGAGACATTTCAGAATCCCAGTCAAATCCAGTACGATTGCTGGATCCTTTGAATTCGACTGAACTATAGCACAGATCTGCAGTCCACCATTAGAATACTGTGGGTGTGCTGTATAAGCCATACCGCCCAAAATAGTTCTAAAACAGGAGAAGCATCCTCGTTTAGGAATGTGGTATAAAGTGAAATGGTCTGGGAAGAGTCCTACGTTTGAACAGTTCAAAATAGACGTCAAGGGGTATTTACGGACTCTTTCGAAATGTAAGAACAAGCTGTGCGGACCTTATCTTTATTTACCTTGTGTAATCGTTTTTCATAAAGTGTAATTGTATTATAGCATGTGCCCCTGACGATTTTCTTGATACGTTATATGTGCTCTTGTTTGTATTGTATGTAGTTTTGTTGTTCAAATAAAACGTAAAAGACACAACTTTCCGGATGCGGCTGCTGTAAAAATAAAATGACATCAAGGGTGCTGTACGCAGAGGTCTGAAACCTACTCCACAGAAGATCTTTATCCAGAGGTGTTAAAGAAGTCGAGATCTCGCCATGAGAGGGGAAGCATCTCAGAAAAAGCAGGTGCAGTCGGTTCCACGGTCATAACGCCACTAAGTCGGGCGACAAGAGCAAAACCCACCCGGCTTCCTCCGGGCAAGTAATGAGACAAAGAGATCACACACAGCGGGTCGCGTGGCCGAGCGGTCTAAGGCGCTGGATTAAGGCTCCAGTCTCTTCGGGGGCGTGGGTTCGAATCCCACCGCTGCCAGGTGCTTCTGTCGAGACCCCCTTTCAGCTGGCTTCAGACGAAAGGGAGGGAACTGCTTTTTGGCAGTCTCTCGAGAAACTAAGCAGAGTGTTTAAAGATACTTTCTCAGCTTGACATCAAGGCACAAAACAAAAACCTTTTTGCGTCCTCTCAACCCAAAAGTGCTTTGCCACTTTTTGCGTTATGCAGGGAACGACGACTGCCCAGATCCCTTTTGTGTCAATGCAAATCATAGTGTGCCCTCCGTTTTAATGTTGGCTGTGCTGGCGTGCCGCTTCTGTCTGTGAAACTTGAATGTTCTGCTTCTTCACACCGAATCGTCGGCGGGGGTTGAGCTTGTTAAATCTTTGCGCATAGCGCTCCTTTGGAAGTACTTTGTCCAAGTTCAAAAGCGATCGTGGGATTTACTTCATGCGTTCAAAAAGCATGCCTCGCACGACAGATTTAAATGGGGAATGGAGCCTGCTTCTTGCTGTTTTTCCTGTGGTTGCAGTTACAAAGTTGATCGTGCTTTCACATTCTGTTAACAGTATTCACTGGCTGAGCTTTATCAGTTGGTTTGTAAAGGAATCTCTGCTTCGGTTCCAGAAAAGTCATCTGTAGTGTGTTTTTTTCCGTGCCCATGGCAGTCTTTTAAAGCTGGTAGTAATGGCGGCGAAGTTAATTTTTTATCCTCTTTAAAAGAATAAGGACGGGCTGGGGCGAGCTCCATTTACCACTCTTTCAGCTAACCGCCAAACTCGCGAACTGATTACACTGCAGAGCCACAGGCGCCTCGCTTTTCTCCATTCTCTGGGTTAGGGTGAAAAAAAAACTTTGCTGGTATTAGCTGGCCTGCTGGGAGTTCCTCTTCTTCACTGATAAGCAAGATTTGTGTTTCATCTTTCGCAAGCTGTATAGATTTCTTTCAAAACAAGTTGTTCCAGAAAGGAAACGAACACTTGCATTCACCTGAATGAAAAGGCATGGGATTTGCCAATAAGGATAAATTCTGTACAGTAAGACAGGAAGAAAGGCACCGCTGGGAATCAGACCCAGGATCTCCTGTTTACTAGACAGGCGCTTTAGCCAACTAAGCCACGGCGCCGGCAAAGTGCTGTCCTTTGACAGCCACTTGGACACGTCTCAACTGCTCTGAGACATCTGCGTTCGGTGTGCACCGAGCCTGCTCGCCTTGCAAGTTGCCTCATTTACATGCGATAGCTCCACCACTAAGAGAAAGGATGAGAAACGGCTTTTATCTGGCACTTTTCATGTCAGAGGATCTCAATCTGCTTTCCGTGTACAAGAGGATGTCCAACTCATGTAGCTAAAGACGTAGACGACAGTGCTCCACTGAAATCTTGATCTCACAACACTGGTGGGAAATTCCATAGGTAATGATCACATTTTCTTGCATGCTTCTGTAGGGTTTGGGCATTTACTTGGACAATTATTAATTGTAGCAGTAAATCACAAAATTGTTTCTTTTGATGGCTTTAGAATCCAACCATGCAATATAACTCAAACAACGCACACACACAGGTACTAATACACGAGGATACATTTATTGATACATAAAATATGCATATAAACAGATCTTATCGAGAGGGTTATCAGAATACAAAAGGTATATATTCAGTCAGTTACAAAGAGTTACATATATCAAGAGGACATACATTCAGTATATCATTCATTTAAACCGTTTCGTAATTGAACTTGGTTATAACTTCTACATTAGATACTCAAAACAAGTACATAACTCTTGTTGGGATAACAATTGAATTCTCGAGCAGTAATGCAGTGAAGTTGAATACTCATCCAATCTCTGGGGATTCAGATCTCCTGCGGGCACAAAGAAACAGTTGCAGGCTGTTGCTGTCCAATCCGCACTCTCTGGCTCGGTGCCAGGCTGTGCTGTGCGGCTTGCGACGGTGCGCTGCTGATGCTCACTGACCGGCTAGTTAGTGTTGGCTTTAACTAGCAAAGTTTGCACACAGGAGAAAAGATGACTGTGAGTCCCAGCAAGTTAGGAAGAGGACCGGTTCGTTCCTGATGAAGAGCTAGTTCTGAATAGTGATTCAGCTGTCCATAGTTCCGACCTGTTCACGAGGCCTGTTGCTGGTGCTAACCTCAGGTGGATCCTCTGGTTACTCTCTGGCAACCTCCGCTCTAGACTCTTAGAACAAAGGAAAGTTCTGGCACTCGGACACACTGGCCGTTCCGTGGTTGTCCGGGCTGAGTCTCAGGATGGTCAGGAGGCGCTCTGCGAGAATGTCCTGCCCTTGGGAGCCTTTCTGCTCCTGGGCCGTCCTGCCCTGGAATTGTCTCACACTCCTGGAATTCTTCTTTGAATTCCCTTTAGAATAGTCTTGGAGTTCTTTGTTGCCTGTTTTTACCTGGAGGAACTTCAGCTCGTTCATTGGATGAAAGTTTCATGGGCATCAGAGACCCACGTGGGTTACTCGGCCCTACCAGTCCCTGATTGGTTGATCAAGGTGAGATATGAGTCACTTACTCCTGACACTTAGGAATGCAGTCCAGATGTCCATCTGGCACTCCCTAGACAGATAGGCGCCAATGGATGCCCATTGATCATGATAGCCAGGCTTAGCTAAATGCATCCCCATTTGGGAGCTGTCCCTTATCAAAAGAAAACATCTTTAAATCAGCCTGCATGAATAGCTTCTCTGTGGCTGCACCACAGAGGTGAAGAGAGAGATCGGGCCTCATTTGGGAAAGCACAGCAACACTTAATTCTGTCTTATTAACAAGCATTGCCGCTACAATTAGTAGGAAGAAAGATACAATGTTTTGAAAATGTAATATGTTTTAAAGGATTAAAGGGAAAATAAATACTTTATATACGCAAACTAATTCAACTGAGCTCCTCTAAACTATATAGCCTGAAGAATTGCCAAAGCACAATGTATCAATTTGGGTGACACTGGGGGGAAAGTGATCACAACATTGAAAACCACAAGGCTTATTTTCAACAGCAAAATTTGTGCTTGAAAATATTTGACAAAAAAAGGAATATTACACGCACGGAAACCAATATTTACCACTAGGATAGAATGCAGCATAGAACAGTTGGATAGAAGGTTAGTGTAACTCTATAGTGCATCACAGAGGTCAGTCTCTTCCCCCTCATTATGCAGGCTGACTTCACTGTCCTCCAGCGATAGTCAGCTGTAATCACTGATGCAGACATGATGTTAATACTCTGACAGCATCTTGGCTGATTTGGTTAAAGTGTTTTCCTATTAAACAGGAGATTCTGCGCTCAAATCCCAGCAGTGTCTTTCTTCTTGTCTTGTCTTACAAAATGTTTCACTATGGATGATTACATGCAGCTTGATTTTGTTTAATGCAAGTTTTCATTACCTTTCTGATGGCTCTCTACAGTAATTTAAAAAAAAATACTAATCGGGATGATTACTGTACATATCCTCAGTAAAGGGGAATATATAAGTAGTGACTATCCAAATTGCATTTTTGTGTGAAACACATTTCAGAAAATCGAAAACCAATTTTCAAAACTCACAATAACAAGACAAAGTTCACTTTCACTTTATGCATATTTACCACAACCTTGCCTTCTGATCATAAAAAGTCTTAATTTTAATATAGCAGTTTTAAATGGGACATTCAGAACATGGCATATGAGAATATATGGTTAACCGAGGATGAGCAAAGGATGATCGCACTTTCTGCTTATTGCTATGAACCCACCCCTGGTTATAAAAATGTCTCAAAATTCTGACACTGAGGTGTGAGACACAATGTAACAGGCTCTCATAATCCCGAAATACAAGAAATTTTACTGTAGCGTTTTATAAATTTGACCCTGTGAACATTGCATGTCCCTCCTTCCTCATTACCAAAACATCTCAATGTCCCGACGCTATGTACATTTGTAATTACAACACTTCACTGTTTCATTTATGAGTTGTGACATTGTGCACATGGCATGTTAAAGTATATAGAAAATCTAGATCAGAACAGGCTAAATGCAATTCCTAGTGATTTATCATTTTCTTACTTTCTAAATGAAAAAAATATTTTTTCAGTGATTATGACACTTCAGTATGACATAAAATATGCTTCAATGACAGAATAAATAATAATAATAATAAATAAGCATGGAAAAAATACCCAAAGTGGACATTCATAGTTGTGATTATAGAATGTTAGATATCGGGTGGGTAGCTGCGTCAGCATGCGTAGGCTGCAAAGGAACAAGTAAAGGACTATTCCAGCTGAAAAGAGAAGAAAAGAATCACAATGTTTCGGCTATGGAGACTTCTTGATGTGTGAGAAAGACAGGGCAGTAAGCAAAGATCATTTTCTTTTTATCTTTGCTGAGTGCAGTTTATCACTGATGACAACATCAAAGACATTAAGGAGTTTTTACGGCTTACAGCTCCATATCAACTTCCTTTCATAACTAACCTCATCAGATCCCTCAACTCCCAACTCTTCCAGTTTCTCACTTCAGAGAAGGATAAAAAACTCAAAATCCTCTACAGAGAAAAAACATCAACACCCTTATCACCTCCACCAATCCTAATCTTGGTGTTACTACACCCTCTGACCTTTCCCTTTCACCCCTTTGCATCCTCAGCTAACATATTTTAATAGTACAACAAAATTACAATAGATTGTACAGTATTTATGTTTAAAATTAAGGTAAATATGTCAAAATATCGAAGTCCAAATGCACGGTGCTAATGTAACAATGCTTGCATGTTCTTAAACAAATCTGCATTGTATTTTTAAAATATTTCAGCAGAGGATGCAACGGGGGTATAAATGACGACTCGACTTTTTCTTGGGTGAATATGGTTTTCTGGGGAGTTGCGACGTTGGGCATACAGTAATTGGACATTTCCTGGTGATTCTGACACCTGTTAAGCACTCACATTTCCTGCAAATATTAAAATGGTTAAGGTTTCGCTGAGAAATCCAATCGACCTTTGCAAAGACAATGTTTACATCGCAAAAGAAACACGTCCCTGGGTGGACTCGAACCACCAACCTTTCAGTGAACAACCGAACGCGCCACACAGACAGAATGGTGGGTCCATCTCTCTCATCACAACTTTCAGGTTAATTTTTTTTTTTGCCAGCTGGCAATATTTCTTCTGCACTGATAATCAAGAATTGAATTTCATTTCTCGCAAACTGTGTGAATTTCTTGAAATACAAGTTTTCCAGAAAGGAAATGAATACATGCATGTTACGAAATCAAGCCCTTTGTGATAGTCCGAAATGGTACGTTATGTACCACAAGATAGGAAAAAAAAACATGACTGGGATTTTAAGCTACGTGACCTATGGTCACCAAACTGTGTTGAAGCAAGAGAGCATAAAGTGTGAACGCGGTGACTAGGTTTTTATACTAGCAGGACTATGCTACCACACACATGGTCGCACTACCGCTCAATCAACACAATCAATTACACACAGAGACCCGGATTGTTCTCAGCGTCTAATTAGAACCTGCTTCCAGTCTGAGGCGGGACTCCGTGAAGCCGCCTGAACTGGAACCACCAACCTTTCAGTTAACAACCAAACACGCCACACAGAGGGAATGGTGGGTCCGTGTCTTGCATCACAACTTTCCGGTTAAAAAAGATTATCTTCTGCACTGATAATCAAGAATTGAATTTCATTTCTCGCAAGCTGTGTGAATTTCTTGAAATACAAGTTTTCCAGAAAGGAAATGAATACATGCATTCAACGAAATCAAGCCCTTTGTGATAGTCTGAAATGGTACGTTATGTACCACAAGATAGGAAAAAAAACATGACTGGGATTTTAACCTACGTGACCTACGGTACCAGACCGGAGTAAAGTTAGCTTGAAGTTCGAAAACGATTTTGGCACGCCTGTAGCGTTTACACGAAACCTCTTAGAATCGCGAGAATACTTGCTTTGTGTATAAAATACATTGTGAATGCTTTCTCAGCCTTTACTTTTTCGTTTATATGACATTTTTTTGACCAATCACGAATATTCTTTTGTCCATATCTTCGCAACGGAAGCACAGAACGCCTTCAAACCAAATACATTTTAAAGACCACGACATGTGGATATTTCCACAGCCTCTACATCAAAGTATCAGTGAGCTAATTATCTTTTTTTAAACCTCCGGTTTTTCATCGATGCGTAATTACGCACTAACTGGAACCTGGGGGACCGCTGTATACACAAGTTCACAACGCGAGAAATACTGTTCAATACGGCTTCATGCGAAAAACCCGTATATGACCATAGGCAACAGAATAGCGCAGTCTCCAATTCCTCAGACTGTAAGCACAGGAATAAAGCTTTGTCTGAATTCTGAAACCCTTCCTTTACGTCCTGTTTTCATTCAGGTAAGAGTCAACTATATGCACAATACTACTGACAGCAAGAAGATTAAAATATTCTTTTCTCAGCAGCTTATTAAAAACAGCTCCCATGATGTTCAAACCGATTTTTTACACAGAACACTGACACAGCTTTGCGTTCTGAATCTCTTTTTCTCGTGCGTTTATTTAATGTGGCACAATGCACTGGGATAGGGGTATTCTGTTCACAAACCAATAGCATTTAAACCACAGCACCCACAATGCTGCAAGTAAGTGTTTTGCACACTAAGCAGAGAGCGATGTCTTCCTCATTAGTATAGTGGCGAGTATCCCCACCTGTCACGCGGGAGACCGGGGTACATCAGGACGTGCATTGAAGTGAAAGCAGGATGAGCTGCGACATACACTGTGCAGACCCCGCCACACTAAGAGGTGAGTGGGTCTTTTCGATCACAGCGCTAGGCGAATCCCCAAACAGTGTGCGTGGCAACAAACGAAACAGGCCTGTTTCAGCCCGGTTTCAATCCGGGGAAATCGGGCCCAGTAGTGGCGGGATCTATACAGTGCATGTCGCAGCGCTTCAATGTGCTTCCTGATGTCCTACCCCGAGAACAGAAAAGACAGCGTCCGCAGCAACAACAGCTCAGGTCTCTGCACAGGAGCTAAGCTGCCCCCATCTCCTCTGCTCTGCTCTGCGGCTCCTGTGGAGTGGAGTCCTGCCTGGAGCCGTGTTTGCAGGCGGCAGCTCCCCCCGCCCTTTCTGTGCGTCGTGTCCAAGGGCTCCTGGGAGGAAGAGAGAGCCCTCCCACTCGGGGGCTTTTCCACGGTCTGTGTGAGGAGGGGCGGGTGTGTCTAGTAGCTTATCGAGCGGAAGCCTGGGTCGGCGGAGAGCTGTGATCGTGCAGACCTTGAGGTGTCACCTCTTTGTCTGCTTTCCCGCCCCCCCTCCGCCCAAGCTCTGCTCCAAAGTAGCCCTGCAACCCCTCACACCTGCACGTGTCATAACTTAAGTTGTGGTCATGAGACACCCATGGGGCGTTGTTCTGTTCTGGCTAATTGTTTCCTGCCCGTCGCAGGCAGGAGTCCATGCGAGGAAGATGCGCTGGACAGAGCTCAGAGGGCGCACCTGGGTGGCTTTCCTTCTGAGTGACGTTCCTGCAACACTCTCCCGCTCCTCTTGGTGCGCTCATGCCGCAACACAGGAAGGCTGGGGCAGGTGGGTGTGGAGAGTGTTAGACTGAAGATTTAAAGGTCCCTGGTTCGATCCCGGGTTTCAGCGTTTTGTTTCACGGAGCCCTCTGTTCCTCTCTGCAGCACCCCCTTCCTAAAGTGACGCTTCCCTTTCTCAGCCTGAAATGCAAGCGAGACACCAGCAGCAGTCCCTGCTGGTTTCCGTAGTGTAGAGGCTGTCACGTCAACCTAACACCTGAAAAGTCCCCGGTTCGAGACTGGGTGGAAACAGCATCGTTTTGCACGCTCCTGTACGTCACAGAGGTCTTGAGCGACCGGTCATTTGTTGCCAATGTATTTCCGGTGCCTTCATGCACTCTTGTACCAAACGCACGTTCCTTCTGTACACGGAGCAGATCATTCGCAATTGGGCTGTGCTGTGCCGACAGACCAGGACGAGCTCTGTTGGCTCAAATGCAGTGCAGGACCTGCAAGAACAACAGAAAGATTAGCATCCAGCAGGGGCTTCTTAGTGAGCCCAAGAGCCCAAGAGCCCAAGATCTCATCAAGAATCGGCTCCGGCAACAGGGCTGGGCGCATTGTTCCATTCTCCGCCCACTCTCGGTGTAAACAAGTCTCTCCTGGTCTCTGCTTGAATTGCACTTTCCTGCGTTTGCTTTGGTGTAACTGGCTTCCCCTGCATGGGCGAATGTGAAGAAGATCCTTAGTATGTGAATGTGAAGAAGATCCTTAGTAAGTCATTGAAGAAAACCGAGAAGAGGTCGGAGTGACCTCTGTCGTTCATCAACGATCCAGTCAGGCAGTACTCCTCTGTAAAGCGCCGTTCGTTCACATGGATTGGCTTTTTTTTGCCTTCATTCGTGCAAGTAGTAAAAGCAGACGCCCCTTTAGGGAGCCTGTCAGCACCCGGAGTTTTCCCCTTCTGTAAGCTCTCCATAGCCTCTGAGCTCTTCTACTGTCAAATCCCCCTCAAGTACTTCCCTATCTTCTTCACTCAAAACTTTTTCTAGCTTTGAGGTAAAAAAATGAATTTCTTCATCCTTTACCTCTGTAGAGCTGTACAGTCTTGAGTAGAAGTGTCACGCCCTCTGCAGCCAGAGGGCGGTCCTTCTCTGTCCTGTCCCTAGTTCCTTGTCTGCTGTCCTTCCTGTCCCTCTCTTTCCCTTGGGCTATATATTTCCGGGTCTTGCACTCTGTCCTCGCTCAGCACTGACGTTCGGATGTCCTGAGACCCGCCTAGCACCAGGGCGCCCTACGTCCGCTCCCTGAGGGCACAGGTTTCTATACGGCATTCCTGAACTCTTTGCACTAATGAGCCCGGGCCTTTTTTCCGTCTCGCCGCTACGCATATGGGTCTTTTTCTGCACTCCTGCTCCCCACAGTTAGTCCCTTTGGACGTCCGTGACAAGAAGGCCTCGATGCAGGAGAGGATAGCACTCAGCTCTGTACTCTCTCTTCCCTCCTCATCAACTACACTTTCCATGACAGACTTGGAGCTTACCACTTTCCTGAAAAAGAAGCGAGTACACTTCTCATTTTCTTCCAAGAACTGCACTCTGCTTCTTAACAGCACTCCTCGACTGCTTTCTTCGGCTATGCTCCGGATGTCCTTTTTTAAAAGGGTGATATCCTCAAGCACATCGAAGCCACTGTGCAGCATCGTGTAGAGACGCTGCAGCTGCCTCTGTTTCCTGGCTAGCACTCCTCTCCGTCTGGCAGCAGCCTTCCTTCCCTCAGCCATGAAAAAGGCCTTTGTCCTCACCTTCACCTCCTCCCACCATTCTCTTACTGACCCGTACAGACACTGCAAGGACAACCACTGTGATAGTTTCTCCTTGTAGCGGGATACTACCCCCTCGTTCTCTAGCAGCTTTGTGTTGAGTTTCCAGAGGCCTGGGCCAAAGACAGTCCCGCCCTGGAGTTCCACTCTACACCCTAAAGCCTGATGATCTGAGAAGAAGACAGGCTGAAGAGTGACCCCAACAACTTTCACTCTCTCTGAGACAAAGCAATAGTCAATTCTGGAGCTGCTATTCCTCCCTGACCATGTATATCCTGCTGTTGTGGGATATATACATCTATATGTGTCTGAGAGTTTAAAGTCTTGAACTAAGTTTTGCAGGGCCAGTGAGCTGGAATCCAATTTTATCGGCCTTTTGGCTAAGATCAAGGTCAAGTGGCATGCCCGCAGTTCTTGTCTTTCCAAAGTTCTAGAAGGCGATCGAAGATCCTGAAGAGTGCTTGAGCTAGTATCGCCCTAGGTTGAGCCTAGGGAGTTAAGGCCAATCAGCAGCTGAGCTGGTTGGGATCCGGCAGCAACGTTCTCTCTCTCTGCTCTCTCCTCTCCCCTCCCCCTTTCTCTTGCTCCACCTCCTTGGCCTCTTGGCTGGGAGTAGGTACTCGTGGCCTGCCCGCGGTGCTTGCTTTCTTCCTCGAGACTCAGAAGCGCTATCCGCTCCCTCTCTCTCTTTCCTCCTGCGCCTGCACCTAGCTGGGCTTTGCCCACAAGGACAAAGTCCAGGGCTCACTCGCTGCTCCTTTAGCAGCTAAACCGTCCTCTCCACAGGACCTTGCTCTCTCTCTTTCTCTCCTTTTTTCTCCTTTCCAGATGGCAGACAAGAAGACACTGATTCGGTTCCACTGGACCAAGAAAACAGAGACGATGCCAACTGCGAAATCCTTTTTCATTACCTTCCTGAGAGGGATCCTGCAGTTGGTGGCCGGAGATCTCTACTGCCTGCAAGACAACAAGGCAGAGAGATACATGGAGGCCTACATAGCCACGGACGCCTCATATGAAAAGGCAACGAAAATGATCAGAGAAAAAGGTAAGCACCCCCGTTTCTCTGATTTCAGGCCGGAGCCTATGAGGAAGACAAACCAGAGGACCATCACAATCCTCACGTACAACCCCTACGTACCAATGGCACTGGTAACAGCGTACCTAGGGAGGTATGTAACTGTGGTGGGCAAACCGACGGAGATCAGGGACAGTTGCGGCGTCTGGTACGGCAAACGCCAGTACCGAGTCCTCCTGAAAGAGGACCTAGAGGGCGTCGACGGTTTCCAGCACCCCCCGGCCCGCTTCAACATCGGAGCCGACAGGGGGTACCTTTACTACCCCAGGATGCCGGATTTCTGCAAGAAGTGCAGACAGTCCGGCCACAAGGAGAACACGTGTGACATCGTCAGATGTCACAACTGTAACAAAGAGGGGCACCTGGCAAAAACCTGCCGGGCAGCCAAAAAGTGCGATGGATGCGGCGCCGAGGAACACCTCCTTCACTAATGCAAGGTAAGCAAACCTTCGTTTGCGCAGGTGGTGGAAGCCGACCAGCAGAAACCGGTCTCAAGACAAAGGGAGAGAGGTGAGAACAAAGAACCCGCACCTCCCCCGCAGAGAACCGAAACTGCCGAGGCCACACCCCAGCCGCACCAGTGCCTCAAGATGGCCGCCAGGACGACAGACAAAATGGCTGACCGGAGGAAGGGCCCTGGATAACTCCCAGCAAGAAGGGAAAGAGGATCCACATACGGAAGGACAAAAGAAAAGAGTGGTGTAGCAGCGAGGCTTAATAATAAGGCAGAATTAAGTGTTTCTGAGCTTCCCAAATGAGGCCCCATTTCTCTGTTCATCTCTGTGGTGCAGCCACAGAGAAACTATTCAAGCAGGCTGATTTAAGATGTTTTCTTTTGATAAGGACAGCTCCCAAAGGGGGATGCACTTAGCTAAGCCTGGCTATCATGATCAATGGTCACCCATTGGCACCTATCTGTCTAGGGAGTGCCAGTTGGACATCTGGACTGCATTCCTAAGTGTCAGGAGTAAGTGACTCATATCTCACCTTGATCAACCAATCAGGGACTGGTAGGGCCGAGTAACCCACGTGGGACTCTGATGCCCATGGAACTTTCAGCCAATCAATGAGCTGAAGTTCCTCCAGGTAAAAACAGGCAACACGAGATTCAGTAAGATTCAGTAAGATTCTGGAGAGGATTCTGTGGACTGTTCTAAAGGGAATTCAAAGGAGAATTCCAGGGCAGGACGGCCCAGGAGCAGAAGGCTCCCAAGGGCAGGACATTCTCGCAGAGCGCCTCCTGACCATCCTGAGACTCAGCCCGGACAACCACGGAACGGCCTGTGTGTCCGAGTGCCAGAACTTTCCTTTGTTCTAAGAGTCTAGAGTTGAGGTTGCCAGAGAGTAACCAGCAGCAGGCCTCGTGAACAGGTCGGAACTGTGGACAGCTGAATCACTATTCAGAGCTAGCTCTTCATCAGGAACGAACCGGTCCTCTTCCTGACTTGCTGGGACCCACAGTCATCTTTTCTCCTGTGCACAAACTTTGCTAGTTAAAGCCAACACTAACTAGCCGGCCAGCGGGCATCAGCAGCGCTCCGTCGCAAGCCGCACAGCACAGCCTGGCACCGAGAAAGAGAGCGCAGATTGGACAGCAACAGCCTGCAACTGTTTCTTTGTACCCGCAGGAGATCTGAATCCCCAGAGATTGGATGAGTATTCAACTTCACTGCATTACAGCTCGAGAATTCAATTGTTATCCAAACCAGTTGATATCAATTTAATTCCTAAGAGTTATGTACTTGTTTTGAGTATCTAAAGTAGAAGTTGTAACCAAGATCACTTTACGAAACGGTCTAAATGAATGATATACTGAACGTATGTCCTCTTGATATGTGTAACACTTTGTAACTGACTGAATATATACCTTTTGTATTCTGATAACCCTCTCGATAAGATCTGTTAGGTTTACATGCATATTTTATGTATTAATAAATGTATCCTCGTGTATTAGTACCTGTGTGTGTGCGTTGTTTGAGTTATGTCGCATGGTTGGATTCTAAAGCCATCAAAAGAATCAACTTTGTGATTTACTGCTACAATTAATAATTGTCTCAGTAAATGCCCAAACCCTACAGAACTGGTGCCTTCAGAGAGCCACTATGATTACATATTTGGCGTCCCTGAGCCGGTTTTCTTACATATTTGGCGTCCCTGAGCCGGTTTTCCTACAGTGGTAAGGGAGAACCATTTCCTCGTCCTAGAGGAAACGGAACTTTCTTCCCCCGAGGCCCAGGAACAACCAGAGGAGGCAGCCAAGGAAATGGAAACCCCCCCCCCCGAGGCCCAAAGATGACAGGAAGTGACAGCCCAGGAAACGGAACCCCCCTCCCCCGAGTCCCACGGACAACAGGAGGAGGCAGCCCAGGAAGAGGTTACCCCCTCCCCCGAGGCCCAGGGACAACAGGAAGAGGCAGCCCAGGAAGTCGGAACCCCCTCCCCTGAGGCCCAGGAACAACAGGAAGAGGCAGCCCAGGAAGTGGAGCCCCCCTCCCCCAAGGCCCAGGAGCAACTGGAGGTCCCCGAAACTCCTGGAGAAAGGGAAGAAAAAAGCCTTCCCGAAGCGGTGGCGGAGAGTATCCTCGAGGAAGACAAGATTACTTTGAAGCCACCCTGGAGCTGGGACTGATGGTAGGGCTGGACCTGTCCAGCATGTTTACCTTTCAGTCCCCAGCGAGACCTGGAGGGAGCCCAACATTTTCCCCCCAGGACCCGAACAAGAGGAGTTACATCTAGGCTAAACAGTGCCCAGATGTAGACTCCCAAGTTTTCCACTGTAAGCACAAAGAGAGGAGGTTCAACTTTCACTTGTTTAATCATGATTGTGAAACTTACCTTTCTAACAACTAACGTGAGAGGGCTAAGAGACCCGGTGAAAAGATGGGGAGTCTTTCATGATCTGGTCTCAAAGTCTTTCTCAGTTTGTTTCTTACAGGAGGTCCACCTGAAGGATGAAAGCGACAAGCTGACATTCACCAGGGAATGGACGAAGGGAGAATCATGCTGGAGCGTAGGAGGGGTCCACTCTTCCGGAGTGAGAATCCTCCTCAGAAACCCAGAGATGACGCTGGTTTCCTCCTTCTCGGTGGTGCAGGGCCGGATCCTGGTCGCAGACATCGACTGGAGGGGGCAGAAGTTGAGAGCAATTAACGTCTATGCTCCGACGGAACCCTCTATCCGGAAGGAAGTGTTTGCTGACCTGGCCAGCTGCTGCACCACCAACAGACAGGTGGTGCTTGGCGGGGACTTCAACGTCGACCGGGAGAAGGGGAGCGACGCTAGCTTGGCAGAGCTGGAGTCGCTACTCAAGCAGTTCTCCCTGGTAGACGGTTTCAGACGGTGCCGCCCTAACAACGCCGGAACGACATGGAAAAACTCCCGGGGAGTGTGCAGCCGCCTGGACTACATCTTTCTGCACACGACCTGCTCCCTGGAGTCGGCGACGGTGTCCCCGGAGTGGTATTCCAGCCACGAGCGCTTGACGGTTTATACTCCGATTTATACTCCTTTTGCACCCTCAGCTGAAACATGTTAAAATAACAACGCAGATTTGTTGGAGAACCTGACAAGAATTATTGGGTTAGTACTGTATGTATTCTTGTATATTTACTTTAATTTTAATATAAATGTAAACATGCATGCTGTATAAGCTATTGTAATTTTAAAATATGTTAGCTGAGGATGCGAGGGGGGCTATTATACCTTGTGAAACACGCAAGGAACCGTAAAAAAGGCTGATATTTGAATAAAATTGGCGATCACAAGAAAACCACAATTTATGTGGTATTATCATCAATATCCTTCAAAATCGACGTTCAAATGAAGGATTTGAAGAAACTATGA
This sequence comes from Lepisosteus oculatus, assembly GCF_040954835.1. Classification (NCBI taxonomy): domain Eukaryota; kingdom Metazoa; phylum Chordata; class Actinopteri; order Semionotiformes; family Lepisosteidae; genus Lepisosteus; species Lepisosteus oculatus. Next base: position 53,799,269 of record NC_090709.1, on the reverse strand, counting down.
AAAAAGCAATAGTAGTAGGAGAGGATTTTGATTTTTGCTCTTCAAGTCAGTAGATCGACGTAGAGTTGCGCCCCTACAAACAGCACAAAGGATGAAACCCACCTCCTTCGTTATTGCTATGTTTGTGCCGGTGAAAGTAGCATTTGTGCTATTGAAAGCATCTCGGAAGATGAAGGTGCAGTCACTTCCACATGTCATGATATCATTAGATCCGACGACAAGAGCTGAAGCCCCCGGCATTTTCCAAGCCAGGAATGTGAGGAAGATGGAACTGGTGGAAGGTAGTGTGGCCGAGCGGTCTAAGGCGCTGGATTTAGGCTCCAGTCTCTCTGGGGGCGTGGGTTCGAATCCCACCGCTGCCAAATGTTAATGTTTTAAGACCTGCAATACGATCAGTAAAAGTGCTTTTTGTTAGGCTGCAGGAGGTGTTAAGAGATAAACTTTCTAAAAGACAGGCTTAACATCAAGGCAGAAAAAATATTTTGTTTTCTCAACAGAAATTCTCTTTGGCACGTTCAGCTTTATGTAGGGAACAACATCTGCCAAGATCACTTTTGAGGCAGTGCACATGATAGTGTACCGGCAAGTACAGTAAATTTAATATTGGCTGTGGTGGTGAGCTGCTTTTGTCTGTGAAACTTTTAATTCTTCGCACCGAATCGTTGGCAGGGGTAAAGCTTATTAAATCTTTGAACATAGCGCTCCATCAGAAGTACTTTGTTCGTGATCAAAAGAGATCAGAGGATTAACTTCATGAATTCACATAGCATACCTTACAGGAAAGATTTAAAAGGGGAATTGATTGTGCTTCCTGATGTTGTTCCTGTGGTTTCTTTGGATACAAAGGTGAATGTTCTTTGACGTTCTGCTAGAGTATCCACTGGGTGAGCTTTATTAATTAGCTCGGATAGGTCATCGGTGCTCCGTCTCCGGAAAATAATCAGCACTGTCGATCACGAGTTTACAGATTTCTCCAAATAACAACTATACATTTTAACCCAGCGGTTAGCATTCCTTCAATCCAATAGTTTTACTCTGGGTAAAAAGCAGCGCAATCTACAGAGAGATGATATTCAAATATTTCAACGTTCTTATTGGATTACCTGTATGGAGATATCGCTCAGAATTCCTAATATGATTTTGAGTTCAGTTTTGCTTTACTACTTTCAGAGTCTTTTATTGACCTTGCTGAAGCAGAGAAGTGACATAATCACAAATGCGACCTACCTGTACTGCTGTTTCTGGTTAATAATTATTATTGCGAGGAAAAAAAAACAGCTCCTTGCATTAAGAGCAAGAGCAACCAATGCGCTCTCTTGTTGATTTGGGTTTTTTCCGTGGTGCTCTTCCTCAGATGCAAAGTTATTTGGCGAGCAAGGACCTCTGAGAAGGAGCCTGAATCCGTCAAGAACTCTGAAATTCTAATATCGCACTACCGTCTTGTGTACAGAGATCTGCTTCTTCCTTTTTGAGTGTTTTGGTGTTTAAGAGCACACTTCCTACCTGGAATGTTAGTTTCAGGAGATGTGTTACCAGATCACAGATCATCTTGAAAAGATTTGGGGATGCACTGGCTCAGTTATTTAAAGGAACCTATACCACCAACGCTCTTCTGAGAAGCACCTGCACATTTTCGCAATCCTCTCTCTCACCTACAAAGTTATGAAGACACAGACGACCAACAAAAACTAATTTGATTCACTCAATTATTTGTCCATCTCTAAAGCCTGTGTGTATTGACAAGGCAATTCAAAAGCACATATTAAATAAGAACACGATCCTTCTTGTTACCATTCACGTGGTTGGAGCGTTGTTTCGCCCTTTAACATTCTTCTACAATATTTACAAAAGGGCTTTATCACTGGAGTTGTGTGCATCAGTCCATGAACATCAACTGTACTGCTGTTTTTCTATGCGTTATTTAATCGCAAGCACTTAAAAGATGCAAAAAGGTTTCAAAGAAAACATAATTGAAAGACAGTCGAGTAAGGAGGTAGAAAAACGCACTCCCCCATTGAAGAATCAACCACCGTCGCCCATGTGACTGGATATAAAAATAAATTATTCATGAAGGGTGGATTGTGGTCAGTAAACATATGCACATCTTTAAGTCAGTTCTACCATCTGTGCCATAGGGGATGTAGCTCAGTGGTAGAGTGCATGCTTTTCATGTATGAAGTCCTGAGTTCAATCTCTGGCGTCTCCAGATGTCTTATATTATTGTGCTCACATCGCAATCTTCTGTTGAGTAAGAACTCTTTGCTCGTGTTCATAGAGAGCCAGGTTTACACAATTAAATTCAGTCACACACGAAGTGCTACAGTCTTGCTCTGCTGTTTTAAATGTACCTCCAAAGCATTTCGTTGTGTTAACTACCAAATGATTTGAACTAATTTTACGTCATATTCAGGAAATCCAGAGAAGGTCATCAGACTTTTAGTGGCTGTTGAAGAAAACACCTGTTGAATCTCACCAGGGATTTCTTGAGAGATCATTCAGCGAGCAAGTCCTCCCTCTGGACTCCAAATATTTTGGGTTAAACTGTTATTCACATACTCTAACGAAGAGAAACGTTAGTGTCTTCCGGTGTGTGAGCCCATTTCTAAAAAAAAAAAGTTATATAAATTGAATTGTTCTACTTTTTAGGCTTGCATAGTCTTATTAATATTTCAGTTAAATCTTTTTTTCTGTAGTAACATCAGTTGATATTAATATTAGTCCTGATTTATAATTTTTTTGTCATGGTTGATCTTAAATAATTTTGTAATTAGTTTCAGTTTTGAAAAATCATGCAGAGAAGCTACCAAAACTGGTAATGTTCATATAATGTGTAATGCAATAGCAGCATTTTGGGTTGAAAACAAAAAGCATATCTTGGTATGAATCCTAACACTTCATAGACAGCGTTCTAGGACTTCTCGCTTCAGATAAAGTTGTCAATACATCATAGATTTCTACTCAATCAATATCAGCAGTGTTATCGCTACCGAACGCTAAATATAGATCCTGGCAATACTTCGTGAGATCTTCGTAAGAAAATCCAAAATACTACGGAAGGAATCAAATTTATATGTTTCTTTGGATCGAGAAGATGATCATTATGAGACTCAAAACATGCCTGTCTTTTCTTTTTTCGAGGACAAATGGATTATTGAGGTGTAAAAATGGGTTCAAAACCAAAATCACCTGCTATCGCTGCTGTTTCTTCAAATCCTTCAACTGATCATCGATATCGAGGAATAATATATAGTTTCTTCAAATCCTTCAACTGATCATCGACATAGAGAAATAATATTATACAATTGTGGTTTTCTGTTAATTGCCAATTTGACTGTAATTACATCTTCGTTTACAGATGTCTTGCATGTATCACAAGGTATAATAGTCGTCGTGCGTCCTCAGTTAAAATGTACGACAAAAGTACAACATTTATGGTTACATCCATATTAAAATGAAGGTAAATATACCAAGATATTAAAATACAATTGTACAGTCCTAACTTAATAATGCCTGTGAAGTTTTCCATCAAATCCGAACTGTAATTTTGAAATATTATAGCTGAGAATGAAAAGAGAGTACAAAGATCAAATTCAATGAGTGAAAATGCACCAGTAGTTCTCTAAGCTGAGTTTCTTCCCTGAACATGACTTGCTTGCGAAGCACCAAGCAGCCTTGAACGGATCGCGGAAATCAAATATACAGTACAGATGGATTCAGAGTGTGCTTTCCAACTTTTGTGCAACATTTTCCTTTGATAGGGTGGAGTTGTCTTCACAATCTGGGTTAAATAAAAAGGAGTGACGTCAGTGTTAAACAGCTTTCCTTCTTGGAGAACAATGGTTGTGTTCCATATTTCTAATTATTTTGGTTTCAAGATCGCAATTTAGTGTGAAACATAAAAGCCAGCTGGATAAGCTTTATTAATTTCCCTCATGGGATCAATAAAGTATCTACAGCAGTGGTTCTCAAACTTTTTGGACCAAGTACCACCCCTAATCCAACCAAAGCATCCAAGTACCACCTACAAGTCATCATCTCATAGGAACCCCAGAAATTCTCAATGACCAACATGAGTGTACGTGCACATACTCACACATACATATAATAAATATTATAATAATGAACTTTATTTGATATAGCGCCTTTAAAGGTGGCTTCTCAAAGTATTTTACAGAAAAAAAAACATTAACAACAACTAATAAAAAAGCACCATTTCAGTGAGAGGGGTGAGCCTATTTAGTTGAGCAAAGGAGATGTGAATTAATTTTTCAAGCCTTGATACAATTCACAACAGAGTCTAACAGATATTAAATCATCAGGCATTTTCTTGACGGCAAAGGTCTCGCGGTGGATGTTGTAATGCGTACATTAATTTCTGGAGCAACCTCTCTAATTCGTGCAACTGCACCGTTATGTCGGCTTGTCATTGCTCTAGCACCGTCTGTACAAACTCAGATGCATTTTATCAAGTCGAGGTCATTCTCTTCGATAAATTCATTCTGAAGCTGAAATATGTGCTCTCCTGTAGTTCCTGTTGGTAGCGGTTTACAGAACAGAAAGTCTTCATGGGACATACCCTCAAACTCGTATCTAACGTAAACGAGCAAATTGGCCAAATCGACTACAGACTCATCTAATTGCAGTGAAAAACATCTGCTCATCTTAACGCGCTCTATCAGTGTACGTTTGATATAATCCTTCATTTCAATAATTCTATGAATGACTGTGTCTTTCAGTGGGAGGGGGGCAGCAGGTCGAGCTGTTTAGCAGCTTTTTTTCCACACATAATACGTGTCAGCTCTTTTGCCAACGGTAAATAAGGTTCTTCAAAAATAGTGTAGCTTACCTGCTTTAGCAATCCGCAAGCTTTTTCCGCGTTTCCGTTTTTATTTCCGTATTTATTTAAAGTTTTTATTTCATGCGCATGGGAGCGAAACACAGAGACGCTCGGTGTATTTTTCTCAAATTCGAACAGTTCTTAAATATTTTTCTATCACGCTTTCGTGTGCTCACAAGATTGCCTGCGTTCGTAGCACGTATTTCTATGCATTCCTGTGTTTACAATGTTGGCATTGTTCCAAAATCACGCACATTCTCCTTTCTCCCTATTTGCTGGAGATACAATAGCTTTTTTTAAATACAATTGGTCACTTGCATCCGTAGCACGCATTCCTGTAGAGTGGTATAGAATTACAGAGTATCTCTTGTGTCCACTGAAGTATTAGCACGCACTGTATCGTAGTATGTAGGCTGCGTATTTGACAAGTATTAAAATACAAAATATGAAAACCCGTCCCGATTTTTCAGTGCACACTACACAGTTCCAGGGTCATTTGGCGTACCACCTGGTGGCACTCCACGTACCACTGCCGGTACGCGTACCACAGTTTGAGAACCACTGATCTACAGTATCTATAAATCTCTTACACGTCATTTACAATGGCTTTTCAACTAATAGCCCGTGCAGGGATCAAACCCTAGCTGTTGGTACAGTACGAGTTGCGTAAGGCTCTGTAACGCGCAGATGAGAAACTAACCTCTGCTTCTTCATTATATACACAGCTATATATGCAAGCTTACTGCCTCCTACGGGCTCTGTATTTGATTGCGGTACAAGACCGGCCGTGGAGATAAAGTGAGACGGGTGTGTACATTAAAAGGCTCATAGTGTCCCTGGGAGGGCTCAAACCACCACCCTTTTGCTTAACAACCGAACCACAAAGACTCATGTACAGCTTAACACTTCTCGGTCTCAGTGAAAGTGATACACTCCGTAAAATTTCCAGAGATTCATTTATTTTTAAAGGAAAATCACCAACAGCGGCCAAGATCTACTGGAGTTTTTTCATTCTATACCGCGATTTCTGAAGGGTACTCTGTGAAAATACGAGTTTTGACGAGAAGGGATGGACATATAAGGTCAAAAGGCTTGAGGAATTGAACCTTAAGGTGAAGACTGCGGGTTCAGTAGCAGCAGAACCTGATCAGTATCAGTTGACTCCGATATACTTTGAAAATGAACTTGGGGATTTAGAGTCAGACGTGCTACCGTTGCACCATGGGGTACTTAATTTAAAACAAAATAGAAAAAAAATCAGTGTTCGTGGATCTGTAATTGAGAACAACACCTGCACAAGAGCTGCGCAGGAAGAATAAAATGTGGTCTGGGAAGAAGAGACTCTCTTCGGAGAGCTGCGCTCTTCACAGGAGATTTTTTTTTTTGTGAAGCTGATTTGTCTCCTTTGGGAAATTCAACAGCACTGACAACTGTGATTTCGTGGTGCAACGGTAGCGTGCCTGACTCCAGATCAGAAGGCTGCGTGTTCAAATCATGTCGAGGTCAGCTGTTACTTTTTCAGGTTCTGCTGGTCCTGAACACGGAATTCACCCCATGCAGTTGAGTTCTATCTGTACACCACATAGATAATCAAAACAAAATAGAGCAGTACAGGACACGCAGTGTGGAGCTCACACAGGCTTACAGTCTCCAGCATTGGAGTGGAGGGGAAAAAAGAACTTTGTTTTTTTTTTTAAGAGAAAAGGCACAGTTCACATCTGCTTAACATCACGTCCAACTTTAGAGACAGCTACATCAGATAATGGAATCCCGGAAGTTTCAGATAACTTTTTTTTAATACAGGTTCAAGCAAACCTGAAAGTTAATGAGTTTCCGGACACTTTTGTTTTATTAAAAAGTGTCTGAAGCCTGAAACTGTAATTTGAAAACAAAACCCGCTATTGGACATTAGCAGGTGCTTTTTGTAACGATTTGCTATTTCATGCTGGAAAACAAAGGAAACAGACCCAACGTTTGCTTTCAGGTGCGGTTCATTACATAATATACAGCTATTACTGAGGAGCTTGAATAAAATTTACACGAGCCAGGTAGAAGTCGAACCTACAATCTTATGATCCGAAATCAGACGCATTGTTTATTAAACCGCTGGCATTTCACATGACCTGAATTCCCCCATAGTGTGCTCAGCGCCGCTACTAGTAATGCACCGCTCCGTCTAAAATTTCAAAGTGAGAAACATGTGTTTTCTTATTTTTTATGAGTTTTAAAATATAATCTCTTTAAATCAGACAAGGGGTTTATGTTTCGCACTGAAATTCTGACTGAGAATTCAAAGAAAGACTGTTTTCTTCCACAACACCGTATAATTATCACATCCACCAGACTCTCCAACCTCTCCAGATCTTGCTGGTCGAGCAATTGCTCGGATAAATTAGGTCACGTATCATGTTAAATCATTTCTTCTCAACACAACATTTCCTGGTGCACGTTTTCTCTATGAAAAAAAGACATTTTTCCGTTGCACGATTTCTCGTTTTTTATCAAAGCGTACAGAAATAAAAAAGAAGAAGAAATAGTGTTGCAAAAGAACTTTGTCGCCCTTGTTAGATGTCAAACGCATTGGACATGAAAAATGCCAGATAAAAGCCAGTTCTCTTCGTTTCTCAGTGTCGGGGCTGCTACTGTATGTAAAAGAGGCAATTTGCTCTGAGCGCAGGTTCAGCGCTTTCTGAACACAGATGTCTCAGAGCGGTGTGTCCAAGTGGCTGTAAAAGGTGATGGTGGTCCTGTCACCGTACCCTAGTTGGTTAAAGTGCCTCTTTATTGAACAACAGAACTGTGGTTCAAATCCCAGCCGTGTATTTCTTCCTATGTTGTAGTACAGAACGTACCATTTGGGGCACTCACAAAGGGCTTGATTTTGTTAAATGCATGTGTTCATTTCCTTTCAAAAACTTGTTTTTGATGAACTTCACACAGCTTGCAAAACATGAAATTCAGTTCTTGGTTATCAGTGCAGAAGAAATATTACCGGCTGGCAAAATAAACGGGAAGAGATTTTTTTTTTTACCGAAACCTTGTGATTCGAGAAATGACCTTACCAGTCATTCTCTGTGGCGCAATCGGTTAGCGCGTTCGGCTGTTACTCGAAAGGTTGGTGGTTCGAGTCCACCCAGGGACGGGGTTCTTTGGCGATATGAACATTGTCTTCAGTCGATTGGATTTCTCAGCGAAACCTTAACCATTTTAATATTTGCAGGAAATGCGAGTGTTTAACACGTGTCAGGGTCACCGGGAAATGTCCAATAATGCCCAACATTGCAACTCCCCAGAAAACCATATTCACTCAAAAAAAATTATCGTCGAATCTTCATTTATACTCCAGTTGAATCCTCTGCTGAAATATTTTAAAAATACAATGCAGGTTTGTTTGAGAACTTGACAAGCATTCTTACAATAGCACTGTGCAGTTGGATTTTGATATTTTGACATATTTACCTTAATTTTAAACATAAATACTATACAGTCTATTGTAATTTTAAAATATGTTAGCTGAGGATGCAAAGGGGTGAAAGGGAAAGGTCAGAGGGTATAGTAAAAACAAGGTTAGGATTGGTGGAGGTGGTAGGGGTGTTGATGGTTTTTCTCTTGTCATGGAAATATAACTATTAATTTTAAAGGATCACTTACTGACGTCAGACAGCTGCCAATTCTCCAGACGCGTCTCTGGAAGGATAAACAGTTTATCCTCCGAGGTTCGTCCAATTTGCTAAAATTGTCCGGGTCCGGATGGAGTTTCAGCAGCCGTTCGCGCTCAGGTTTGTGATCCCGGACGAGCCCCCAAATTGTCATGGAAATATAACTATCAAGGAAGCCACAAGAGAGAGTTCTCACCTGAGTAAGGTCTTTATTTCAATATTGCAATATTGGGAGCCCTGCAAAGTGCAACCACAGACTCAATTTGTTACAAGCAGTACAGGGTTTTTATAAGACGTTGCGCTGTAAAAAAGTTCAGCACTTGGTCCCTTCTAAAACTTCCCCTTTCTCTAAGAGAAAACAGATTACATCATAGAGCGAGAGAAGAAAAACTAGATTTGTTATTCAAAGCTTATCAGTTACTTTCAGCTAATTCTAATGACCCAGACAGCATATATTGTTTTGGTACATTGTCTTCTAAACTAACCTAAACAGTGTACTTTGTTGACGAACTGTTTTCTAAAATTCTGCACGCACTGTAGCACAGCAGTTACATCCTTGAAATATATTATCTAAAAGCACCAATATATTTTTTCAAAGCTCTCTACATTTTTAAGAATCAATTTACTTATTAGATTTCCACTTCACCGGCATCATGCAAACAAACTACATAAATATGAGAAAACACGCAAGAGAGTTGTCACTCAGAGTGTCGAAGGGTCGATGTATACTGGGGCTCAGTTGAAATGCAACGTCAGGACTTTTCCGAATTATGTCACACGAAGAGAGCACAGTCCTTTCCGCGTGTGTCTCGGTAACTCGCTGTGATCGTATAGTGGTCAGTACTTTGCGTTGTGGCCGCAACAACCCCGGTTCGAATCCGGGTCACGGCAGAATAGGGGTGCTTTTACTACTCGCACGAATGAAGGCAAAAAAAAAGCCAATCGACGTGAACGAACGGCGCTTTACAGAGGAGTACTGCCTGACTGGATCGTTGATGAACGACAGAGGCCACTCCGACCTCTTCTCGGTTTTCTTCAATGACTTACTAAGGATCTTCTTCACATTCGCCCATGCAGGGGAAGCCAGTTACACCAAAGCAAACGCAGGAAAGTGCATTTCAAGCAGAGACTAGGAGGGACTTGTTTACACCGAGAGTGGGCGGAGAATGGAACAATGCGCCCAGCCCTGTTGCTGGAGCCGATTCTTGATGAGCTCTTGGGCTCACTAAGAGGCCCCCGCTGGATGCTAATCTTTCTGTTGTTCTTGCAGGTCCTGCGCTGCTTTTGAGCCGACAGAGCTCGTCCTGGAGCCGGAGCTGGAGCCGATTCTTGATGAGCTCTTGGGCTCACTAAGAGGCCCCCGCTGGATGCTAATCTTTCTGTTGTTCTTGCAGGTCCTGCGCTGCTTTTGAGCCGACAGAGCTCGTCCTGGTCTGTCGGCACAGCCCAATTGCAAATGATCGGCTCCGCGTACAGAAGGAACGTGCGTTTGGTACAAGAGTGCACGAAGTAACCGGAAATACATTGGGAACAAATGACCGGTCGCTCAAGACCTCTGTGAAGTACAGGAGCGTGCAAAACAAGGCTGTTTCCGCCCGGTCTCGAACCGGGGACCTTTCGCGTGTTAGGCGAACGTGATAGCCGCTACACTACGGAAACCTGCAGGGACCGCTGCTGGTTTCTCGCTTGCGTTTCGGGCTGAGAAAGGGACGCGTCACTTTAGGCAGGGGGCGCTGGAGAGAGGAACAAAGGGCGCGATGAAACAAAATGCCGAAACCCGGGATCGAACCAGGGACCTTTAGATCTTCAGTCTAACGCTCTCCCAACTGAGCTATTTCGGCGGTGCGCAAAGCCCACAGCCACCTGCTCCAGCCTTCCTGTGTTGTGGCATGAGCGCACCAAGAGTAGCGGGAGAGTGTTGCAGGAACGTCACTCAGAAGGAAAGCCACCCAGCTGCGCCCTCTGAGCTCTGTCCAGCGCATCTTCCTCGCATGGACTCCTGCCTGCGACGGGCAGGAAACAATTAGCAAGAACAGAACGACACCCCATGGGTGTCTCATGACCGCACCTTAGGTTGTGACACGTGCAGGTGTGAGGGGTTGCCGGGCTACTTTGGAGCAGAGCTTGGGCGGAGGGGGGGCGGGAAAGCAGACAAAGAGGTGACACCTCAAGGTCTGCACGATCACAGCTCTCCGCCGCCCCAGGCTTCCGCTCGATAAGCTACTGGACACACCCGCCCCTCCTCACACAGACCGTGGAAAAGCCCCCGAGTGGGAGGGCTCTCTCTTCCTCCCAGGAGCTCTTGGACACGACGCCCAGACAGGGGGCGGGGAGCCGCCGCCTGCAAACACGGCTCCAGGCAGGACTCCACTCCGCAGGAGCCGCAGAGCAGAGGAGATGAGGGCAGCTTAGCTCCTGTGCAGAGACCTGAGCTGTTGTTGCTGTGGATGCTGTCTTTTCTGCACTCGGGGTAGGAGTGAATGTTGAGTTGCCCTTAGAAATGAAGCAGAGCACTTCAACGGCACGGGTGTGTGTGTGTGCGCCCTGGTTATTCTGGGAGACAGATCGAACCTGGGCTAAAAGAGAGGGGGCTTAGCCCTCTTCCATTTGCTAGTTCAAAGTTGTACAACCCATTTGTATCTGCTAGGCGGCGCAGTCGTCGTGCACAAAGAACGCTTTGAAAAGCGTCAAAGGCAAGTCATTCCGAGTTGGTCGTTTGTGTTTTCCGTTCAGACGCGAAATGCTGAAATGATCTCTCGGCTCCTCGGTTGTCATTTCTGCTCCGTTAAGAAATCACAGCACGCGTCGGCTTCCAGCACGGTGGGTCGGGACACGATGCTGGGGGTCGGAGAGAGCGATGTCTTCCTCGTTAGTATAGGACCTGTCACCTGTCCCCACCTGTCACGCGGGAGACTGGGGTACATCAGGACGCGCATTGAAGTGAAAGCAGGATGCGCTGCGACAAGCACTGTGCAGATCCCGCCACACTAAGAGGTGAGTGGGTCTGTTCGATCACAGCGCTAGGCGAATCCCCAATCCCCTTTTGTGCCTGGCGACAAAAGATGTCTGTTTCCGCCCGGTTTCGAACCGGGGACCTTTCGCGTGTGAAGCGAACGTGATAACCACTACACTACGGAAACAGTGGTAAGACGTGCCCAGCGGCCCAGCGCTGAGCTTCGCCAATGCGATTCAGCTGCTTCCAGTGCCTTTATTGGAGTGCGCTGATGGACCGTGCTCTCTCTCCAGAGACCAGCACGCCTGTCATGGACGGAGCAGGAAAGGCGGCGCCACATTCTACAGCCCTCTCCACGCAATCGACGAAATCGGGCTACTGAAGTGGAGAAAATCGCCTCTCCAGAAAGTGCAAATATCATCTTGGAGACTATAAATCCTATTGCCGAAGGTCAGCCCTGTCTACCAGAGTAACCCTCCCACAGCGATGATCAGCTCGTCTCACACGCGAGAAGTTTCGGATGGAAACAAGCGCCCCCTCTTCTCGCACGTTTTGCACGTTCGAGTAGTTTTAATCCGGCTCTTTCGTACACGGTGCTGATCTTTTGGAAAGCAGGAGGCAAAACCGAGTCGAACCGCCTGGGTGAAAACCAGGAACCCTAACCGCTAGACTATATGGCAGCGAACAACCATGCTGTTCCCGGCATCATGCAAGCAAACTACATAAATATGAGAAAACACGCAAGAGAGTTGTCACTCAGAGTGTCGAAGGGTCGATGTATACTGGGGCTAAATTGAAATGCAACGTCAGGACTTGTCCGAATTATGTCACACGAAGAGAGCACAGCCCTTTCCGCCCTGCCGCGTGTGTCTCGGTAACTTGCTGTGATCGTATAGTGGTCAGTACTTTGCGTTGTGGCCGCAACAACCCCGGTTCGAATCCGGGTCACGGCAGAATAGGGGCGTCTGCTTTTACTACTCGCACGAATGAAGGCAAAAAAAAAGCCAATCGATGTGAACGAACGGCGCTTTACAGAGGAGTACTGCCTGACTGGATCGTTCATGAACGACAGAGGCCACTCCGACCTCTTCTCGGTTTTCTTCAATGACTTACTAAGGATCTTCTTCACATTCGCCCATGCAGGGGAAGCCAGTTACACCAAAGCAAACGCAGGAAAGTGCATTTCAAGCAGAGACCAGGAGGGACTTGTTTACACCGAGAGTGGGCGGAGAATGGAACAATGCGCCCAGCCCTGTTGCTGGAGCCGATTCTTGATGAGCTCTTGGGCTCACTAAGAGGCCACCGCTGGATGCTAATCTTTCTGTTGTTCTTGCAGGTCCTGCGCTGCTTTTGAGCCGACAGAGCTCGTCCTGGTCTGTCGGCACAGCCCAATTGCAAATGATCGGCTCCGCGTACAGAAGGAACGTGCGTTTGGTACAAGAGTGCATGAAGGCACCGGAAATACATTGGGAACAAATGACCGGTCGCTCAAGACCTCTATGAAGTACAGGAGCGTGCAAAACGAGGCTGTTTCCGTCTGCTTTCAAACCGGGGATTTTTCGCGTGTGAGGCCAACGTGATAACCGCTACACTATGGAAACGGTGAGAATACAGGCTCAGCGGCAGTGAGTATTCAACTTCATTGCATTACTGCTCCCAACCAGTTGATATCAATTTAATTCCTAAGGGTTATGTACTTGTTTTGAGTATCTAATGTAGAAGTTGAAAACTTCTAAAGTTCTAAATGAATGATATACCGAACTTATGTCCTCTTGATATGTGTAACTCTTTGTAACTGAATGAATTTATATCTTTTGTATTCTGATAACCCTTACGATAAGATCTGTTAGGTTTACATGCATATTCTATATCTTAATAAATGTATCCTCGTGTATTAGTACCTGTGTGTGCGTTGTTTGAGTTATATCGCATGGTTGGATTCTAAGACCATTAAAAGAATTAATTTTGTGATTTACTGCCACAAAAATAATTGTCCCAGTAAATGCCCAAACCCCTACAGAACTGGTGCCTCGTGAGAGCACACTACAACAGTGTGTGATCTCCTGTCCCAGCCTGAGGAGCAGACAGCGAGTCTGTCTCTCAATAATACTAATAATACAGTATGTGATTCCCTGCCCCAGCCAGAGGAACAGACAGTGAGCCTGTCTCTCAATAATAATAATCCAGTGTGTGATCTCCTGTCCCAGCCTGGGAAACAGTGAGTCAGCCTCTCAATAATTATAATACAGTGTGATCTACTGTCTCAGCCTGAGGAACACACAGTGAGCCTGTATCTCAATAATAATAATACAGTGGTTAATCTCCTGTACTAGCCTGAGGAACAGACAGCGAACCTGTCTCTCAATAATAATAATACAGTGTGTGACCTCCTGTCCCAGCCTGGGAAACAGTGAGTCAGCCTCTCAATAATTATAATACAGTGCGATCTACTGTCTCAGCCTGAGGAACAGCGAGTTTATCTGTCAATAATAATAATACAGTGTGATCCCCTGTCCCAGCCTGAGGAACAGTGAGCCTGTCTCTCAATAATAAAAGTACAGTGTGTGATTTCCTGTCCCAGCCTGAGGAACAGACTGTGAGCCTGTCTCTCAATAATAATAATACACTGTGTGATTTCCTGTCCCAGCCTGAGGAACAGTGAGCCTGTCTCTCAATAATAATAATAATACAGTGTGTCATCTCCTGTCCCAGCCTGAGGAACAGACAGTGAGCTTGTCTCTCAATAATAATATTACAGCGTGTGATCTCCTGTCCCAGCCTCCAGGGAACAGACAGTAAGCCTCTCTCAATAATAAAAATACAGTATGTGATCTCCTGTCTTAGCCTGCGGAACAGACAGTGATCCTGTCTCTCAATAATAATAATACACTGTGTGATTTCCTGTCCCAGCCTGAGGAACAGTGAGCCTGTCTCTCAATAATAATAATAATACAGTGTGTCATCTCCTGTCCCAGCCTGAGGAACAGTGAGGTTGTCTCTCAATGTTAATAATACAGTCTGATCTCCTGTCCCAGCCTGAGGAACAGTGAGCCTGTCTCTCAATAATAAAAGTACAGTGTGTGATCTCCTGTTCCAGCCTAAGGAACAGACAGTGAGCTTGTCTCTCAATAATAATATTACAGCGTGTGATCTCCTGTCCCAGCCTCCAGGGAACAGACAGTAAGCCTCTCTCAATAATAATAATACAGTATGTGATCTCCTGTCTTAGCCTGCGGAACAGACAGTGATCCTGTCTCTCAATAATAATAATCCAGTGTGGGATCTCCTGTCCCAGCCTGAGGAACAATGAGCCTGTCAATCAATAATAATACAGTATGTGATCTCCTGTCCCAGCCTGAGGAACAGACAGTGAGACTGTCTCTCAATAATAATAATAATACTGTGTGAGTTCCTGACCCAGCCTGCGGAACATACAGTGAGCCTGTCTCTCTATAATAATAATTCAGTGTGGGATCTCCTGTCCCAGCCTGAGGAACAAACAGTGAGCCTGTCTCAAAATAATAATAATACAGTGTGTGATCTCCTGTCCCAGCCTGGGGAACAGTGTGCCAGACTCTCAATAATATTAATAATAATAATACAGTGTGATCTACTGTCCCAGCCTGAGGAACAGACAGTGAGCCTGTCTCAACAATAATACACAGTGTGTGACCACCTGTCCCAGACTGAGGAAAAGACAGTGAGTCTGTCTCTAAATAATAATAATACAGTGTGGGATCTCCTGTCCCAGCCTGGGGAACAGTGAGCCAGACTCTCAATAATAATAATACAGTGTGATCTACTGTCCCAGCCTGAGGAACAGACAGTGAGTTTGTCTCTCAATAATAATACAGTGTTATCTCCTGTCCCAGCCTGGGGAACAGACAGTATGCCTGTCTCTCAATAATAATAATAATACAGTGTGTGATCTCCTGTCCCAGCCTGAGGAACAGACAGTGAGACTGTCTCTCAATAATAATAATAATACTGTGTGAGTTCTTGACCCAGCCTGCGGAACATACAGTGAGCCTGTCTCTCTATAATAATAATTCAGTGTGGGATCTCCTGTCCAACTCTGAGGAACAGACAGTGAGCCTGTCTCTAAATAATAATAATACAGTGTGTGATCCTCTGTCCCAGCCTGAGGAACAGACAGTGAGCCTGTCTCTCAATAATAATAATACAGTTTGTGCTCTCCTGTCCCAGCCTGAGGAACAGTGAGCAGTCCTAATAGTTACCGCTTTCCTGATTTAGCTCAGCAGCTCTTATTTCGCCTGAAGCGCAAGCAACTTGTGAGAACAGGTTGGGTTTGCTGTGCTCAACTGGTTCGGCGTCTTCGTGTCGTAGCGCCGCAACGGTGTGTTTTCCTTCCTTCTCTTTTCAGCCCAGAAGAAACATTTTACTTGTTCCTTTTGTAGCCCATGCATGCCGACGCCTGTGTTGTGTTGTGGATTTTCCCCTTCTTGAATTTGTACTCCTCCTCCCTCTCTCTCCCTACCTCTACCTCTCCCTCTCTCTACCTCTCCCTTTTCCCCTCCCTACCTCTCTCCCTACCTCTACCTCTCCCTCTCTCTACTTCTCCCTCTCTCCCTAACCCCCTCTCTCTCCACCTCTCTCCCTCTCCCTCGCCCTCCACCTCTCTCCCTCTCTCTACCTCTCTACCGCTCTACCTCTCCCTACCCCTCTCTGCTCTCTCTCACTCTGGAGTTTATTTTCCAGACAGAAATCCAGCTCCGTCCCTCCTGTGTAAGATTGGTGATGCAGGATGAGAGCCTCTAACCGAGAGCACTGCAGCGGCAGGTTCTGTGGTCTGTTTCAAATCCACCCGCGATGAGACACCGAGGAGAAATGAAGAGCCCCAGGCGCGGTAGAAAATCACCCAGGAAAGAGACTTTCAATGTAGGAAAAAAAAGTCGTTAGTAACGGACATAATATGTTTGTTTTGTTTTTTTAATCGCTGCGATGTGTGACTAAGCTCATACGACTAAGAGTTGCCCCCTTTGTCTAGATCTGGTAACCTGCTTGTCGCTGGTGGGCCAGATCGTGTCCCCCGTCACTATACTGGGGCAATAGGACCCACACAGACCGCAAGGTGAGCGCCCCCTGCTGGCCCCACAGAGAGGGAGAGGTAGAGGTAGGGAGAGAGGTAGGGAGGGGAAAAGGGAGAGGTAGGGAGAGAGGTAGGGAGAGGGAGAGGTAGAGGTAGGGAGAGAGAGGAGGAGTAGAAATTCAAGCAGAGGCCTGAGTGGAGCACTGTCGTATGGCCCTGACATCAATCCCTCAACTCTCTGCATAAAGCAGTGTCTTACGGCCATGACATCCCACCCCCACCACTCTCAGTGGAAAGCACTGTCGTATAACCATGACATCCCACCTCCACCGCTCTCTGCGAAAAGCAGTATCTTCAGGCCCTGACATCCCACCCCCGCCACTCTCTACGTAAAGAAGTGTCGTATGGCCCTGACACCCACCCCTCCACTCTCTGCATAAAGTAGTGTCGTCAAGCCCTGACATCCCACCCCCGCCACTCTCTACGTAAAGCAGTATCGTCAGGCCCTGACATCCCACCCCCGCCACTCTCTGTGTCAAGCAGTGTCGTATGGCCCTGACATCCCAACCCCGCCACTCTCTGTGTAAAGCAGTGTCGTATGGCCCTGACATCACACCCTCACCACTCTCTGCGTAAAGCACTGTCGTATAGCCCTGACATCCCACCCCCGCCACTCTCTACGTAAAGAAGTGTAGTATGGCCCTGACACCCACCCCTACACTCTCTGCATCAAGCAGTGTTGTCAGGCCCTGACATCCCACCCCCGCCACTCTCTGTGTAAAGCACTGTTGTATGGCCCTGACATCACACCCTCACCACTCTCTGCGGAAAGCACAGTCGTATAGCCCTGACACCCACCCCTCCATTCTTTGCATAAAGCAGTGACGTCAAGCCCTGACATCCCACTCCCGCCACTGTCTGCGTAAAGAAGTGTCGTATGGCCCTGACACCCACCCCTCCACTATCTGCGTTAAGCTGTGTTGTCAGGCCCTGACATCCCACCCCCGCCACTCTCTGTGTAAAGCAGTGTCATATGGCCCTGACATCCCTCCCCCGCCACTCTCTGTGTAAAGCACTGTCATATGGCCCTGATATCACACCCCCACCACTCTCTGCGTAAAGCACTGTCGTATAGCCCTGACACCCACCCCTCCACTCTCTGCATAAAGCAGTGTCATCAAGCCCTGACATCCCGCCCCCGCCACTCTCTACGTAAAGAAGTGTAGTATGGCCCTGACATCCACCCCTCCACTCTCTGTGTAAAGCACTGTTGTATGGCCCTGACATCACACCCCTCCACTCTCTACGTCAAGCAGTGTCGTCAAGCCCTGACATCCCACCCCCGCCACTCTCTATGTAAAGAAGTGTCGTATGGCCCTGACACCCACCTGTCCACTCTGTGCTTAAAACAGTGACGTCAAGCCCTGACATTCCACCCCCTCCACTCTCTGCGTAAAGCACTGTGGTCTGGCCCTGACATCCCACCCCCTCCACTATCTGCATAAAGCAGTATCATCAGGCCCTGAAATCCCACCCCTGCCACTACCTGCGTAAAGAAGTGTCGTATGGCTCTGACATCACACCCCTCCACTCTCTGCGGAAAGCACTGTTGTATAGCCCTGACACCCACCCCTCTACTATCTGCAGAAAGCAGTGTCGTCAAGCCCTGACATCCCTCCCCCGCCACTCTCTGTATAAAGCACTGTCGTATGGCCCTAACATCACACCCCCACCACTCTCTGTGTATAGCACTGTCGTATAGCCCTAACACCCACCCCTCCACTCTCTGCATAAAGCAGTGTCGTCAAGCCCTGACATCCCACCCCAGCCACACTCTACTTAAAGAAGTGTCGTATGGCCCTGACAACCACCCCTCCACTCTCTGCGTTAAGCTGAGTTGTCAGGCCCTGACATCCCACCCCCTCCACTCTCTACGTAAAGAAGTGTCGTATGGCCCTGACATCCCACCCCCACCACTAACTGCATAAAGTAGTATCGTCAGGCCCTGACATCCCACTCCCGCCACTGTCTACGTAAAGAAGTGTCGTATGGCCCTGACACCCACCCCTCCACTCTCTGCGTTAAGCTGTGTTGTCAGGCCCTGACATCCCACCCCCGCCACTCTCTGCATAAAGCAGTGTCTTATGGCCCTGAAACCCTCCCCTCCACTCTCTGCATAAAGCAGTGTCGTCAAGCCCTGACATCCCTCACCCGCCACTCTCTGTGTAAAGTACTGTCATATGGCCCTGACATCACACCCCCACCACTCTCTGCGTAAAGCACTGTCGTATAGCCCTGACACCCACCCCTCCAATCTCTGCATAAAGCAGTGTCATCAAGCCCTGACATCCCACCCCCGCCACTCTCTACGTAAAGAAGTGTAGTATGGCCCTGACACCCACCCCTACACTCTCTGCGTCAAGCAGTGTTGTCAGGCCCTGACATCCCACCCCCGCCACTCTCTGTGTAAAGCACTGTTGTATGGCCCTGACATCACACCCTCACCACTCTCTGCGGAAAGCACAGTCATATAGCCCTGACACCCACCCCTCCATTCTTTGCATAAAGCAATGACGTCAAGCCCTGACATCCTACCCCCTCCACTCTCTACGTAAAGAAGTGTCGTATGGCCCTGACATCCCACCTCCACCACTAACTGCGTAAAGTAGTATCGTTAGGCCCTGACATCCAACTCCTGCCACTCTCTGCGCAAAGAAGTGTCGTATGGCCCTGACACTCACCCATCCACTCTGTGCTTAAAGCAGTGACGTCAAGCCCTGACATTCCACCCCCTCCACTCTCTGCGTAAAGCACTGTCGTCTGGCCCTGACATCCCACCCCCACCACTATCTGCGTAAAGCAGTATCGTCAGGCCCTGACATCCCACCCCTGCCACTCCCTGCTTAAAGAAGTGTCGTATGGCCCTGACATCACACCCCCACCACTATCTGCGTAAAGCAGTATCTTCAGGCCCTGACATCCCCCCGCCACTCTCTGTATAAAGCACTGTCGTATGGCCCTAACATCACACCCCCACCACTCTCTGCGTATAGCACTGTCGTATAGCCCTGACACCCACCCCTCCACTCTCTGCATAAAGCAGTGTCGTCAAGCCCTGACATCCCACCCCAGCCACACTCTACTTAAAGAAGTGTCGTATGGCCCTGACACCCACCCCTCCACTCTCCGTGTAAAGCAGTGTCATATGGCCCTGACATCCCAACCCCGCCACACTCTGTGTAAAGCAGTGTCACATGGCCCTGACATCACACCCCCAGCACTAACTGCGTAAAGTTGTATCGTCAGGCCCTGACATTCCAATCCCGCCACTCTCTGCGTAAAGAAGTGTCGTATGGCCCTGACACCCACCCGTTCACTCTGTGCTTAAAGCAGTGACGTCAAGCCCTGACATTCCACCCCCTCCACTCTCTGCGTAAAGCACTGTTATATGGCCCTGACATCTAACCCCCGCCTCTATCTGCGTAAAGCAGTATCGTCAGGCCCTGACATCCCACCCCTGCCACTTCCTGCGTAAAGAAGTGTCGAATGGCCCTGACACCCACCCCTCCACTCTCTGCATTAAGCAGTGTCGTCAGGCCCTGACATCCAATCCCCGCCATTCTCTACGTAAAGAAGTGTCGTCAGGCTCTGATATCCTACCTCCTATACTCTCTGCGTAAAGCAGTGTCGTACGACCCTGACATCCCACCCTCGCCACTCACTGTGTAAAGCAGTGTCGTATGGCCCTGACACCCACCTCGCTACTATCTACATAAAGAAGTGTCGTATGGCCCTGACACCCACCCCTCCACTCTCTGCATAAAGCAGTGTCGTCAAGCCCTGACATCCCACACCCACCACCTTCTGCGGAAAGCACTGTCGTATAGCCCTGACACCCAACCCTCCATTCTTTGATAAAGCAGTGTCGTCTAGCCCTGACATCCCACTCCCGCCACTCTCTACGTAAAGAAGAGTCGTATGGCACTGACATCCCATCCCCACCACTAATTGCGTAAAGTAGTATCGTCAGGCCCTGACATCCCACTCCCGCCACTCTCTGCGTATAGAAGTGTGGTATGGCCCTGACACCCACCCGTCCACTCTGTGCTTAAAGCAGTGACGTCAAGCTCTGACATCCCACCCCCGCCACTATCTGCGTAAAGCAGTATCGTCAGGCCCTGACATCCCACCCCTCCACTCTCTGCATAAAGCAGTGTTGTCAAGCCCTGACACCCACCCCTCCACTCTCTGCGTAAAGCAGTATCGTCAGGCCCTGACATCCCACCCCCGCCATTCTCTGCGTAAATAAGTGTCGTATGGTCCTGACACCCACCCCTCCACTCTCTGCGTAAAGCAGTATCGTCAGGCCCTGATGTCCCACCCCCGCCACTCTCTGAATAAATAAGTGTTGTATAGCCCTGACACCCACCCCTCCACTCTCTGCATTAAGCAATCTCGTCAGGCCCTGTCATCCCACCCCCGCCACTCTCTGCGTAAAGCAGTATGGTCAGGCCCTGACATCCCACCCACGCCACTCTCTGCCTAAAGCACTGTCATATGGCCCTGACACTCACCCCTCCACTCTCTGCGTTAAGCAGTGTTGTCAGGCCCTGACATCCCACCCCCTCCACTCTCTGCATAAAGCACTGTCGTATGGCCTGACATCCCAGCCTCGCCGCTCACTTCGTTAAGCACTGTCGTATGGCCCTGACACCCACCCCTGCACTCTCTGCATAAAGCAGTGTCGTCAGGCCCTGACATCCCACCCCCGCCACTATCTGCGTAAAGCAGTATCGTCAGGCCCTGACATCCCACCCCTGCCACTCTCTGCGAAAAGAAGTGTCGTATGGCCCTGATACCCACCCCTCCACTCTCTGCGTTAACCGATGCTGTCAGGCTCTGACATCCCAACCCCGCCACTCTCTCCGTAAAGAATTGTCCTATGGCCCTGACACCCACCGCTCCATTAACTGCATAAACCAGTGTCTTCATGCCCTGAAATCCCACCCCTGCCACTCTCTGCGTAAAGCAGTATCGTCAGGCCCTGACATCTAACCCCCGCCACTCTCTGCGTTAACCCCTGTCGTATGGCCCTGACACCCATCCCCTCCACTCTCTGCATAAGCAGTCTCATCAGGCCCTGACATCCCACCCCCGCCACTCTCTGCGTAAATCACTGTCGTATGGCCCTGACATCCAACCCCTTCCGCTCTCTGCGTATAGCAGTATCGTCAGGCCCTGACATCCCAACCCTGCCACTCTCTGCGTAAAGAAGTATCTTATGGCTCTGACACGCACCCCTCCACTATCTGCATAAAGCAGTGTCTTATGGCCATGACACCCACCCCTCCACTCTCTGCATAAAACAGTGTCGTCAGTCCCTGACATCCCACCCCCGCCACTCTCTGCCTAAAGCACTGTCATACGGCCCTGACACCCACCCCTCCACTCTCTGCGTAAAGCACTGTCGTATAGCCCTGACATCCCAGCCTCGCCACTCACTGCGTTAAGCACTGTCGTATGGGCCTGACACCAATCCCTCCACTCTCTGCGTAAAGAATTATCGTATGGCCCTGATATCCTACCCTCGCCACTCTCT
Source organism: Lepisosteus oculatus (assembly GCF_040954835.1). Taxonomy (NCBI): domain Eukaryota; kingdom Metazoa; phylum Chordata; class Actinopteri; order Semionotiformes; family Lepisosteidae; genus Lepisosteus; species Lepisosteus oculatus. Next base: position 53,777,171 of record NC_090709.1, on the reverse strand, counting down.
GCGTTAACCCCTGTCGTATGGCCCTGACACCCAACCTTCCACTCTCTGCATAAAGCAATGTTGTTAAGCCCTGATATCCCACCCCCGCCACTATCTGCGTAAAGCAGTACCGTCAGGCCCTGACATCCCACCCCTGCCACTCTCTGCGTAAGGAAGTGTCGTATGGCCCTGACACCCACCCCTCCACCCTCTGCGTTAAGCAGTGTTCTCAGGCTCTGACATCCCACCCCTGCCACTGTCTACGTAAAGAAGTGTTGTATGGCCCTGACACCCACCCCTCCACTCTCTGCATAAAGCAGTCTCATCAGGCCCTGACTTCCCACCCCCGCCAGTTTCTGCATAAAGCACTGTCGTATGGCCCTGACACCAATGCCTCCACTCTCTGCATAAAGAATTGTTGTATGGCCCTGACATCCCAGCCTCGCCACTCTCTGCGTTAAGCACTGTACCGGCAATGCTGGTTAATAAGACAGAATTAAGTGTTGCTGTGCTTTTCCAAATGAGGCCCCATCTCTCCCTTCATCTCTGTGGTGCAGCCACAGAGAAGCTATTCATGCAGGCTGATTTAAAGATGTTTTCTTTTGATAAGGGACAGCTCCCAAAGGGGGATGCACTTAGCTAAGCCTGGCTATCATGATCAATGGTCATCCATTGGCGCCTATCTGTCTAGGGAGTGCCAGATGGACATCTGGATTGCATTCCTAAGTGTCAGGAGTAAGTGACTCATATCTCACCTTGATCAACCAATCAGGGACTGGTAGGGCTGAGTAACCCACGGCGGACTCTGATGCCCATGGAACTTTCAGCCAATGAATGAGCTGAAGTTCCTCCAGGTAAAAACAGGCAACACAGAGCTCCAGTAGGATTCTGTGGACTTCTCAAAGGAGAATTCCAGGGCAGGACGGCCCAGGAGCAGAAGGCTCCCAAGGGCAGGACATTCTCGCAGCGCGCCTCCTGACCATCCTGAGACTCAGCCCGGACAACCACGGAACGGCCAGTGTGTCCGAGTGCCAGAACTTTCCTTTGTTCTAAGAGTCTAGAGCGGAGGTTGCCAGAGAGTAACCAGAGGATCCACCCGAGGTTAGCATCAGCAGCAAGCCTCGTGAACAGGTCAGAACTGTGGACAGCTGAATCACTATTCAGAACTAGCTCATCATCAGGAACGAACCGGTCCTCTTCCTCACTTGCTGGGACCCACAGTCATCTTTTCTCCTGTGCATAAACTTTGCTAGTTAAAGCCAAAACTAACTAGCTGGTCAGTGAGCATCAGCAGCGCACCGTCGCAAGCCGCACAGCACAGCCTGGCACCGAGCCAGAGAGCGCGGATTGGACAGCAACAGCCTGCAACTGTTTCTTTGTGCCCGCAGGAGATCTGAATCCCCAGAGTTTGGATGAGTATTCAACTTCACTGCATTACTGCTCGAGAATTCAATTGTTATCCCAACCAGTTGATATCAATTTAATTCCTAAGAGTTATGTACTTGTTTTGAGTATCTAATGTAGAAGTTGTAACCAAGTTCACTTTATGAAACGGTCTAAATTAATGATATACTGAACGTATGTCCTCTTGATATATGTAACACTTCGTAACTGACTGAATATATATCTTTTGTATTCTGATAACCCTCTCGATAAGATCTGTTAGGTTTATATGCATATTCTATGTATTAATAAATGTATCCTCGTGTATTAGTACCTGTGTGTGTGCGTTGTTTGAGTTATATCGCATGGTTGGATTCTAAAGCCATCAAAAGAATCAATTTTGTGATTTACTGCTACAATTAATAATTGTCCCAGTAAATGCCCAAACCCTACAGAACTGGTGCCTTCAGAGAGCACACTACATAGTGATGACATCTTTCTGTATGATCAGGACAGGAGCTGCAGGTCCACTGTGTTGTGGCTGCAGTACAGTTTTAGCTTATTATTACAATACTTTTTAACAGCGACAGATTCTTAAGATCACGAGGTGTTTATGATATTATTTCAGTATTAAGCTGTTACTACATTCGGAACTGTCCCATAGGATTCAGTGTTCCATTAGTTTGGCACTAAACTGCTTAGTCTATTGCAGGAATTGTACTTAGTCCTGTCTCCTGTCCTGTAGTGTCCTCTAGAGGGCAGCAGCTGTTTCCTTGGGCTCATTGCAATTGGGAACATTGTGATTACTGAGCAGGGCACTTAAGTCAGCAGACGAGCGCGTTGCAAATCGGTATTAATCTGGCGTACAGAGCTGCATGCTAATCTCTGGATCATCTCCAGTTAATGTGATACTGTTCTTACCTTGCAGTTGACCCAATCTGAATACTGGCACCAACCCTGTTATTACAAAGAAACTTCTTGTGTATCTACCGTGATACATAAGTTTGGTGGAGAGGTTTGGCAGCCCATATTCAGTCAAAGATGTGTGTGCAGATCACTGTGATATATAGGCATCAACAAACTGACAAATACAATATTAAATGTTTAACTGATAAAACCCAAATGAACCAAACATGTATAAATTAGTGGTGGAAAGGAGTCTTTTTATATAGCAAAAGGTCTCTTATCCTTTGGTAAGAACGATGGGTATATAACCCATTGTCCTCAATATTAGAAATGAACCCTTGAGCATTGCCGTTGTACCAACGATCCTCAAAAGTGCTGCCATTACCACTGTTCCATAAAATCCTAACATTACCTGTCTTGCATAAATTGTAGAACATGCCATCACATTTCAGTTGCTTCTCAGTAGCAGTTTGATCTATTATCACCCTTACTCCCCACATCATAACCTTCACTCTTCTAATTCTAGTCTCCTAACTGTCCCCCAAGCCCGTCTACACTGTATGGGTGACAGGGCCTTCTGCTGTTATGCCCCCAAGCTCTGGAACTCTCTCTCCAAGGATACCAGAGTCACCTTCCCTAAACTCCTTCAAATTCAGACTCAACACCTTGTTCTGTAGAAGAGCCTTTACTGAACTGGTTCCATTCTTTACCCCTCTGCTTCTACTTTTCTCCTCAATCTATTGGAATTGTTTTATCCTGTGTATTCTAATTGTAATTCTGTCAAGTGCTTTGAGAAGCCACCTTCGGAACCATTATATAAAATAGTTTATTCTAAATCCTTGAAACTTTAATAGGGCACTGCAGTAGGGCTAAAAATTGATAGCCTTAGTGGGCCATCATGATTTGTGCAAATTATAGGTAGTCACAAAGGAAGACTAGGATTCACTTGAAATCCATGACACGGGACACTGAAACAGTGGAGAGTCTTTGTGTAGTAAGCGTTCAGTCTCAATCTACACCGTCTGTGTTGCTGGTAGAGGTAGTTGTGAACACCTGTCTTCCGGATCAAGTACTGGGATCTCCAGTCTCAATCCTAATACTTCTCATGACTGTCCACTACCACTGCTGTGAAACCAACACCCATAAGACAAGACCTCCGAGATTCTAACTGTACCATTATTCACTGATGTTCACACACCAGTATTGTTCCTCTGCTAAGGAAGGGAAGGCCTACTTTACACCAAGCCCCTGTTGACAATTCCTTCCTTGTGTTTATTTTAGTCAGTTTGTGCAGCCCAGAATAGGACACCAGATCTCACTATTGGGCACTACAGTAGCAACTCACTCCATAACCACTACCCCTCTCGGAAACGGGAGGATTTCCAGTATATTGAACACCTCTGTCTCTCCCACAGTAAAAAAAAAAAAATCACACTGCCCTGCCCAAGGAATAGTGCAGCCATCTTCCCCCAGTACAATGCTTTATTACTCCAGCCATTTTCAGTCCTCATTGGCAGCAATACAGGAAGCATTCTTGAAAGGGGAACCCCCACAAATACAGTACTTCAATTTATTAATGGGTCTCACTTCCCTTGAATCTCTCCACCCCATTCAAACCTATAAACCATAAAGAAACAAGGGCAGGCAGAAGGGTCTTTCACAGCTTTATTGAAATGTTGCCATTACAAGGCGAGTGGAGGCAGGAGAGTCACAAGGGCGAGGCTGGAGCCTTCTTTCAGGCACCTGGGGAGGAAGAAGAACAATCCAGCTGAACTGCAGGACACCCACCCCTACAGGAGCTCCTCCTGCCAGACCCTACCTGTCCACTGGCCAACATCTCCAAAGTCCTCTGCTCCCTCCACATCCTCACTGGTGCTCTGAGGGTCTCCCTCCTCATCCTCAGTCCAGTCAGCTCCCACATCCAGAGGAGCTTCTACTGGTGCCACAGCCACCCGACTGCTGGTCACCAGGCTCCTGGTACCTGTGGACAAGTAACACCCAGGAGTGAGGGATCTGCTATACCCAGAGACCCACAGTCTACTCATCTAAACCGTCCCTTTGTCCAGCATAGGATCATTCCTCAGTTGTCCAAGCATGGTTGTCTCTTGGGCAGAGATGCATCCACAAGGGATAGAGAACCAGACCCACCTTCATTCCGGCTGCCAGCACACCTGGACTCACAGCAGGCACAGGCCTCATGGTCACCATACAGCTCCTCCCACCTGGAGGAGAGGAGGACAGGTGAGACCTCCACCTGGCATGTCCCAGAGCACCCTCAGCAGGCTCCTTGCAGAAGTACCTCTTCGCCTCCCTGTTGTAGGTGCAGGACTTGGTCCCTGGTGTTGCTTTAGCAGGAGCCACAGCCATGACAAAGTGCATGTACAGCTCAGTCACTTCATGCTGCAAGAAGGAAGGTCACAGCATTAAGGGATCAAGGCCAATAGAGGGACAGAGAAGGACCTTCTGCCATCAGTGAAGGCAAGCTGGCAGCTCTAGGCACTACAGCTGCCACAGTCTGGTTCACATCTAGATCATGGATGAAAAAGCAGACAATGAATCAGTACAGCAAGAAAGCTGAGCAGCCTTTGAGAGCAGTACCTTCCTGGACAGCTTCTTCTTCCTTGAGGAAGGCATCAATTGTGAAGCGGAGCACATCCTTCTGCTTGGAGGGGACAAACCTGGACAGGCAGCCATCTGCCTTGCTGTCCACCATGCACCTGGGGACAAGGACAAGGATGAACCCCTGCAGGCTCTCGGGGCTCCTGCCCACCTCCCCTCCCAGAAGGGGCCGTACCCCAAGTTGTCGATCACGGGGAAACGGGGCTGGGAGTGCTGGTCCGGTTTCTCCGTTACGTAACACGAGTGGATGTACAGCCTCTGCTCCGCTGTGGCAAAGTAGGCAGTGGCCTGGAAGTACATGGGCTGACCCAGGAAGTACTCATCCTTAGGAGAGACCCGGACCCAGTGGGCTGGAGAAAGAGAGAGGCAGCATTACACCTGCACACAGCACCCCCTGCAGGCAGGAGGAGCCACTCACTCAAGGAGCTTACAGTTGGTGGTGAGCAGCACAAAGCTGTGTTTGTTCTTCAGGTCCTTGAAGAAGGTCCTTCTCCTGGCCCACGTGGGGACATAGCCAACCTTGTAGGAGTAGTGGAACCTGCAGGACAGAGGGGATGAGGGGCTTCTGGACACTTTCCCAGCAGCTTCTCAGCAGCAGCAGAGCCCTGCCTACCTGTTGTAGGAGCACTTGACCGGCACAGAGAAGGGAATGAAGCGATGCACAGGTGCACTGGAGGAGGGCGGGGCATAGCGGAGAGTGTTGGAGTACACCAGGCGGCCCTGGACAACCTGCAGGGTCACAGAGGAAGGGATATTCCCAGGAAAGGCAACCCCGACACTAACCCTACAGCTCACATCGATACACTGCCTATAGATGAAGACCTGCTTACCGATCGCTCGGTGCCGCACTCGTGAAGCCCGTAGATGAAGTAGAAGTAACTGCGTGTGGTTCGGCTGACGCTGCAGTTGCCCAAGGTCACCTCCGATGGCCGACAGCTGAAGCCGAACAGGAGCCGACTGACCCTCACGTACATCCTGCTGGAGTCGCACCACACAGCCACTCCTCGGGTGCCCCCGATGGCCGGGCGAGCCGGCTGCCGCCCTCACTGGGGAGGAAACAGGACGCTCTTGATGTAGGCGGGTAAGGGGCGGCTGCCGGCTTCATCTTCTCCTTGTCGAAGTAGGGCGAGTACGCGTCTCTGGACACGGGAAGGCGGCGAAAGTCGGGAGCCAAGGACTGCGAGTCGTTCTCACTTGCAGACAGGTCTTCGGAGGGCGTATCTGCCAGGTTCAAGTCCTCCAACTGGGCTGCGTCTTCAGGAGCCGGGAAGTCGGCCTGGAGCGCCAATTCCCGAGAGTCCCAGCCAGCCGGCCCGGTGGAGATCAGTGCGGGGAGCCCGGCCCCTGCGCACAGGCACAGCATAAAGAGAAACGAGCACATTGCCAAATTATCGTCCCGCTAAATTGCTACAGGAGTAAAATAAGTAAACCACCAAACTGTGTTGAAGCAAGAGAGCATAAAGTATGAATGCGGTGACTAGGTTTGTATACTGACAGGACCTGCTACCACACACCTGGTCACACTACTGCTCAATCAACACAATCAATTACACACAGAGACACGGATTGTTCTCAGCGTCTAATTAGAGCCTGCTTCCAGTCTGAGGCGGGACTCCGTGAAGCCGCCTGAACACTTTCCCGTGTGTATCTGAGCTCAGCGGAGGAGTTCCATGCAATTTAGACAGAATTAAATCACCCACACGTGTAGATTTGGCTCAGATGAATTTATTGTTCAATTAGTTTCTATTTTCCGAGGACAGTGTGTTAAACTCGCTGTCAGACAGAGTACGGAACATGCGACACGTCCGTCCACACTTTCCTTTATCGTGGGGGCTGTTCTATCAACATGTACCGCAATGAAAATAATTTTACTATTTTTCACGTGTAATTCCATGTCATATTAAAATGTGTAATACAAGCATTTCTTTGCTTCCCAGTAAAGAAATACTGATCAGCTTTTGACATGATCTGATAATAATTTGTCTGATTTTTCAGAGATTGCTTTTCCTTCGCAGGACTGAGAACCTATGGAAGCCCATTTCCGCCAGGGAGTAAAAAAAAAACGCGCTATGGTATCACAGAATTGTGACTGAATTCCTTCAGTCTTAGAGAATTTGAAATTCAGTTGTTGGATTCCTTCAGGTCAGGATAAAGACTGAACCGCAAAATGCATTTTGAAAGTCCAAAAGAGTAGAAATCAAAATAACACAAACTGCTCAGTCCTGTTCTGACCCCTGTAGTGTGCTCTCTGAAGGCACCAGTTCTGTAGGGTTTGGGCATTTACTGGGACAATTATTAATTGTAGCAGTAAATCACAAAATTGATTCTTTTGATGGCTTTAGAATCCAACCATGCGATTTAACTCAAACAACGCACACACACAGGTACTAATACACGAGGATACATGTATTAATACATATAATATGCATATAAACCTAACAGATCTTATCGAGAGGGTTATCAGAATACAAAAGATATATATTCAGTCAGTTACGAAGTGTTACATATATCAAGAGGACATACGTTCAGTATATCATTCATTTAGACCGTTTCTCCTGCGGGCACAAAGAAACAGTTTCAGGCTGTTGCTGTCCAATCCGCGCTCTCTGGCTCGGTGCCAGGCTGTGCTGATGCTCACTGACCGGCTAGTTAGTGTTGGCTTTAACTAGCAAAGTTTGCGCACAGGAGAAAAGATGACTGTGGGTCCCAGCAAGTCAGGAAGAGGACCGGTTCGTTCCTGATGAAGAGCTAGTTCTGAATAGTGATTCAGCTGTCCACAGTTCTGACCTGTTCACGAGGCCTGCTGCTGGTGCTAACCTCGGGTGGATCCTCTGGTTACTCTCTGGCAACCTCCGCTCTAGACTCTTAGAACAAAGGAAAGTTCTGGCACTCGGACACACTGGCTGTTCCGTGGTTGTCCGGGCTGAGTCTCAGGATGGTCAGGAGGCGCGCTGCGAGAATGTCCTGCCCTTGGGAGCCTTCTGCTCCTGGGCCGTCCTGCCCTGGAATTCTCCTTTGAATTCCCTTTAGAAAAGTCCACAGAATTCTTCTCAGGCTCTCTGTGTTGCGTGTTTTTACCTGGAGGAACTTCAGCTCGTTGATTGGCTGAAAGTTCCATGGGCATAAGAGTCCCGCGTGGGTTACTCAGCCCTACCAGTCCCTGATTGGTTGATCAAGGTGATATATGAGTCACTTACTCCTGACACTTATCTGGCACTCCCTAGACAGATAGGCGCCAATGGATGACCATTGATCATGATAGCCAGGCTTAGCTAAGTGCATCCCCCTTTGGGAGCTGTCCCTTATCAAAAGAAAACATCTTTAAATCAGCCTTCATGAATAGTTTCTCTGTGGCTGCACCACAGAGATGAAGGGAGAGATGAGGCCTCAGTTGGGAAAGCACAGCAACACTTAATTCTGTCTTATTAACAAGCATTGCCGCTACACCCCCAATATACTGCCCTGACTCTCCTCATCACCCCTGCAGTCTGTGTCCATTGGAGACAACAGGATCAGAGTGTCCGTCTCCTGTCTCCTCAGTCACCTGGACACCAGGGACCTGAGGACAGATTCCATTCTGACTACCAGTTTCTGGTTGATCTGCTGGAGGACTGATCGCTGAGCTGCTGTCATTCGGGGCATCATCTCTCCTTGTCAGTTCATAGGTCCCGTCATTCCTGATCGTTGTCCTTGATCTCCTCATCCCGACCCATACTCCCAGGATTGCCAGGATGACTCCAGCAACACCAACACCAGTGACACCAGCAATCACTCCGACAGACCTGTGACGAAGAGGGTCTGATGTAGGAAACACAGAGGAGACAAAACACAGCTCGTCACACCTTCAAGAAGACATGAGGAGTCTCTTCCGACAGAGATACTGACCAGCAGACCTCTGATCTCTCTCCACAGGATCAAGAACTGGAGAAACTCTTTACACTCGAGAATGTCCTGCGGTTAAAAACCTCAAACTGAGAACAAGAAGTTAAGGGTTACAAGATTTGAGGAGTTCTCCTGCACCTCAGTCTAGTCTTACCCTCCACAGTGAGAGAGACAGTGCTGACGGCCTTCTGGATGTGTGAGAGCAAAACTGTATAGATCCCCTCATCAGACGCCCTCAGGTCCTGCAGTCTCAACTCCTGATTCTCCACCGACACTCTGTCTCTGTACTGGGGGACACAGCTGGCTGTGCTGTTCTGGACAGAGCACACTGAGGTCCAGTTTCCACCTCCTGCAGGATCAAACAGCACCTCCACTGGCTCTCCAGTGAGCAGAGGGACAGACAGAGAGGCTCCAGGCTGCAGGGTGACAGTGATTCTGTGAGCTGAAAGACAATCAGGATAAAGGATGATATAAGAACACACTCTATCAAGAATATAGAGCCCTCTAGTGACCCTACTGTAGATCTGCTCACCTCCCACAGTGACTGTCACAGTGCTGATGGTGTTTCCCTGAAGGTCCCTCACTGTGTAGCTCCCCTGATCAGCTGGAGTGAGGGAGCGCAGTGTCAGAGAGCTGTTCTGCACTGACACTCTGTGTTCATACCCGGGGTCAGGGGGCCCTGCGCTGCTCAGTAAGACTCTGGAAGACTGGGTGGATCCTGCAGGATCAAACAGCACCTCCACTGGACCAGTAGTATGGAGAGGGAGAGACAGAGAGGCTCCAGACTGATGGGTGACATTTTCTTCATGAGCTGAAAGCAGAGAGATGAACATCAGAATGTCAGCTGGGTTTGGATTATTTTAGTTTGCAGACTTTGAAAAGAACATTGAAAACAGCCTTGGAGTCTAATAAAGATGAACAGTGTAAGAACTGGGGACAAGATTATCCAGATGTGAACATTATCAGACACCTCCCACAGTGGGCTCAGCTGGACGCTGTTAAAACCGAGACTCGTGAGCTGTTACCTGTGACAGTGAGATAAGTGTCCTCCAGGAACTGCAGGTGGTCTCGCTTGGCTTCCCGATAGCACTCATACAGGCCCGTGTCGGAGAACGTCACAGCAGCGATGGTCAGGGAGTAATTTCCCAGTCTGGCCTTGTCTCCGGACATCTGGGCTCTGTGCTTGAACCCGGGTCCAGAATGAGGTCTTCCACCTTCGACATACAGCACAGGTCTTCCTGTAGACAACACCCATTTTACAGCAGGCTGGTCCACAGGGGCTGGATCCTTGGAGATGCAGGGCAGTGTAGCCGAGTCCAAAAATCTCACAGTGACAGGGCCAGCACAGGACTCTGGGAAACAACAGACGTGGTTTCAGACAGGCCTGGGGATCACCAAGGGGAGACATGCTACCCCCCTCCTCCCCCCCACCTGCTGTCAGCTCCAAGAAGTTACACACGCACACTGAAACCCTCCGCGTTTACGGTGAGTTACACTAACGGATGGTGTAATTTCAGTGTCTTCCGGTGAGGATATTATCAATTAGCCATCTCATTTGAATACCGGTATTTCTGGGCTTTTATTGTGACCAGTCAAAATAATTGTCTCCTTATTCACAGTGTAACCACAAGAGCTGCCAATGGAACCACAACTGCACTGTTAAAATAGCATTAATTGGCAGGTCCAAACTTGGTAGCTGTGAGTTGTCTTTTTTTTTAAGAAAACTGAAATAAAGTTTCAAATAGTTCAAATAAAGAGACAAGGGAGTCTCTCATTCTCATTTTGAATAAGCAGTTCGAGAATGTTTAAAAACATCAAACCAGCCTTCGAGCCACGTATTTATAAAGAATAAAGAATAAGAAACTGCTTCGCATTAAAAAACAAACTGTACTATTTTAAAAGCAAATGGAATAAACATGGAAAGTACACAGAGAACTGGATTCAACAGGATGTTTTGCTTTGATAACCATGTACTAAGCTGCCCTAAGTGGTTTAATAACATATCAACAAAACACTGGACACTCACCCATCCAGCCCCCACCTGGATGATGCAATGGCAGGCATAGTGCACCAGTCCTCTCCCCACAAACCAACTCTCAGTGGGGAGGAGAGCAGAGTGGTGAAGCCAGTTCAGAGAGGGGGGGTTATTAAGAGGCCATGATGGGTAAAGACCAGGGGGGGAATTTGGCCAGGACGCCGGGGTTACACCCCTACTCTTTCCGAGAAAAGCCCTGGGATTGTTAATGGCCACAGAGAGTCAGGACCTCGGTTTTACATCTCATCCAAAGGACAGCACTTTTTTACAGTCCAGTGTCCCAGTCATTATACCAGGGCATCAGGACCCACACAGACCGCAGGGTGAGCGCCCCCTGCTGGCCCCACTTTCCCCCAGCTTTCCCAGGAGTCTCCCCTCCAGGTACTGGCCAGGCTCACACTATCTGAGTTTCAGGGGGGGGGGGCTGCCAGCTGGGAGCTGCAGGGTGATACACCTGCCGGCTAAATGTAAGAACTGTTCCGGCGCCTCCGGGATCGTGTCGCGACGGTGGAGGAAACTGAACAGCTGGAATCTGAAGGGAACTTGAATCGAAAGCCCGGAGCGTCACCCACCCGTGGTCCAGAGCACCAGTAAAAAGGCAGCAGGGATTATCGGGAGCGCCATCCTGCCAGGAGGATCCCAGACGAGAGTCGACTCTCCCAATCTGCAGCTGAAGCGACACTGAACGGTCGCTGCAAAGACCGCGCTGGTCTGTAAGGGGGAGATAAGAGATGTTTCAGCAAGAAAATTGGCATTGCCCCCTCCGGCCATAAGTGAATATAAACTGGGTAGAGAATACAAATGGAAAGACAGATTAACAGCTTGGATTCCCCCCCAAGGCAAAAACAAAAATCGTGACTGGGCAGAAGGTAACATCTCAGATAAACAATGAAACACTACAACGCTGGTTCCACCCGCTCAGAAGACAAAAAAAAAATCAGCTGAGTTTGTGTCTTTTGCAGGAGGCTACGCCACAGAGCCATGGGTCTCCTGAAAAAAAGGAAAGCGACCCGAAACTGCTCGGGAGCAACTTCCAACGGCACGAACTGGCACACACGCAGAGCCGACGAGCGCGGTGGGTTTCACCGTGTGTAGGACGGGGGGCGACTTCACGGATTTCAACCTGTTCTCAGCAGCAACCGAGTGTTTCCGGGGATCTGGAGCCTGGTGGCCCACAAACACACGCCTGGTGGTTTTGGGGTCCAGTCGAGCGCTCGGCTACATGGACGTCATAAGGAGAGGGGACGGGTAAAGGTTTATTCCGCGCTGAAAAAAAAAGAAAAGAGACAACACTTCGGCCTCGACTGCTGGAAGGGGAAACAAAATCTCACACGTGTATCTAGAAACTATCGCAAATATCGCCGCGAAGCGACTTCTTAGGGTCCCTTAGGGAGTGAAAACCAGGTCTGGGGAGGTCACCAGGTCCAGCGCTGGGGATCCCCGGTTTGACCAAGCGGGTGGGGGAAAAGAGCCTTTCCCCGCCATCTTTCACATTCCATACACCCCGTTGTTCTTGAATATTTTTAAAAAGGTCAAAGTCCTATTAGGATGGAATATTTATTAACTCCTAGTTTATACCGACGCCAGACTTTCGCATTTAGATGCTGAATTTTAATACCTCTCAGAAATGCGAGATGACGCGTGTGAATACGCTCGGGCACAATTCTGTGAGTTTGGTCCAACTGAAACCTTTCGGGGATTTTTAACTCATTAAAAAACCCATACGAATCTAGAATATTTCCAGGTGTACGAGGGAGTGTACGAGTGTAGCCTGCTTGGTCTCGGGAGGTTGTTAGAAGATGCTTTCAGCTGGCAAGAAAGCTTTATTTCCGCTTGGTGGTTTATGAACTGAAAGTCAGCAGTTTAGTGTGCTTAAAAAGATTTAAAACGGAGTTACGTCGACAGAAAAAGACTATCGGAGGTGAAGGGCTACGTTAGGCTTGATAGAGTTCACGAGCCCTCTTCATCAACCTATTTTAACACCCTCCTGTCAGAACAAGGAAGAACAAAACCCTTTTATTTGTGCCGAGGTACAGTAGCACATCCGCAGATCCGCAAAACACGAAAACTCCGGCATTTCTACTCCACTTGAAGCACTTTCCCTTTACAAAACCCGACGCGTTTTAAACTTTTAAGCAAAGAGAGACGCGTATTTAAACAGAAAAGGACTAGTCCAAAAAGATTCTAAGCGAATGACGAGATGGCTAAAAAAAACAACCACGCACTTTCTAGTCGCCAAATACGTGTGTGCATTTTCTATCTAAAACTAGCAGGGGGACTGAGCATTTTGGTTCACAGAAATCGATAAAAGGAGAGCTGCTCGCCTCCTTTCTAAATCCACTCCCTTCTGTCTGGAATGATGCAGCTCGCAGCGGTTAAAATCGAGCTCTTCCCACCTGAGGATCAGTCGCACCTCCGCGCTGAGGAAGGTGCCGGGATCAGCACACAGCTCTGTCCTGCAGCAACACGCTCGCCCGAGAGATTTCAGACTCATCCCGGCTGATATGCTATTTGCCCCCCCCCAGCAGTGATGTCTGAGGTCCTCGCACACTCACCTGCGCGTCCAGTCCGCCGGCTCTGTACCGTATCAGCTATTCTGCCATCCCGGCTTGTCTGCCGAGTTTCCGACAGTTTATATGCACATTACAGCGATACAAGTACCGCCTACTACGTGAGAATAAGATCAGAACAGCGAGGCTTTAGCTTCTACCCATAACTCCGCCCATTGCCACACCGATATCCGGGGGGATACCTGCGAAACTCTTTTAAATAGCAGACCCGTGACGAATTATACATATGGCAAATCCGTTGGCTTTGGGCCTAATCAGAAACCTGATTTGCACGGGTCAGGGTGGCGAATGTGCCGTCGCCTCAGAGTGTCTCCGTGACTTTTCTTAGAACGAGCGACTACAGGATAGTTTAAGGCCATGCTTTAAAAATAATCAGATCCCGTAAATGAATGAGTGAAATAAACTGGCAGAATCCTGTTAAGTAATCTGCAGAAAAATGAAATACCCACACGCGGGATACGACGAACACACGAGTCTCCCCCCCTGTCAGTTGCTAAGAAGTTGCGTTTTGGCCTGCAGTTCTGCGCTAAACTTGAGTTGAAGTTCCTACGTTACTGCCCAGGGGTCTCTCCCACCTGTGAGCTTAATAAACCACGAGCAGACCCTGCTGCAGGAATCCGGTAAAACCGCTCGTCTACCGAGCTGGAAACTGAACAGGGGTTCGGAATCTCTGAATTATCCTGACCGGTTCACTGATCTGCGGGCCACTATCGATGTGCATTTATTAATCTGTCCAATGCACGTGATAATGTTGGGTTTTTGAGACAACTGCGTGTGGGCGCTGTATTTTTCCTTGATCAAACCACACTTAAATCATACGGAGATACTTCAGACGCGTTAAGAGAATACATCGGTAATTTATTCATTTTGTTTTTTTTAAAGACAGGCTGCATTTATGTGCACGAGCTAAATAAATACACGTAAATGTAAGCCTGATGCACCTGCATGAGCTAAGTGCGTTAGTTCTTTTGGGCGGGTTTTCTCATTTCAACGGCTAATATTTTAGCGTTCTCTAGAAGATATAAACTTGGGGTTTCTTCGCAAGTTCAGAACAATTTTTAGTGCGGAGTTGGGAGACGAATTTCTGCGGGCAAGTTCATTGCAGTGCTTATGAACCTCGGGTACATTATTAACCAGCTACTAGTCCGTTATTTCTCCTAATTGCAATGGCACATTTAGGACACAAACAACCTACCCAGTAACACGGGGCGAGCTGGAGGTGAACGAAGTGAGTATCGGAGAACAACTTAAGCCGAGGGTCGTTGCGGGTCCGGACCGGCCGGCTTCAAAGCGGGTGAAACTCTTCTTCTGCCGTCATCGCCGTCGTCATCAGCAGCAGCAGCAGCAGGAAGGGGGTGAGTGACGAGCTCCGAGACAGAAGGGTTTTACAGATTCGGGGTCGATTTCTGGAGCTGAGAAAAGTGGGGGGATAGCGGGTGAGAACTGACGCGTTAAAGAGTGGCCCGCGGAAGGGGGTCAAACCGGCAGTTTGCTGATGTGCGAAACGCCGGCAGGAAAACACAACCCAACAAAACAGAAAAGCCGAGTTGTATCGTGACGCACCTGTCACCTGTCCCGCAGCAGGTTGCAACCTGTTGGACAGCGGTATCGCCGAGACCTGTTGGAAGCCGCAGAAGATGGCTCATCTCCACCCCGACACGAGCAAAAACCGAGCGATCAGCCGGAGATAACCCAATCCCAAATGAGATGCGTCAAGGTAATGAACAACACTCATAGAACTCGCATTTTTAAAATGACTGGCGTTATATAATAAGGAACAAGTAATAGGTTTATTCCATGCTGAAAAAAAGAAGAAAGAGAACACAGCGTTTCGGCCGTGGAGCCTTCTTCAGGTGTGAGAGAGACAGGGCAGTAGGCAAAGGTAAAGTAGCGGGAGAACAAAGGTTGGGAGGGAGGAGGAGTGAGAGGCGGGAGCAGGGGACAGAAAGAGAAGCCAATCAAGAGGTGTGAAGTCAGAATGGGTGCAGAGAAGTGTGAAATGAAACTTCCAATGAATGGAGAAAATTTAAAAGAACAGTAATCTGTCGTTAAGGGAAGGGAGAATGTGTGATCCTAACTGCAGAATAATTTTAGTTTCGGTGGTCTTTCTGATGTATGAGTTCGGAAAACCGTCTTTGAGAACACAGACGGAGAGATTAGTGTGGTCATGGCCGTCAGAGGTGAAATGAGAAACAATGGGCTTGGAGAGATCTTTAATCTTCACAGCCCTGACGTGTTCTCTGAAGCGGTCTCTGAGTCTCCTTCCTGTTTCTCCAATGTAGATGGCTGGGCATTTACTGCAAGAGATACAGTAAATAAGGTTGCTGGAGGTACAAGATGCTGTCTGGGTGATCCGGAATTGTCCTGAGGGGCCTTGAATGAGTGTGGTGGTGGCTGTGTACTTGCAGGTGATACAGCGAGCTCTGTTGCAAGGGAAAGTGCCTGGTGTGGATGGTTGTTGAGGGCGGTCAAGGGAGCTGTGAACAAGGAGGTTACGCAGATTAGGTGGTCGGCGATATGAGATGATAGGGCGATCAGAAAAGAGGGCCCCAATGGAGGGATCATCCTGTAGGATGGAAAAATTCTGGTTAATGGTCCTGGGGATAGGAAGTGTGTTAGGGTGGTAAGGAAGCACCAAGGGAATGCGGTTGTTACGGCGGGAGTTCCTGATCGGGTTGATGGTCCGGGGGGTGTTTTTGGCTCGGGCAAGGGCCCTGTCAATCACACTGCTGGGATATCCTCTGTTGATAAAAAATGAGTACATTTCGAGGGCTTGGTTCTCGAAGTCGATGTCGTCGCTGCATAGTCGTCGTAACCTAAGGAACTGTGAAAAAGGAAGAGAGTTTTTAGTGTGGTTGGGGTGAAATGAGCTGTACAGGAGGTAGCTGTGTGAATCCGTGGGTTTGTAATAAACTGAAGTGGACAGTCTGGGGTAGTTGATAGACAAGTGGATGTCTAGAAACGGAAGAGTGGTGGAAGATATGTGAACTGTATATTTGAGGGACGGGTGGAAGTTGGTGAAATGGTGCAGGAAGAACTCGAGCTGATCGTTGGAGCATGTGGCGGCACCGACGCAGTCATCAATATATCGTTTGTAGAGGTCAGGGACATAGCCAGTGTAGGAGGCGAAGAAGCGTTCTTCTACCCAGCCGACAAAAATGTTGGCATAGCTGGGTCCCATTCTGGTGCCCATGGCAACTCCACTGACCTGTTGGTAAAAAAGATTATTGAAAGAGAATGCGTTCAGTGTGAGGACCAATTCTGCAAGGCGTACCAGGGTGTGGGTGGGTGGATCAAGCACTGTGCATTTGTCCAGCGTGTGCTTGAGTGCTGTAAGGCCGTCATTATGGGGAATGACGGTGTACAGAGATGTGATGTCCATGGTAAAAATGTGGCATTCGGTACCCTGAAATTGGAAATCATTGAAAAGTTGGAGCGCGTGGTTGGTGTCTTTGATGTATGAGGGAAGATCTTCAACCAGCGGTCTCATGAGGCTGTCGAGAAAGGCTGAGATGTAAGTAGTTGGACAGTTACATGCTGATACGATGGGGCGTCCAGGGGTGTCCGGTTTGTGGATTTTGGGGAGGAGGTAAAATTGAGATACCTGTGGATGTTCCATGATGAGCCGGTTCGCCTCGTGGGGGAGCTCGTTACTGCTGATAAGAAGGGAAATGGTGGATACCACTTCCTTTTGGTAGTCAGTGGTAGGGTCCTGTTGGAGAGGGAGGTAGGCAGAAGTGTCAGTTAGTTGTCTAGAGGCTTCAAAGATATATAGATCCTTACGCCACACCACAACAGCACCTCCTTTGTCCGCTGGTTTGATGATGATATCATCCCTGTTGCGGAGAGACTGGAGCGCCTGATTTTCTCCTTGGGTGAGGTTAGACCTATGTTTACTGGGTATAGAGAGTGCCTTGGGAGCTTGATTAGTGCATTGGTTAATGAAATAATCAACTGGTGGAAAACGGCCAGAGGAGGGAGTCCAACAGCTCTGTTTGGGATTAATGTTGTTAATGACATCAATAACCGGGTTGTTATCAGCTGCCTGTGAAGAGGAATTGTCGGCAAAATGTGCTCTGAGACGGATCCTGCGGTAAAAGCGGTTAAGGTCGACATTGGTCTGGGGGATGTCCAGCTTCCTGGGAACTGGTACAAAACTGAGCCCTTTGCTGAGGAGGGATCGCTCGTCCTGTGAAAGGGAAAGGTCAGAAGGTATGGTGACAACAAGGTTAGGGTTGGTGAGGGTGTCCAGGGTGTTGATGGTTTTCTTCTGTAGAAGATGACTGAGTTTTTTGTCCTTCTCTGTAGTGAGAAACTGGTAGAGTTTAGAGTTGAGAGATCTAATGAGGTTAGTTATGAAGGGAAGATGATGTGGAGCTGTCAGCCGTAGAAATTCCTTAGCCTCTTTGATGTTGTTGTCGGAAAGGATAATCTGTTTTTTGAGGGAGAAAATGGTAGAGAGCATTAGTTTCCTAGAAAATTGTTTTAGAAGTCTCTGAGTGTTACTCTGGGTAGTATCAGAGTCAAAAGAAAAGGTATTAAATTTAAGGCGAAATCCTTTAGGGATGATATTATGTCGACGACATCTGTAAAGGAATAGAAGGTGGTTAGAAAGCCTGGTCTTGGAACAGATAGCTGTGAAGAGACGGAATGCTGGTTTAGTGAGAGAAGCGGGCAAGTGGCCCAGGGAGGAAGAGAAGGTATGACGAAGAGATCTAGAAAAAGATTTGGAGGAAGGCATAGTGGGTCGCAGCAGCTGTAGGTGGTTGTAGTTCAGGTGGGTAGCTGCGTCAGCATGCGTAGGCTGCAAAGGAACAAGTAATAGGTTTATTCCATGCTGAAAAAAAGAAGAAAGAGAACACAACGTTTCTGCCATGGAGCCTTCTTCAGGTGTGAGAGAGACAGGGCAGTAGGCAAAGGTAAAGTAGCGGGAGAACAAAGGTTGGGAGGGAGGAGGAGTGAGAGGCGGGAGCAGGGGACAGAAAGAGAAGCCAATCAAGAGGTGTGAAGTCAGAATGGGTGCAGAGAGGTGTGAAATGAAACTTCCAATGAATGGAGAAAATTTAAAAGAACAGTAATCTGTCGTTAAGGGAAGGGAGAATGTGTGATCCTAACTGCAGAATAATTTTAGTTTCGGTGGTCTTTCTGATGTATGAGTTCGGAAAACCGTCTTTGAGAACACAGACGGAGAGATTAGTGTGGTCGTGGCCGTCAGAGGTGAAATGAGAAACAATGGGCTTGGAGAGATCTTTAATCTTCACAGCCCTGACGTGTTCTCTGAAGCGGTCTCCGAGTCTCCTTCCTGTTTCTCCAATGTAGATGGCTGGGCATTTACTGCAAGAGATACAGTAAATAAGGTTGCTGGAGGTACAAGATGCTGTCTGGGTGATCCGGAATTGTCCTGAGGGGCCTTGAATGAGTGTGGTGGTGGCTGTGTACTTGCAGGTGATACAGCGAGCTCTGTTGCAAGGGAAAGTGCCTGGTGTGGATGGTTGTTGAGGGCGGTCAAGGGAGCTGTGAACAAGGAGGTTACGCAGATTAGGTGGTCGGCGATATGAGATGATAGGGCGATCAGAAAAGAGGGCCCCAATGGAGGGATCATCCTGTAGGATGGAAAAATTCTGGTTAATGGTCCTGGGGATAGGAAGTGTGTTAGGGTGGTAAGGAAGCACCAAGGGAATGCGGTTGTTACGGCGGGAGTTCCTGATCGGGTTGATGGTCCGGGGGGTGTTTTTGGTTTGGGCAAGGGCCCTGTCAATCACACTGCTGGGATATCCTCTGTTGATAAAAAATGAGTACATTTCGAGGGCTTGGTTCTCGAAGTCGATGTCGTCGCTGCATAGTCGTCGTAACCTAAGGAACTGTGAAAAAGGAAGAGAGTTTTTAGTGTGGTTGGGGTGAAATGAGCTGTACAGGAGGTAGCTGTGTGAATCCGTGGGTTTGTAATAAACTGAAGTGGACAGTCGGGGGTAGTTGATAGACAAGTGGATGTCTAGAAACGGAAGAGTGGTGGAAGATATGTGAACTGTATATTTGAGTATATAATAATGTACTGTATATAATAATATTAGTAATAACACTGTATTTTATATAGCGCCTTTAAAGGCGGCCTCTCAAAGCGCTTTACAGAATAACAACAGCAACAATAATAGGCTTATTAGTAAATCTGTATACATAGTATGTACGAAACATGATTTTAATTGAGATTTTAATAATAAAAAATGCATTGTACATAGCGACTGTAAAAACGGCACAACTGATGCGGGAGTGTAGATCATTTCCTTCGGGACGAAGCATTTGTAGGACATTTTGGTGACACGACCTAGCAGAAAAAAAAGATGTCGGACGAAAGGGGCAACTAATTGTAACAGTCAACTAAAATTGCGAACGAACCACAACACCACGGATCCCGTGTTCTAATGAGAGAGAAAGGTGACGTCAGAACCACACCTACAGGTGCTCATTAACGCAGGGCCTGTAGTCCTGCGATGGTGATGTCTGAGATCGACTATTGAGAGAAATATCCCAGGGAGGATAGCGAGCTGAAGTCTAGGCACAGATCACTCGCGCTATCGCTGCCAAATCCAGTTCTCACTCGTTAAAACCCCAATGAAGAGCCCAGAGAATCATGCCGAACCCATCTCCAGTCCAGTGACGACCTGGCCCGCCGAGACCCACACGGAACCGGTCTCTCCAGACAGCCTCTCCCGAACCAGAGCCCCCCCCCCCCCCCCCCAAATCGGACAGCACCGGAGCTCAGGCCCAGCTGAGCCGGGCCGATCCGAACTGAACCGAACCGGCCCACCTCACACGCCTGCAGGCCCCGGGACAGTAGCACAGCTCCGGTAATCCGGTCATTGTATCAATTCACTAGTTTACTTAATAAATCGGGGCAGTTTTATTGCTAACGAACATCACCGCAGTCCGGCGGGTCTCAGACGTCACGCAGCGGCGAGCGGAACCCGACCGGGAGAATAACGGCGCTGCCAGCCCCTGCCACCAGACGGCGCTGTCCCCGAAACCCAGCCCTCAGTTAGTTAACAGCAGCCCTGCAACTCACAACAGGCAACCCACTGAAGCTAAGGGGGTGTGAGCCTGGTCAGTACCTGGATGGGAGACCTCCTGGGAAAAACTAAAGTTGCTGCTGGAAGAGGTGTTAGTGAGGCCAGCAGGGGGTGCTCACCCTGCAGTCCGTGTGGGTCCTAATGCCCCAGTATAGTGACGGGGACACTGGACTGTAAACAGGTGCCGTCCTTCGGATGAGACGTAAAACCGAGGTCCTGACTCTCTGTGGTCATTAAAAATCCCAGGGCGCTTCTCGAAAAAGAGTAGGGGTGTAACCCCGGCGTCCTGGCCAAATTTCCCATTGGCCCTTACCAATCATGGCCTCCTAATCACCCCCCTCTCTGAACTGGCTTCATCACTCTGCTCTCCTCCCCACTGAGAGCTGATGTGTGGTGAGCGTTCTGGCGCACTATGGCTGCCGTCGCATCATCCAGGTGGATGCTGCACATTGGTGGTGGTGGAGGGGAGTCCCCATGACCTGTAAAGCGCTTTGAGTGGAGTGTCCAGAAAAGCGCTATATAAGTGTAAGCTATTATTATTATTATTATTATTATTATTATTATTAACAGTATTGATACCGCACAGCCGAGCTTCGCCATCTCAAATCAAGAGCGGCCGAAACTTGGCGTGGGAAGCGTAAGTTCACCAAATTACCCACAAGAGGGCGCCAGAGCTACATGTTTGAAGACCACAATCAGGCCAGATATCCATTTAGCACTTCGAATTGAGAAATAACGTCTTTGCAGTAAGAAAGACAATTTTCGTACTTACATTAAGTGTTTATTTATAAATTATAGAATAGACAGAGAAAAGTGACAATTAAAGGCACTTACAACACTACATATAACATGTTTACAACACAATTTAAGAGTACTTTGAAATTATTGTGCTCTAGAATACAAACTGCACTTAAACCACAAATAAATACATGCATGCATCCACCTAATAATAAACTTCCAGAAAAAGATTCCAAGTCCATTTTTTCATGATATCAGCATTTGTATTTTTTGTGCTCCAAGAACGCTTACAAATAAGGAATGTGGGCCGTTTGGCACTTCATACCAAATTCACTCAACAATCTCATTTTGAACCCAGATTCCAGTCCAGTTTTTGAAAAATCTTTGAATCTGTGGATAGAAGATCAAAGCAGCTCAATTTGTAGTACAAAATCAAGCTTATAAAGTCTGTCTACATTTTGAAAAACAGCTGCAGCTCTCAAAGCCACGCAGAGAGCTCTGCAAGACAGCAAAGCTGATACTGCTCTGTAAAATACTGATCTACAGCACTGCCTTCAGACTGGACGGCTCAGTTCCTGGACACCAGAGGTTGTGTTTCCTTTCCACCAGCGATTCCTGGAGCCCAGGAGCCCAGAGATCAGAGCTAAGAAGAGCAGCAGGAAGGGAGGGATCAGCTGGAGGAAAAGAATTGGAGAATTCCCTCCACCGTCAGGATCTGCAATAATAGAGAGATTGTATTAATCTATCCATTTTCAATCATCATCTAAAGGTCATGGGGAAGCCCCAGATCTCTCCATCTCACACTGTCCCCGCATGTTGGACACACCTCTGTTCTCTCCCTCTCACACTGTCCCTGCATGCTGGACACACCTCCGATCGCTCCCTCTCACACTGCCCTGCACACTGGACACTCACACTCACGCAATATTCAGAAACAAGTTTATTTTTCCATTACCACACATACCATTTTGACAAGAGCAGTGCACCTTTATAATGTTACAGAGAACTGAAATTGTCAGGAAACCTCTTACCTCCCACAGTGACTGTCACAGTGCTGATGGTGTTTCCCTGAAGGTCCCTCACTGTGTAGCTCCCCTGATCAGCTGGAGTGAGGGAGCGCAGTTTCAGAGAGCCGTCCCACACCGACACTCTGTCTCTCTACTGGGGGACACAGCTGGCTGTGCTGTTCTGGATAGAACACACTCAGGTCGAGTCTCCAGCTCCTGCAGGATCAAACAGCACCTCCACTGGCTCTCCAGTGAACAGAGGGACAGACAGAGAGGCTCCAGGCTGCAGGGTGAGGACTTCTGAGTAAGCTGGGAAGAAAAAACAATCAAACTCAATCTTTCTGAAACAGGTGCTGAGATTGAAAGATTTCTTTAGAATGACAAAAAAAAATTGGGTGGCACTGTGGCACAGTGTTTAGCATCGCTGCCTCACAGCACTAAGGCCCTGGGGCAAGTTCCTGGGGTGCTGTCTCTGTGGAGTTTGCATGTTCATGTGGGTTTCCTCCCACAGTCCAAAGACATGCTGGTGGGTTAACTGGCTTCTGGGAAAATTGGCCCTGGTGTGAGTGTCCTGTATGTGTCCTGTGTGATGGACCTGTCCAGGGTATGTGTGTCCTGTGTGTGTTCTGTCCAGGGTGAACCCTGCTTTATGCCCACTGATTGACAGAACAGGCTCCAGCTCCCAAAATAAAAACAGTTTATAAACAGATAAAACAGTTTCGTGTTAACCTTTACAAACAAAATGTTGACATTCATGCTGAAGCAGGATCGATATTCACACTGCACATTTCCAGCTCTGCAATATCACTACCGAAACATACTGCAGAAGTCCGAGTGAGATCCCCAAGATCTGCTAACAAAGGCTATCTCAACATATGTGTTAGAGCATACAAAAGTGACTTGTACCAATGGCTGCAACAACACATGCCCCTCTACATGTGTTAAAAGGGATAATAATAATGATGATGATAATAAAAATAATAATAATAAAAATAATTGCTTACACTTATATAGAGCTTTTCTGGACACTCCACTCAAAGCGCTTTACAGGTAATGGGGAATCCCACTCCACCACCAATGTGCAGCCCCACCTGGATGATGCTCTAGTCCGCTCACCACACACCAGCTCTCAGTGGGGAGGAGAGCAGAGTGATGAAGCCAGTTCATAGATGGGGATTATTAGGAGGTCATGATTGGTAAGGGTCAATATGAAATTTGGCCAGGACGTCAGGGTTACACCCCTACATGGACATGTAACAAAATGCGATTTGACATGTTAAAAGTATGAAATATGACTTTTGTTTCTGGGCCTGTATGCTGTATATAAGAACTCGGTACCCCTTGCATTGAGCGTGTCCGTTCTGCAGGACAGACCCAGCACATGTTGCCTTCCTTATTAATCTCAATAAACACTGAATCTGCACAAGACTGCGTCCTACTCCTCTGATGAAGAATTTTCCCACAGGACATGCTAATGACAAATGTAATGTTTTCCAGGTTTTTCACTATCATTTCTTCAACAGCGTCTGTTAGGGATCTGGTCTATTATTGTGGGGCTGGAACTGGAGTCTCCCCCCGTCACACCTGTAAGGACTCTAGCAGCCAAGAGAGGGGAAAAGCGACCTGTCGCTGGAAGACGTGCAGGTAAATGTTCTTGGCACGATAACAAAGGTTGCAAAAGACATCGACACAGAGGTAACTGAAAGCTGTGCAGAGCAACAAAATGAAGACATTGTTGCTAAAGTGCTGCCAGTCCAGGAGGAGGATTTCGTCTACTGACAGAGTCCAACGTGTCAGGAGAGCCAACATGTGGACTTGCAAAGCCCAGAGCCATCATTATAGGAGTCATCAGAAGGATGACGAGGGACATGCTGTGGCGAGCGGCCAGAGAGAACAAGTCTCTGAAGGCCAAAGACCTGAGGATTGCAGAGGATCTGTCTGCCGAGGACAGGCACACCAGGGACCAGCTGTGGGAAAGAGATCCGTGGCCAGTGACTGTCCAGCCCAAGAGATCTCCCTGTAGCGGTTATGAACGCGGTTAATGCTGAACACGGTGGTGTTGTTATCACTTTTAAGGGTTTGAAACTCGCAGTTCAGTAGCTTTTCCCCCCCCAAAGAGTTTTTTCTATATTGTTTGTGTCTTTTTCTATTTTCTCTATTAACCCCAGAGGTATTAGGAATATAGTTAAAAGAAAGGCGATTTTTCCATTTTGAAAAAAGAAGAGAGCAGACTTTTATTTTTATTTTTTTACAAGAAACGCCTTGTCACCAAAAGATCAGCCTGATTTTCAGTTTTGGAAAAATCAATGGGGGGATGACATTTGGATCTCTAGTGGTACTAATCATTCAGCCGGCGTTGCCATCTTAAAGGGGCACTTTAAAGGGAAAATTCTTTATTATAAGATAGTTTGGATGCAGTCCGATGGCAAATCAGTTCAATGTCCGGGCTACAGGAATATGTCCAGGATTACACCATGTGTTGTGAACAAGCACCGCGAGACCCCCCTCCTTTCCTCTCGGTGGCGTTTCTGTCTGCCTTCGAGTCCAGAATACAGTATGTTCCTGCAGCCACATCTCAGTCAAACACACGATACTGCATTCCCTATACTCCCTCCGCCTCCTCACCAGTGCTCCCAGCGCGTCCATCTTATAAGATAAGATCACTTTATTAGCCCTATACAAGTTCTTGCATTATGGATTCATCTTTTCACAGACCCCAGCTTCCTCTCCATGAGACACACAGACAGGGAGAGAGAAGCTGGGGGTCAGAGCCCAGGGTCAGCTATTTATACAGCGTCCCTGGAGCCGTTGGGGTTCAGGGCCTTGCTCAGGGGCCCAAAGGAGTAGGATTCCTCTGCCAGCCGCGGGATTTGAACCAGCAACCTTCTAGCCGCAGATCCTGAGCCACAGACCCACCGCACCGCCCTATTATTCGCTAAGGACCTCACATTTCCCATAATGATCGAAGGAAGACAGGACTTAAATCTCCTTCTCTTCGCGTCGCACCGGGCCCTGCAGCCTCGGCGTTTCCTTCTCAGCTCCTCCGGGACTGATGGCTTCTCCCCGGTTAGTAGAGCCAGACTGTGTTGGAGATGAGCCTTGACCCCATGGAGGTGGTGGCTGAGAGGAGAATGCTGACCAAGCTCACAGCCATCATAAACAACACCTCTCATCCGCTTCATGGGACTGTTACTGGGCAGCGGAGTATATTTAGCAATAGACTGCTCCAGCAACGGTGTTCAAGGGGAACGTTTCCACAGGTCTTTCCTCCCAGCGGCTGTCAGGGTGTATAACGCTGCCCTAGGCTAGGACTGTTAGCCCTTCATCTGCTCCTCTATGGACAGCATGTTTACTCCATTGTACTTTTTGGACAATCAGTCTGTGTGAACCTATGCACATTTTGCACATATTTTATTGTTTTTACAGTGACTATGATCAGCACATTTTCCACACACCTATGTATTTATTTTTAATTATTTTGTTTATCTTTTGTTTTATAACTATTCTGATGTCTGTTTTGCTTGTCTTGGGCTGGACTGCTGTAACACATCAATTTCCCTGCGGGATTAATAAAGTATTATCTATCTATCTGTTCCTGCAGCCACATCTCAGTTAAACACACGATACTGCGTGCTCTACACTCCCTCCGCCTCCTCACCAGTGCTCCCAGCGCGTCACGTGTGTCAACACTTACTCTGCAGCTATCTGCATTACAACCGGAAGCAAACAGTGGTCCGAGTAACAGCCAAAAAGTAATATCTCGACTCCCTAGTATCCATCTTGTTGTGTGATCGCAAATCGACCCGCCGGCAAAGAAAAGAAAAACACTAACACCAACCGAAAGAAAAGAAAAGACGACAAAAAAGACACAGAGGTGCTGCAACAGGCAGGATGCCACCAGCACGCCTCCATCTCGAAAGAAATAAAAAAAATACTCTTCGGATTATGGTCATCTTCCTTAGATAAAAGGACCGTTAACCTGCTGCTTGTCACTTCATGTGAGCTGCTTGCAACAATCGTTGTCCCTCTTGTTAATAAAACCATTTTGCCATCTTGTGCACCTTGGGCTGGATAGTAACACGCCACATACACCCAGGGATCATAAAATCGGCGATCGGCCTCACAAAACGTTGATCGGTCCCTCTCTATAATGCTCAGAGCTCTTACATCTATTATTAAGTAACCTTATTTTTCTAACTTTAATTTTGTGACTTGATCACATAATTTTCTTCATTACGTCTGGCGGTTAAATGTTTGTTTGTTTTTTTCCTCTTGTACCTGTTTCTGATCCTCTGGTTGTATTTGTAAATTATTTATAATTTAATTGTTTAATATTTAAAAATAAAGGATACAAGCACCACCTTACAAGTAAACGTTGCTCTGTTCGTCATAAAATCATGCCGTCGACCTGGACTCCCGTGTTATGCGCAAGAACAACGGAAGAGATATCTCGGAAGCCACTGCAGCGTTCATCCCTCTTTTTGCAACATTTCGGAGTGCAAGTGCCTGGGGCCTTCGCACCCTGACCAAATCCAAGAAAAGGAAAGGTGACCTACCTGCCCCGAGGGGACGGAGTTTCTCCAATGTTAAAACATCACAAGATGTGTAAAGGCCGTTACGAAGGGCCCCAGAAACACTCAGACGAGTGAGAGACACCACGGCAGGCTGATTTGTGCAGCTCCCGAACTCTTTGCATCTCTGCGGCTTGGCATCTGTTCCTGAGCCCCGTCGATCGTTTCCCTTTCTTCATATTCTCTCTTTTTTTCCACTCACTCCGCTGTGAAGCAGTTCCTTCTTGGGTGTGTTCTAGAAACCCAGTGAGGAGTCGGGGAACCTCCCCCGTCTCCACTGCGCAGGCGCTGCAGCCCCACTGCATGCCAACAGGGCGAGTCCGCTCTTCTATTTTTACAATATGTTTCTATACGCTAGAGCAGAGGTTCCCAGCCTATTACAGCCATAAAAACTTACGCGGCCAACACAAGGACCAGCCCGTCCTCACCGTTTTGAAACGGGCTAGCTCTATACCTCACCAGTAACCTAGAGAGAAAAGCTGCAAGCAGAGGTCTGGCTCAACATTAAGCTACTGTATTCGGTCTTTAGTGCCACCAGCGCAGAAACTCCAGTTTCACAAAGATATGTTGTCGGAAACGGCATCAAAAATGTCACTGCTTTGTCTGAAAGACCAGGATACTCCGAAGTAACATGAAGCCAAAACCTGGTTAAGCATTTCTTTGAAAAAATCAATTTTAACGCACTGTCACAGGATAGACTGTCTTCCTTTGTGCTCAAACTTGCGAGGGGCACTTCGCATAAACTCACAAAAGGATTTTCAATCCAGCTGAACCGAACATCTGGAGCCGGGAAGTAGTCGCGCAGTTGGGTCCTCAAACTTTGCAGGTGCTCTGTAATTAACTCTGTGGCAGAGGCTGGTAGCTGCATTTGTTCTTTTGTAAGAAAATCTGACACATTTTCACACGAGTCGTAGTTTGACCGATCGACACGTTTGGCCCGCATTTCCAGTTTCTTTATTGTGGCTTCTATTTTACTTCGGACGTGACAAATCGTCACTGCTTTACCTTGAAGACCAAGGATGAGTCCATTTAAGTGACTGAAAATCTCCGCAAGATAAGCCAATTTAGCGAGCCGCTCGCAATCATTGAAACGATTTTAGAGCTCAAATTCTGAGTCGGATAAAATAAATTCTTACTTCATCACGCAACTCAAAAAGCCAAGTAAGCACCTTGGCCCGAGAAAGCCATCGAACCTCGGTGTGCAAAAGAAGCTGAACATGATCACTACCCATTTCTTCACATAGCACTCGAGGTGTGACTGTACAGGCCTACTCTTTATGAAGTTGACTATTTTAACTGCCTCATCCAAAACACTCTTAAGATCTGCTGACATTATTTTGGCAGCCAACGCTTCTAGTGACTGGAGACAAAAAAAGGAGACAGAATTTTAAAATAGAAATAGACACTTGACAGCCAGAAGAATTCCCAATTGTAAAAGCTAAAACATGATACTTTTTACGTACATATTTGCATCGTATGTCTCCCCTTTTGATTCGTTAAATTTCTAATAGAATTTAAATTAAAAAAAGGAATTCAAGTTTAAAAGCATGAATAGAGGGGGCAGTATTAGACCATTGACCTCTGTGGAAAATACCATTTTGCAAATCTATCCCAAACAGTTTTGTATATCTGCAGTTAAGAAAGAAAGGTAACAAAGATTCCTTCTCATTATTACAAAATACAGATAACACACAATTGGGCCACTAGCCAGATTTTGTTATCATACCAAGTTGTAAAAAATATGCTTTTATTTTGATACCATCTATCTTTATATCCAAATACAATATGTATATGGTGAAAAGTTATGCTTATATATTAAATCCAAACACAATAGAACTTGTTTAAGAAAGTTCGATAATTTAAGAGGAATTCTATTAATGTCAAAGTGACATTTTAACACAAATTCCATATCACGTTAATATGGAAAAACCAACTTGGGAGGGAAATTCCATATATTCATTTTTTTCTAGTACAATTTCTAATCTCCGTGAGCAGAGAGAGAGAGCGAGTTCAAGGTTACTAAATGTTCGTGTTGGGGCTTGTCTGGATTTATCCAATCACAATGCGGCGGAGGTGTAGGGCTTCTCTGTATTTATCCGATCACAATGCGGCGGAGGTCGAAGTCCTGCCCACAGACTGTAGCTAGTGCGCGTAGTTACTGTAGCTTCTTCAAACCTGCCGCGAGCTTTGCTTCTCTCTGTCGGGGACTGATCCACCGGCACCTCGCTGCTGTCAGGCGTGAGATACATCGTCTTTATCGTCTAAACTCGTTGCTATTTCACTCTTTCAGTTGCAAAGTTCCTGTTTCTGTCGTCACACAGGTGAGTATTAT
Organism: Lepisosteus oculatus; assembly: GCF_040954835.1. Lineage (NCBI taxonomy): Eukaryota > Metazoa > Chordata > Actinopteri > Semionotiformes > Lepisosteidae > Lepisosteus > Lepisosteus oculatus. The sequence continues at coordinate 53,748,085 of NC_090709.1, read as the reverse complement.
TGATCCGTCCCGGCGTCTTCACCGGAGGTTTGGGGGGGGATGAGACTGAACGTGATCAGATGGAATTGAACTTAAAAATAAAACATAGTGTCGATTACAATAATATATTTTACTTTTTAATTTAATGAAAACGAACTTTTACCAGTTTAATTTTTAAATACATCGTACTTACGTTCGTGATTTTTTTTTCCTTCGACAACATGATAGAAACTAGCGTGGAAGTTGAGTGCATCTTGGAGGAGTCGGATGTCCGACCAAAAACTTCCTTTAGATTGGGTTGTGGGCTTCAGACAGGATGAATAGTTACTTTCCTCCTTGCGGCTTCAGACAGCCCGTGCACGGAGGTTTAAACTGGTGAAAAGTAGCGCGGTGACATTTAAAGCAACAGAGCAGAAGTAATTAGTAAGATAGAGCCGGTGTTGAGCGCTGGAGACCTGCAGCCGGGCGGGGAGGTGAGGCAAAGCGACACCTGTCGTTCTGTAGTTTATACTGACACGGAAAAGTGGACCAGTGGAGTCATTTGCCAGATTTGTCAATGACAGAGTGTAGTTATTTTACCAACCAGTCTCCTTACTTTGACAAATACGACTGTGTCTGTTTTAGACTCCAGTTTGTTGCGTCTGAATTCAACGTTCTGCTGTTAAAATACGATAAACTCGTTGCATTCTTAGGGAGAGACGAGAATTCATTAAAGGTGTCGCTCCTGGAAATCTCACAACATGGTGGTCACAGAACGGTTTTACATCGCGACGTGTTTGATAAAATAAGCTTTAAGAATGAAATAATGCATAGATTCCTTCATAACCGAATCTCCAGGTGTGTTGCAGCAGAGCACAGATTTACAGAGAATTCAGACGGGATGGCTGTGTGGTCAGGCTCTGAGTGGGGATCTCTTATTTTCTGAGAAATCAAGAATATGCATTCGGAGGGTCTCCAGGGGGTTTCTTGGGATGGCACAGGACCTGAGTACTGTGTCTGGTAGCGGGGGACACCTGTGTTACACCTAGATTACCAGGCTACATTAAAGAGGAACTGCAGTCCCAGGTTCTCAGACCGGTTATTAAATCTCTGACAACATAAATTAATTGTAGGTATAGAAACATTGTACAAATTTCAAAATACGGCACAGAATCGTGAACTTTGTGAAAGTACTGTAGGTCGCTATGTTGTGGCAAACCCCTGGTCTCGCCGTGGGCACGATTGAGAATCCCAACAACTTGTGATGCGGCCCTTCCTGCTCACTAGTCCCTGTGATGACAGATGTACGGATGTACGAGCGAATACGTCCAGGTTGTGCAGCAGACGTTTCACACAGAATTGTTCCAGCATGATCTGCAGGCTGAATTAAGAATGAAACATATTGGTGGGCAAATCCATTTGGAAGTCAAGAGCAGGATTTCTACTGGACTAAAAGAGACAGATCCACAAGCCTGAGTGGACAGTGTCACAGGGCCGCTCCACCTCACTGGCAGTTGTGTTTCCCTCGATTCATTCTGAATCACAGAACACTGCGGCGATTCAGTGTAAGTCAGGAAATTAGAGGTTTTATATGTTCCTGTTTTACATCAGCAAACAGTATCTTTCTAACCCTGATATATGAAAAAACACGGTAGTTCCCTCTTTAAGGTCCCTTGTCTCTTTCCCCAGGGTGAATCTTGCGATGCGACTTCCTGTGTTGGTTTTCTTTCTTTTGCTTGCACTGACAGAGGGTGAGTATCAATTTCCATTCACAAATTTATATTTCCTCCCTCTCACACTGTCCCTGCATGCTGGACACAACTCTGATCTCTCCCTCTCACACTGTCCCTGCATGCTGGACACACCTCTGATCTCTCCCTCTCACACTGTCCCAGCACGCTGGACATGCCTCTGATCTCTCCCTCTCACACTGTCCCTGCACGATGGACACACCTCTGATCTCTCACTCAGACTGGGCACTCTTTATTTTCCATAATCTCTTACAAAATAAAAATTGAACCTGTGAAAATATACATTTAATATTTAATAAGGTTTGGGGATAAATTCAGAAAAATTTGTGTGCGAGAGGTGTATTCTTCAGCAGTGTATCGGTTTTAAAGTTTTTTTTTTCTAAAAAATATTTATCCAGTTGGATTTGTGCCGCAGATAAAAATGTTTAGGGGATATCAGCATGTTTTAAAACCCTAAATGGTGTTGTGTAGAAGTTAATAGGATAGTAAATGAAATCACACATCTCATTTCTCATGATGTTTTTGGTTGGTGAATATAAGTTTTTACAAAGATTTATCAGTATTCTTTTTCTTGTTGAAATAAATGAAATAATGTTGTTGACTATTGCCAGATACACTGGAGGTGTGTTTGGGTTTGCCTTGATCTACACTGTTTCATCTTCTGAAAGAGACTGAGCAGCAAAAACTGAAAATTGACACAAGTGCCTAGTCCAGCTTATCATAGATGCAACCGCTTCTGATATCCAGGGTTAGAAGAGATGGTAGTTCCCCAACATGGGGCAATATTATTGCACATACAGTACAATGAAATACACAGTATTAATATAGGAGGTGACATTGGTCACAAATTAACTATTGTGTTTAAACTTAATAACTTTCTCGTATAAATGAGTTAATTTTTTTTCCTCTGTGGCGCCAATAAGCTTCCATAGGAAACAAGACCCTGAATGAATTAATCCTAGTTTCATTCAAGAATTTTTCCAGTCGGTTAGAAATGGAGGTGAACAGTGTACCAGTTTCCCCTGATCTGTCTGATCAGACTCTTTTAAACTGGAGTAAAAATGTGTTGTCTCACATGTGTCTCACTGTGTAAGCTTTGCCTGGAGTCTCTGGTGTTTAGCATGATCACACCCTTTTAAATTGGAGTCAAAAGACATAGTTTCTTGTGAATAGTGTACAGGAGTGTCTCGCTGTGTTTCCTATGATCACACTCTTTCAAACTGGATTGAAGGACCTTTGTCTCTCGTTGATGTTGCTCCGTCCTCATTGTCTCCCAGCATCGTCTGCAGATGCGGATGTGTCTGTGAGAGTCGGTGACGAGGTCACTCTCCACTGTGATGGGACCCCTGCATCCGGAATCCCCCCAGAGCAGCTCCTTTTCATCTGGAAAGCGGATGGGCGCTATGTCAGAGCACAACCTCAATAAATTACATTCAGTTGAACTAATTTTTATTTATTAAATGTAAAAAAATATATCTCAGGGCAGATTTCTATCGAAACACAATATGATCATTTACATTATATTTTTGGAAGAATGGGACTCTTCATAAGCAGCTAGAGATGTTTTTTTTTTTTGTCCATCAGAGATCCAGGCATGCATGAGCCTACCAACCATGAAGCTTTGAGTAAATGAACACAAGATTGGACTGGAATCGGGGTTAAAAATAAGACTCTTGGATCAAGTAGCTACAAACTGCCAAGCGGCCCATATTCCTGATCTAATTTGTATCCATTCTTGTAGCACTAAGAACAATTGTCGATAAGGATCGCGAAAATACCCGGACCTCCGATGTTTTTATGGAACTTTATTAGTCAAATGTGCACAATTTGTACTTGAGAGTAAATAATTTCACTCTTGAAAGTGTCTCATGCTGTATATGCCTTTATCCTGACTTTTTCCATTCCCGACTGTTATTTTTTAATTAATTTGTGTTTTGAAAACTAGTCTGCTTTTGCACATTGGCGCACTCTTGTGGTTTAATGCGAAAAGTTTCCTAGACTGAGTTATATCTTATTTATTTCGCGAAGAGCGGCTGTGTATTAACACTGTAAACAGTGACTCAGGGCAGAATTCCGGGATAGTGTCATTGCAGTTATTCTCCTAAACCCGCTCGTTCACCTGAGTCAGCCGCTTCGTGACGTCAGTCCGGTCTGAAACCCGCAGAAGCTCATTTTCTGAGCCGTCACGGCCATAAGAGGACCCAGTTCGGGACAGGCTGTCTGGAGAGACCGGTTCCGTCTGGGTCTCGGCGGTACCAGTCAGTCGTCACTGGACTGGTAATGGGTTTTGCATGATTCTCTGGGCTCCTCATTGCGTTTTTAACGCCTGATCACTAAGTCTCGATCTAGAATGTTATTTTTTTTAATTAAATCTGGCGCGTCGAGGTTGGACAGCAAATTATCTGCATGTGAACATTTGTAGGAGCAGAGCTCAACTCCTCTCTGGCTGCTGGAGAACTGACGTTACAAGAGCAGCGCTCTGAGGGGGGTGTGGCTGCGGGGGGCTGACCGACTCTCCTATTGGTCCATTTCTTTTATTTAAATAGGGGCGGTTACCCGTCCTGTGTGGGTGAAGTGACTGAGCCATCCAATAAGAAAAGCGGGTATAATTAGCCACGCGAGTTCGTCCAATCAGAACGCCTCGTTCGCGAAACCGAGTCCTTCCTCCTGTGCCGCGGGTCAGTGGCCTCTCTCCTGTCAGGTGTCGCAGGGCGCCAGTCGCCGGTAGCAAGCGGCGCCGGGCAGCACGGAGAAAACTTCCGACAACAGAAGACACGAGGGTTGTGACCGCAGGAGAGATTTAGGATGAAAACGATAAAGAGGAGCGGGGCGGTGTGAGTCGCACCGAGCTCAAGCAAGACGGCGCTGGAGATGGTCTGTCGTTGCTCAAGGCGAACACACACGTCGATTTGAGTTAGTCTGTCGTCGATGGCTTACAGATCCATCAAGGATTCCTTTATTAATGTTAGAATTATACCCCCGATATTCAGCCACATAACCGCCGCAGAATAAAAGAAGAGATATAAGAGAGATATTTAATACAAGTGACCGCTGACAGCTGGATAGGAGACCAAGAAGACACTGGGGCTCATTGGGAAGAGCTCTTGACTTGTAGCCCGGGAGCTGTGGGTTCCAGTCCTTGGTAATAGAGGAGGTTTATTTTCCATTCTTACTTGACATTCACACATGAGTCAATAAAGGTCGGGTGCTTTGTTTGCTATCCTATAGAGTAGTGTGTAGGGAGGGATCTACACTCTTAGCTGATGCATCAGGGGTTCAAAGGCTGGGAGTTATGTGAGCTTTGCTTTCAAGCTCAGGTGTACTACCACGTTGATCAATAAAGCGATAGGTGATCAGGGTGCATGGCCCTATAGAGTAATGCTGCAGCATGCAAGACCAGAACCCCATATCTTAATCTCTCCTCTACAGACCCACCTTGACACAGACCCCCCTTTTGTTTATGTATGAACATGTCTTAACCCCCAACCCTATAGGCCCATATCACCACAGCACTAAACTCTTTACTTATCAATGTGTTACTATTAGTAAGAATTTGCTTGAAATGAAATCACAGGTCTCAGGTAGGATTCGAGGCTGCAACCACACATCTAGGAGATGCACAGTCTAAACCTATACTCTATAAAGGCACACACACAGAAAGACTAATCTCTTTATTTATCAACCTTTTAATATCAGCAGGACTTGACAACAAACCTTCAGACACAGGCAGGACTTGAACCCCCCACCAGCTGGGTGCAAGGCTCAAACCTACACCACCCATGCCACAAACCCCATCTCTTCACTTGCCAATCCGTTTCTGTCAGTAAGAATAAACCAGAATCTTCTGATGATGTGTCTATCGGCTTAACTCCTACTCCACAGGATCACACATGCACACACACACCTACCATCCCCATCTATCTATCGACGTGGAGATTTCAGTCAGCATTCAATTGAGGAAAAAAATAGATACTGCTATCACTCAGAATTGGAGTTCACAGAGTGAGCACACCTCCGGCTGATGAAAATGAGAGAGGAGAGAGAGAGAGAAAGAGAGAGAGAGAGATCAGGCAGGAGCAGCTCAGTATTTAGAGATATGGAGGAGAGAGGTGATTAAACCACTCATGTGGCTGCACACTAACTCAGCCCCTCAGTAGTCCAGCGAAGCAAAAAGCAGAGGATGGGACAGCAGAGGACATTGGTGCCCTGCGAAGCTTCTGTCAGAGTCAGGGAGACAGACACACACACAGGTGGGGCTGGACAACACAGGATGTTAAAGCTGCCCGTTCCCCATCCCCGCCACACTTTGTGTAAAGAAGTGCCTTCCCTGTCCTGTCCTGACTGGAGGATCTTATCCAGCTGTGTCTTGACGGGCACCAGGCGATCCTCTTTAACACCCCGGCTGGCAGCTTGTTCCCCACCCCCACCACCCTTTGTGTAAAGTAGCGCCACTCGTTCTCCTTTCCAAAACGCACACCCTCTGAGTGTCCACTCCTGCCCCCTGATCCCCGTTTCACTGCTGTTTCTGGAGAACAACTAGCGAATCTCCATCATGGGGCAGTGAACACACACAAACCCGTTTCATGTACATGACCAGATCTTAATATTCGTCTAATTTCCCCCCCACGTATTCCTCTGCGTCAGGCGGCGAGGACTGCAACAACCTCGGTCTTTCTATGACGGCAACATCCTGTTCAGAGATGCCCCGGTACAGTGCAGAAATGTGCGTTTATACACAAGGGTACCTGCTGCAAAAAACAAAACCACGCAATGTTCCACTTGCACGCCGCCATAGTCCACACCTTGGTGAGAATGCCACATACGATTTTACTCCAAAAGACATAGCTGCTCTGGGACCACATAGGATACATTTCTGTGCTGATAAGAAGGGATAAGTTACTGGATCTCTTTATTCTCAAACAGAGGAGAATGGGGGGAATGTGATACAATTTTCTAAATCCTTAAAGGTCACTGGCCACGTCAGTCCAGCTGTATTCTTCAGATTGAATACTGAATCATGGACAAGAGGGCACAAAGGAAGTGCATTTCAGACAGAGAGCAGGTGGTGCTACTTTGCACAAAGGGAGGTGGAGGTGGGGAACAAGCTGCCCAGCCCTGTGGTTGAAGCCGATACCCTGGCTTCACTCCAGACACAGATGGATGAGACCCTCCAGTCAGGACAGGAGGCACATCTTTACACAGAGGGTGGTGGGGGTGTGGAACAAGCTGCCCAGCCCTGTGGTTGAAGCCGATACCCTGGCTTCTCTTCAGACACAGTTGGATGAGACCCTCCAGTCAGGACAGGGGGCACATCTTTACACAGAGGGTGGTGGGGGTGTGGAACAAGCTGCCCAGCCCTGTGGCTGAAGCCCATACCCTGGCTTAAGATGAGCTCCTCCAGTCAGAACAGGAGGAGCTTCTTTACACAGAGGGTGGTGGGGGTGTGGAACAAGCTGCCCAGCCCTGTGGTTGAAGCCTCTCTCAAGACACAGCTGGGAGAGCCCCTGGACCCAATTAACCACTCACGACCCAACAAGACAGACAGGAGTGATTTGTTGTTTGTTTTCTGCGCACAAGAAAACCCTTTGTTTTTACAGTCATCGGTCATGTTTATTTTTCACGTTTTAATTGGAGGTTCAGTCCTATTGCATTTTCGCGTGATAAGCGTTAAAGCAGGGGCGGTTTTGTTTTGTACACGTCCGAACTACCCGTTTTCAGCCACAGATGAACACAGATAAACACGTGCTCCTTTTTTTCATATGACATCTTGCCACCGGGAATTGTTTTTTTTTTCCCTACGTCAAAAAGTAAGAAAAAGGAAGGAGCCCACAACAAGCGAGAACAATAACTGCAGACTCCCTGGAACAGCGTCTTAAAAACCGCAGAGTAGCATCCTGACTTCCTGACTGCTTAGACCACGACAAAGCTCTTCCGCAGAGCGAAAGTCACCTACAGGCGGGTATTTTTTTTTTTGTTTTGTTTTAAACAGAACTAAAGCCCGTCTCTCCTGCAGCCGAGCCTGTCGCGACATGGGGTGTTTCATTTCACACGGAAGGAGCGCGTAGAATCAATAGAAAATACAGGAATCTTAGTAGTAGCACGTAATTGTATTAAAAATAATAACCCCCCCGCCCCACCCTTTTCCACCCAGCCGCAGAGGCCAGCGCAATAAACGGCTCGTGTTCAGATCCTTCTTTTTGGTTTTGCATTAAAAAAAGAAAGAAAACAGGTTAGCCGCCAGCCCTTTCTCTTACATGCTCTCGACTTCCAGTCAGCTCGCTGGTAAAGAAGAGGCATTTCCGGTGGGGGTGTGTGTGTCAGTCAGCCAGCAGGCATGGGGGGATATCATGCTGACCCGCAGCTCTGCGGGTTTGTGCCAGGGCGGATTATATCGTAGAGGGTCCGGTGTGCCGAGTTCTGTCCGGGGATCGGGGGCGTTGGGGGGTAGTTCGGGTCGTCTCAGGAAAAACAAATATCGACTGCCGAAGCTGGGATTCTCCCTCATGCCTTTTAGGTTTGTCGTCCGCATTTTGCTGAAAAGACACAAACAGAAATAAAATGACTTATTTTTTTCGGTGTGGGGAGATTAAGACCTCCCTTTCACTTCGAGTTAACGTCTCTTTAAGTCTATACACAGAAGCGGGACCAAGCCAAACCACAAGCAGTGTGCCATGCAGCACGTCTTTACACAAAGGGTGGTGGGGGTGGGGAACAGGCTGCCCAGCCATGTGTTTGAAGCCGACACCTTGGCTTCTCTCCAGACACAGCTGGATGAGCTCTTCCAGTCAGGACAGAAGACCTGTCTGTACATAAAGAGTGGTGGGGGTGTGGAACAAGCTGCTCAGCCATGTTGTTTTTAGGGCACAGCTGGGCAAGATCCTGACCTACTGAAGCCCCCCATTGGCTGATAATCCGCAGGGCGTCACCTGAATGGGGCAGACACAAAACGAAAAAAACGTTGCCCACCCCCTCTGAGGAAGACGCAGAAGACGCAGACTGAGGAGAGGAGGGCAGACAGAGGAGGAGCCGTCAGCAGGATCAGCAGGCAGGGAAGCTGCAGGCCCGGGGGAAGCGGGGCGCCGGGTCGGGTCGCGTTGCCGGCTTCTCCTCGCCCTTCGCTCGGCGCCGCTGCCTCTGAGCAAGGAAAACAGTAAAATATGACCTGGCTTCGTCTTCATTAGCCGTCTCAACTCGTCTTTTAAATGAAATGTCTGTCCTCTTTTTAAAAAAAAACGCGCACAAATCCGCGTTGGAAATCGAAAACCTTCGGTCGCTCAAGCTAAAAAGATCAATGACGCCAGCGTCTGCGGTACTAATAGGAAATAAAAAAAAACATCGACTGTCGGGCGCAGGCATAGACGGTGGGCCTGTCTTCCCAATCAGAGACATCGACACCAGAGGGCTGCAGTGGAAACTACAGAGAAGAGTGTTGAAAACCGCTAACCCGAGGCTCTCCTTTACACGAAGGGTGGTGGGGGTGGGGAACAAGCTTCCCAGTCCATGTGGTTGAAACCGAAACCCCGGCTTCTCTCCAGGCACAGCTGGATGAGCTCCTCCAGTCAGCACAGGAGGCTCTTCTTTAAACAGAGGGGGGTGGGGGTGTGGAACAAGTTGCCCAGTCCATGCGGTTGAAGCCGATACTTTGGCTTCTCTCCAGACACAGCTGGGTGAGCTCCTTCTAGTTAGGACAGGAGGCGCTTCTTTACACAGAGGATTGTAGGAGCATGGAGCAAACCTCAGCAGGCTCTCAGCACCCTCTCCACCACGCAACGCTGTCCCCCCTTTCGATAAATAAGAGCTTTTCTCACCCACGCAGACGAGCCTGGCTCCTCTCCCGATGCGAAACCGCCCCTTGTCTCTGTCGGCGCAGTAGTAGAGGCCCTGGTCTGCCGGGGTGACCCGCTCGATGGTCAGGCTGGCGGCGCGGTCGGCCGAGGCGCTCGGCGCCAGCGCGTACCGCGGGTCCCGCCTCTCGACGTAGTGGAAGCCCTGGCGGTCGGGCCTCCTGCTGGCCGACACGGCCAGGGCCAGCGCGTCGCGCCGCTGGAAGAACCACAGCGTCTCGTAGCGCGGCTCCAGGTCGCAGGGCAGGGCGGCGGCGGCGGCCCCGCCCGTACAGGGGACCCGTGTGGGCACCGCGGGCCCCCCGTCTCCGCCGCCTCTGGCCTCTCGGAACGCGTCGCCTACAGCCGGGAGATGGGAGGGAGGTCTGAGGTCACGATTTTGGCGAAATAACTTCCTCCACAAGAGTCAAGGGTCCCAGCACTGCTCCCTCTATTCATGCTTTTTAGGTAGGATTCCTTTATTTAAAAAAAAAATGACCCTCTTAGAAATGTAAAGGATCAAAAGGCAGGGCCTACGATGTAAGATAGGTGAAAAAAACTGATTTTCAGCTTTTATCGTTGCGAACTGTCTCCTTTTTTTTGTATTTCTGGTGTTAAAATAAAAAAAAACTTTTTTTTAAAGAGTCGCAAAAGGAGTTTTTTTTTTTTTAAATTAAAACTTTTACTGGATATCACCTCACATGAACCTATGAAGCATTCAATTAAATCCGGTGTTAACACCGGTGTCCTGGCCAAATCCCCCCCCGGTCTTTATCCATCATGGCCTCCTAATAACCCCCGTCTCTGAACTGGCTTCATCACTTTGCTCTCTTGAGAGCTGCTGTGTGGGGAGAGGACTGGAGCATCTTCCAGGTGGGGCTGTACACTGGTGGGGGTGGAGGGGATCCCCATGACCTGTGAAGAGCTCTGAGTGGAGTGTTCAGAAAAGCGCTACAGACGTGTAAGGATTATTGACTATTCTTGTTGTCATTTCAATACAAAACAAAACAGAAAAAGTATGTCAAAAAGTAGAAGCGCACACACAAAACAACAACACAATACGCCACCAGAGGTTGTTATTATTATTACAAATCCGAAAACCATAAGTTACAATGTTGTTTTTCGTTTGCCTAATGTTTGTTTTTTAATGGGGTTTAAATAATATTGCATTTCCACCTCATCCACATGAAAGGACGGAGTAGCGGTGCACTATTTCGTTGTGTGAACGCGACATGTATCCACACGGGAGAAACAAATATAACATATAAATATAAACTATATAAACAAATCCTCTTTCTTTCCCACATTACGAAGTATTGCGAGGTATAACGTGATATCAAACTCCTTAAATCAAACACATTTACCTGCTTGAAGGTAAAGGTTTGCAAAACAGCGTTGTAAATGTTTCTGTTTTCGGCTCCACGACCGAAAAGCTGTGTGTCTCTTCTCTTTTCAGCACAGGAATCAACCTCTACTTCTTCCTCGGACGCAGCTCCTTGCTTGAACTTTGTATGTATATACAGTATACACAGACAGCGCCGGTGCTCTTGTCCAGCCGAACAGAGCGCACAGACGTCACCTTGCTCACGCATTCATCCAGAAAGCTGGCCAGGTTTGAGGAGATGCAATCCGTGAACGAGGAAAAGGACGACAGGGGTCGGCGCTGGATCCCGAGGTCGAGCTCGTTAACGGGGCCGGAGGGTTGAACAGGTCGCTGGTGCGAACACATTCGCACGCTGGTAAAAATACACGATGATGCCTATGGCACCGCCTGGTTTAGTTTTTGGATTAAACAGTAAACTCTATTCTTACATCTGTTTTTTCTTTTCTTTTCTTTTTTTTCCCCGTTTACAACTGTTTTTTTGTGCAACAGATGCCAGGGACTTGTGCAATATATTTATAACGTGCAATACAACTTTTTTGTGTACTGTTCTGGTTTGTTCTTTGTATATTCTGGACTTGTGAGCGACTCTTCTTAGTGCACTTCTCACTGACAAGACTGATTGGATTGTGTTGTTGTATTGTTGTATCATTTCGTTGCACTGTCGCTGTGTTGACAGTGCTGCTGTCGCAGTGCAATTTCGCTCACGGGATCAATAAAGTATCTATCTATTATCACGTAACAGGTTTATATTCCCTGCTGAAAAGAGAAGAAAGAAAACACAACGTTTCGACCGTGGAGCCTACTTCAGGTTCGACTCAACTACAGACTCCACACAGAAGGATCGCCGCCCAGTACTCGACCACTCGGAGAAGTGAAAACGGGTGGCGGCCGTAACACCCCCTGGTGACACGCCACACCGTCTCCGTCTGCGACTCGACCCCGCTCTCCCAGGCGGGCCGCCAATGAAAGCGTGTCGACGCGTAAGCGCATTATCTTCCCGCGCCGGTGCGAGCCGACCACTCCGGAAAATCTCTTCTGAAAAGTGTCAACACTTGAAGCCCGACGTTCAAACACGAAAAGTCCCTGCAGTGATCTATCGACAAGCGGCGCTCGGTGCGCTCGGCGGCCAGGGGCTCCGGCAGCGGTGACGGAAAAGCCGATCTGCTTCTTGGAAATGACGCGCCCACCCCCTTCCTGACCCGCTCTCCTGCTGCTCTTACCGCGTGTTACAACACGCAGCTCCGCGCCCCTGCGTGCCCTCACATTTCCACCCCCTGCCTCGCCACGGGGCCAAGCGCCGTCCGTCGCGTCGTCAACCAGAGTTCCGGAGTGCAGCGAGTCCCAGCTCCTCGTCACGCCTCGTGAACTGGAACTGGCACTTTCTGGCCACAGGTAACCTGGTACCTGTACTGGTGCAATGGAATTCTTACGGACAGAAAGTCTCTCGATTGTTAAAAAAAGGTGTGAAAAAACAAAGTGCAGAAACGTGTTCGTTCTCTCTTTGTTGGGCTTATTCGCTTTCCCCACCCGAGCGACTGGGAGCGGACTGATCAGCGCAGCGGTATCGATTATTATTATGATTATTTTAGTCTTTTCTTTTCCCTCGCGGCTAGGCGGGCCAGCTCGAACTCTGACCCCCGGTGGAACTGGGTGTCCTGCTCGCCAGGGGGGACACGGGAGACGGCGTCAAACTCACAGAGCAGCCACAGCACGGCGACCCCCGTCTTCAGCACCTCCATCCCTGCTGGGGGGTCCCACGAACACGGCTTGCGGCGGGATGTGTGTGTCCAGCGCGGAGCGGCCTAAACACACGCAGTGAGCGAGTTAGACCCAGCGGTTCAAAGCCCAGAATCACCGTGCTGGGTGCAGTTTTGTTTTATTTTGATGAAAAACAGTAAATGGCAAAGAAAACGATCCGAGATCCGTCAACCCAAATTCATACACACCCGCGAGGAAATCATTCCTATGAAGCGCTGGGCGCAGCCGGGACGGACTTTCCGGGCTGCAGTTACAATAAAAAGTTAAAAAATAAAAGAAACTCGAGACGCCTTTCTGACAGATTCTGAAAGGGGAAGATCTGAACTCATCTTCCACAGTCGGACGTTGGACCTTGTCGACCATCTGCCCTTTTAAAAGCACTGGTAGGGAATGAACAGTTGGTCATCCAGGTTATTGGTTAAGTAATAATAATAATAATAATAATAATAATAATAATAATAATAATAATTGCTTACACTTATATAGCGCTTTTCTGGACACCCCACTCAAAGCGCCACTCATGACCACCAGTACTGCTCTTTCGCAGTCGTTATTGTTTTAAACATGGCCGATTTACCAGTCCCCGGGGTCGTTTCTTTGCCGATGGGACTCGCATATATGGTGAACCTCCAGCACGTATGAGGTAGGTCACGGTTTGATTCGGGAGTACTCACGGTATTGAGGGGTTCACTGCGCCAGAGCGCTTTCAGCTTCACGAAGCGTATCTCCAGGCCGTTCAATGACTGTGTTCCGAGGCGTCGATATTCTTTTGTAACCTGACTTACGCTCAGTCGCGCCTCTTTACAAAAAAGACTGCGGTTTCCTCTGCGGTCCAGACAGAGGAAACGACGTGCGTTGGTCGCCGAGCTGCCGTGTTAACCGTTCGTGCGCTTAATCTATGAATTGGCTTCATTACTCTGCTCTCCTCCCCACTGATCGCTGCTGTGTGGGGAGCGTTCTGGCGTACTATGGCTGCTGTCGCATCATCCAGGTGGGGGCTGTACATTGGTGGTGGTGGAGGAGAGACCCCATTACCTGTAAAGCGCTTTGAGTGGAGTGTCCAGAAAAGAGCTATATAATTGTAAGCAATTATTATTGAAAAGAGTAGAGAGACAGCTTTTCGGCCGTGGAGCCGAAAACAGAAACATTTACAAACGCTGTTTTGCAAACCTTTACCTTCAAGCAGGTGAATGTGTTCGATTTAAGGAGCTTGATATCACGTTATAACTCGCGAGCAGACTTCGTAATGTGGGAAAGAAAGAGGATTTGTTTATATAGTTTATATTCATATGTTATATTTGTTTCTCCCGTGTGGATACATGTCGCGTTCACACAACGAAATAGTGCACGGCTACTCCGTCCTTTCATGTGGATGAGGTGGAAATGCAATATTATTTCAACCCCATTAAAAAATAAACATTAGGCAAACGAAAAAGAGCATTGTAACTTATGGTTTTCGGATTTGTTATAATAATAACAACCTCTGGTGGCGTATTGTGTTGTATGTTGTTGTTTTGTGTGTGCGCTTATAATTTTTTGACACACTTTTTCTGTTTTGTTTTGTATTGAAATGACAACAAGAATAGTCAATAATCCTTACACATCTGTAGCGCTTTTCTGAACACTCCACTCAGAGCTCTTCACAGGTCATGGGGATCCCCTCCACCCCCACCAGTGTGCAGCCCCACCTGGATGATGCTCCAGTCCTCTCCCCACACAGCAGCTCTCAGGAGAGCAGAGTGATGAAGCCAGTTCAGAGACGGGGGTTATTAGGAGGCCATGATGGATAAAGACCGGGGGGGAATTTGGCCAGGACACCGGTGTTAACACCGGATTTAATTGAATGCTTCATAGGTTCATGTTAGGTGATATCCAGTAAAAGTTTAATAAAGTTTTTTTTTTAAAAAAAAACTCCTTTAGTGACTCTTTAAAAAAAAGTTTATTATTTTTACACCAGAAATACAAAAAAAAGGAGACAGTTCGCAATGATAAAAGCTGAAAATCAGTTTTTTTCACCTATCTTACATCGTAGGCCCTGCCTTTTGATCCTTTACATTTCTAACAGGGTCATTTTTTTTTTAAATAAAGGAATCCTACCTAAAAAGCATGAATAGAGGGAGCAGTGCTGGGACCCTTGACTATTGTGGAGGAAGTTATTTCGCCATAGTCATTACCTCAGCTCTTCCTCCCATCTCCCGGCTGTAGGCGACGCGTTCCGAGAGGCCAGAGGCGGCGGAGACGGGGGGCCCGCGGTGCCCACACTGGTCCCCTGCACGGGCGGGGCCACCGCCGCCGCCGCCGCCCTGCCCTGCGACCTGGAGCCTCGCTACGAGACGCTGTGGTTCGTCCAGCGGCGCGACGCGCTGGCCCTGGCCGTGTCTGCCAGCAGGAGGCCCGACCACCAGGGCTTCCACTACGTCGAGAGGCGGGACCCGCGGTACGCGCTGGCGCCGAGCGCCTCGGCCGACCGCGCCGCCAGCCTGACCATCGAGCGGGTCACCCCGGCAGACCAGGGCCTGTACTACTGCGCCGACAGAGACAAGGGGCGGTTTCGCATCGGGAGAGGAGCCAGGCTACAACCCTCTGTGTAAAGAAGCGCCTCCTGTCCTAACTAGAAGGAGCTCACCGAGCTGTGTCTGGAGAGAAGCCAGGGTATTGGCTTTAACAAACTGTGTGAGCAGCTTGTTCCACACCCCCACCACCCTTTGTGTAAAGGAGAGCCTCGAGTTTGCGGTTTTCAACACTCTTCTCT
Source organism: Lepisosteus oculatus (assembly GCF_040954835.1). NCBI lineage: Eukaryota > Metazoa > Chordata > Actinopteri > Semionotiformes > Lepisosteidae > Lepisosteus > Lepisosteus oculatus. The sequence goes on along the minus strand of NC_090709.1, from coordinate 53,732,659 downwards.
GTAGTTTCCACTGCGGCCCTCTGGTGTCGATGTCTCTGATTGGGAAGACAGGCCCACCGTCTATGCCTGCGCTCGACAGTCGATGTTTTTTTTATTTCCTATTAGCACCGCATACGCTGGTGTCATTGATCTTTTTACCTTGAGTGACCGAAGGTTTTCGATGTCCAATGCGGATCTGTGCTCATTTAAAAAAAAAAAGAGGACAGACATTTCATTCGGGCTGAGCGGTGTCTCTGTGGCTGAGGATCTGCGTCTGTGACTGGAAGGTTGCTGGTTCAAATCCCATGGCCAGTGGAGGAATCCTACTCTGTTGGGCCCCTGAGCAAGACCCTTAACCCCAACTGCTCCAGGGGCACTGTACAATGGCTGACCCTGTGCTCTGACCCCAAGCTCCTCTCCCTGTCCGTGTGTCTATGTATCATGGAGAGCTAGCTGGGGTATGTTAAAGAGATAATTTCCTAATGCGAGAAATTGTAAAGAGTTAATAAAATGATGCTATTTAAAAGATGAATTGCGACGGCTAATGAAGATGAAGCTGGGTCATATATTACTGTTTTTCTTGCTCAGAGGCAGCGGTGCAGAGCGAAGGGCGGGCTTGCAGCTCCCCTGCCTGCTGATCCTGTCTGCCCTCCTCTCCTCGGTCTGCGTCTTCTACGTCTTCCACAGAGGGGGTAGGCAACGTTTTTTTCATTTTGTGTCTGCCCTGTTAAGGTCAGGATCTCGCCCAGCTGTGTCTGGAGAGAAGCCAGGGTATCGGCTTTAAAAACATGGCTCAGCGGCTTGTTCCCCCCTCCCACCCCCCTTTTTGTACAGAAGTGCCTCGTGTCCTGACTGGAGGATCTCGCCCAGCTGTGCCCTGAGAGAAACCAGGGTACTGGCTTTAACAACATGGCTGAGCAGCTTGTTCCACACCCCCACCACCCTTTGTGTACAGAAGCAACTCCTGTCCTGACTGGAGGAGCTCATCCACCTGTGTCTGGAGAGAAGCCAGGGTATTGGCTTTAACAACATGGCTGAGCAGCCTGTTCCCCACCCCCACAAGCCTTTGTGTAAAGACGTGCTGCATGGCACACTGCTTGTGGTTTGGCTTGGTCCCGCTTCTGTGTATAGACTTAAAGAGACGTTAACTCGAAGTGAAAGGGAGGTCTTAATCTCCCCACACCGAAAAAAATAAGTCATTTTATTTCTGTTTGTGTCTTTTCAGCAAAATGCGGACGACAAACCTAAAAGGCATGAGGGAGAATCCCAGCTTCGGCAGTCGATATTTGTTTTTCCTGAGACGACCTGAACTACCCCCCAACAGAACACGGCACACCGGACCCTCTACAATATAATCCGCCCTTGCACAAACCCGCAGAGCTGCAGGTCAGCGCGGTATCCCTCCTCATGCCCGCCGCTGCACACACACACACACCCACCGGAAATGCCTCTTCTTTACCAGAGAGCTGACTGGAAGTCGAGAGCATGTCAGAGTAAGAGTGAGGGCCGCTAGCGGCGAACCTGTTTTCTTTCTTTTTTTAATGCAAAACCAAAAAGAAGGATCTGAACACGAGCCTTTTATTGCGCTGGGCTCTGGGGCTAGGTGGAAAGGGGGGGGATTATTTTTAACACAATTACGTGCTACTACTAAGATTCCTGCATTTTCTATTGATTCTACGCGCTCCTTCCATGTGAAATGAAACACCCCATGTCGCGACAGGCTCGGCTGCAGGAAAGACGGGCTTTAGTTCTGTTTAAAACAAAAAAGAATACCCGCCTGTAGGTGACTTTCGCTCTGCAGAAGAGCTTTGTCATGGTCTAAGCAGTCAGGATGCTACTCTGCGGTTTTTAAAGCGCCGTTCCAGGGGGTCTGCAGTAATTGTTCTCGCTTGTTGTGGACTCCTTCCTGTTTCTTACTTTTTGACGTCGGAAAAAAAAATCAGTTCCCCCCCAGAGAATCGTTACCTCTTGTTACTTTTGAGCCGGTGCAAGATGTCATATGAAAAAGGAGCACGTGTTTATCTGTGTTCATCTGTGGATGAAAACGGGTAGTTTGGACGTGTACCAAAACAAAACCGCCCCTGCTTTCACGCTTATCACGCGGAAATACAATAGGACTGAACCTCAAACAACAAATCACTCCTGTCTGTCTTGTTGGGTCGTGAGTGGTTGATTGGTTCCAGGGGCTCATCCAGCTGTGTCTTGAGAGAAGCCCGGGTATGGGCTTCAACCACAGGGCTGGGCAGCTTGTTCCACACCCCCACCACCCTCTGTGTAAAGATGTGCCTCCTGTCCCATCTGTGTCTGGAGAGAAGCCAGGGTATCGGCTTCAACCACGGGGCTGGGCAGCTTGTTCCCCACCTCCACCTCCCTTTGTGCAAAGTAGCACCACCTGCTCTCTGTCTGAAATGCACTTCCTTTGTGCCCTCTTGTCCATGATTCAGTATTCAATCTGAAGAAGCCAGCTGGACTGATGTGGCCAGTGACCTTTAAGGATTTAGAAAATTTGTATCACATTCCTCCCATTCACCTCTGTTTGAGAATAAAGAGATCCAGTTACTTATCCCTTCTTTTCAGCACAGAAATGTATCCTATGTGGTCCCAGAGCAGCGATGTCTTTTTGAGTAAAATCATATGTGGCATTCTCACCAAGGTGTGGACTATGGCGGCGTGCAAGTGGAACATTGCGTGGTTTTGTTTTTTGCAGCAGGTACCCTTGTGTATGAACGCACATTTCTGCACTGTACCGGGGCATCTGTGAACAGGAAGTTGCCGTCATAGAAAGACCGAGGTTGTTGCATTCCTCGCCGCCTGCAGCAGAGGAATACGTGGGGGGGAAATTAGACGAATATTAAGATCTGGTCATGTACATGAAACGGGTTTGTGTGTGTGTGTACACTGCCCCATGATGGAGATTCGCTAGTCGTTCTCCAGAAACAGCAGTGAAACGGGGATCAGGGGGCAGGAGTGGACGCTCAGAGGGTGTGCGTTTTGGAAAGGAGAACGAGTGGCGCTACTTTACACAAAGGGTGGTGGGGGTGGGGAACAAGCTGCCCAGCCGGGGTGTTAAAGAGGATCGCCTGGTGCCCGTCAAGACACAGCTGGATAAGATCCTCCAGTCAGGACAGGACAGAGAAGGCGCTTCTTTACACAAAGTTTGGCGGGGGTGGGGAACGGGCAGCTTTAACATCCTGTGTTGTCCAGCCCCACCTGTGTGTGTGTCTGTCTCCCTGACTCTGACAGAAGCTTCGCAGGGCACCAATGTCCTCTGCTGTCCCATCCTCTGCTTTTTGCTTCGCTGGACTACCGAGGGGCTGAGTTAGTGTGCAGCCACATGAGTGGTTTAATCACCTATCTTCTCCATATCTCTAAATACTGAGCTGCTCCTGCCTGATCTCTCTCTCTCTCTCTCTCATCTTCATTAGCCAGAGGTGTGCTCACTCTGTGGACTCCGATTCTGAGTGATAGCAGTATCTATTTTTTTTCCTCAATTGAATGCTGACTGAAATCTCCACATCGATAGATAGATGGGGATGGTAGGTGTGTGTGTGCATGTGTGATCCTGTAGAGTAGAAGTTAAGCCGATAGACACGTCATCGGAAGATTCTGGTTTATTCTTACTGACAGAAACGGATTGGTAAGTGAAGAGATGGGGTTTGTGGCATGGGTGGTGTAGGTTTGAGCCTTGCACCCAGCTGGTGGGGGGTTCAAGTCCTGCCTGAGTCTGCAGGTTTGTTGTCAAGTCCTGCTGATATTAAAAGGTTGATAAATAAAGAGATTAGACTTTCTGTGTGTGTGCCTTTATAGAGTATAGGTTTAGACTGTGCATCTCCTAGATGTGTGGTTGCAGCCTCAAATCCTACCTGAGACCTGTGATTTCATTTCAAGCAAATTCTTACTAATAGTAACACATTGATAAGTAAAGAGTTTAGTGCTGTGGTGATATGGGCCTATAGGGTTGGGGGTTAAGACATGTTCATACATAAACAAAAGGGGGGTCTATGTCAGGGTGGGTCTGTAGAGGAGAGATTAAAATATGGGGTTCTGGTCTTGCATGCTGCAGCCTGTCTGTTTTCAAGTTCATTCTTACTGACATCAACACATTGATAAATAAAGAGATTGATCTCTTGTATGTGGGCAGGCTTGTAGCATAGTGGTTACATCCCTAGATTTGGGAGTGGGTGGTGGGTTCAAATCCAATTTAAGCCCTGATCTTCACTTTAATTCTTACTTAAATATCAGAACCTTCATAAATAATGACACTGAGGTCAGGGGAACATGGTGCTGTGGTTTGGAGTTTAATGCTCTGTGCTCATAGGTGTTAAGGTGTGGGCTCAAATCCTGGTTAGAAAGGGAGCTTTCTTTTCAATTTCTGACTTTCAATTTCTGTAGAGTAGGGGTGAAGGCTTTGCACTCATGTTTGGCAGGTTGTGGGTTCAAATACACCTCCAAGTGTCATTTTCAGTTACAGTCTCCCAGAGAGGGGCACATTGATAAGGAAAGAGATTGGAGATGACCTGGTTTGGCCCTTTAGTTAGTAAAGGCTGTGGGCTTGTAACTCTGGGAGTGTTGGTTCAAATCCTGCCTCAGGACCAGGGGTTTCTTTTCAATTACACTCTTAATAAGAGTAACACGTTGATAAGTAAAGAGAATGGGTCTGTGAGTGTATGTCTTTGTAGAGTAGGGGTTAGGACTCTGGGCTTGTGGTTGTGTGGGTGTGGGCTCAAATCCTGGCAATAATTGCATGTTGTTTGTCAGTATAATTCTTAGCAACAGTAACACACTGCTAAGTGAACAGATAGGGGTTGAGCTTTTAGGCTCAGAGGTTAGGAGTCTGGGCTTGTGGCTGACTGGTTGTAAGGAGGAGAGAGTGAGTGGGTAGCAGGGACAGAGCAGAGTATCTAGATTAGCCCAGGGTGAGGGGCTCTGGGGTTCACATTCTACTGAATATGTTGATAGTTTTTGAAAATTTTCAGTAGAAGGTAAACCCCAGAACCCCTCACCCTGGGCTCATCCAGTTACTCTGCTCTCTCTCTCCTCCTTACCCAGTTACCTGCCCCTGCCACTGTCACTGCTCACTCCTGAGCTCAGCACCCAGCCTGGTCTTGAACCTGGGAGAACAGTCTTTTACCTTCTCTTCTATTGATCCCCCCACCTACCCTTATAGTTCCCCTGACTTATCAACACCTTTCTGTCAAGAAGGACTAAACTACAAGCAGACCTGTTTCAGCAAGATTGTAACCCACAACCACCAGACTGTGAGCCCATAGCCTCAACCTTCACACTATGGAGGCACACACTCACAGCGCCACTCTCTTCACACTTATCAGTGTGTTGACATTTCAGGAAGACTTAAACTGAAAACAGACCACAGGTCTCAGAGAGGGTTTGAACCCACAACCAATCAGCCATAAGCTCAGTCTTAGCCTCTACTCTACAAAGGCACCCAGACATAGACCCACTCTCTTTCCTTATCAGTGTGTTATTCTTATAAAGAATGTAATTAAAAATAAACACCTGGCTTGAGGCAGGATTTGAACCCACACTCCCAGAGTTACAGACCTACAGCCTTTACCGACCCTCTATAGCACCACACTGTCCCATCCCCAATCTCTTTCCTTATCAATGTGTCCTTCTCTGTGAGACTATAACTGAAAAGGAAACCAGGGGTGCAAAGCAGGACTTGAACCCACAACCCTTGAAAGCAGCCTCACACTCTTCACCACCACACCACAGGGCCAGACAACCATTAACCCACTCGAATGGAATTGGAAAGAATCATTAAGGCCCCCATAGGATTCAAACCCACAAGTCATGAGCCTAGAGACTCTTCTATAGAGTCACACAGCCACAAGAAATTTAAGTAATGATTAAAATGGAACTAAAGCAGGAGTCACAGACAGGATTTCAACCCACAACCACCCTTCCCTGAGCTTGGGGCCGTAACCACTATCTTAAAGGGCTGCACAGCTACTACCCCCAATCATTTTATTTATCAGTGTGTTGATGTCTGAGAGAATTGAAGTGAAAAGAAACACATGGTATTCAAACCTCCACCCTTTTAGCTAGCAGCATGGAGTTTTAACCACAACACTATAGGGCCACGTGCATCCCAGTCCCCTCTTTTTATTTATCAGTGTGTTCATGTCAGGACACATTAAACAAAAACCAAAATCCACCCATGATTCAAACCCAGAACAATCCAGCCATAGGTCCAGAACCTTAGGCATTACTCTATAGGGCCATGCACCCTGATCACCTATCGCTTTATTGATCAACGTGGTAGTACACCTGAGCTTGAAAGCAAAGCTCACATAACTCCCAGCGTTTGAACCCCTGATGCATCAGCTAAGAGTATAGATCCCTCCCTATGCACTACTCTATAGGACAGCAAACAAAGCACCCGACCTTTATTGACTCATGTGTGAATGTCAAGTAAGAATGGAAAATAAACCTCCTCTATTACCAAGGACTGGAACCCACAGCTCCCGGGCTACAAGTCAAGAGCTCTTCCCAATGAGCCCCAATGTCTTCTTGGTCTCCTATCCAACTGTCAGCCGTCACTTGTATTAAATATCTCTCTTATATCTCTTCTTTTATTCTGCAGCGGTTATGTGGCTGAATATCGGGGGGGCAGACTAACTCAAATCGACGTGTGTGTTCGCCTTGAGCAACGACAGACCCATGTCCAGCGCCGTCTTGCTTGAGCTTGGTGCAACTCACACCGCCCCGCTCCTCTTTATCGTTTTCATCCTAAATCTCTCCTGCGGTCACAACCCTCGTGTCTTCTGTTGTCGGAAGTTTTCTCCGTGCTGCCCAGCGCCGCTTGCTACCGGCGACTGCCGTCCTCCGACACCTGACAGGAGAGAGGCCACTGACCCGCGGCACAGGAGGAGGGACTCGGTTTCGCGAACGAGGCGTTCTGATTGGACGAACTCGCGTGGCTACTTATACCCGCTTTTCTTATTGGATGGCTCAGTCACTTCACCCACACAGGACGGGTAACCGCCCCTATTTAAATAAAAGAAATGGACCAATAGGAGAGTCGGTCAGCCCCCCGCAGCCACACCCCCCTCAGAGCGCTGCTCTTGTGACGTCAGTTCTCCAGCAGCCAGAGAGGAGTTGAGCTCTGCTCCTACAAATGTTCACATGTAGATAATATGCTGTCCAACCTCGACGCGCCAGATTTAATTAAAAAAAATAACATTCTAGATCGAGACCTAGTTATCAGGCGTTAAAAACGCAATGAGGAGCCCAGAGAATCATGCAAAACCCATTACCAGTCCAGTGACGACTGACTGGTACCGCCGAGACCCAGACGGAACCGGTCTCTCCAGACAGCCTGTGCCGAACTGGGTCCTATTACGGCCGTGACGGCTCAGATAATGAGCTTCTGCGGGTTTCAGACCGGACTGACGTTACGAAGCGGCTTGCGGGACTGACTCAGGTGAACGAGCGGGTTTAGGAGAATAACTCCAATGACACTATCCCGGAATTCTGCCCTGAGTCACTGTTTACAGTGTTAATACACAGCCGCTCTTCGCGAAATAAATAAGATCAAGCTCAGTCTAGGAAACCTTTCGCATTAAACCACAAGAGCGCGCCACAGGTGCAAAAGCAGACTAGTTTTCCCAATTACTGCATTTTCTATCTCAAAGACGTTTTTATATGTGCAGCCCAGAAAGATACAACTTTTTTCAAAACACAAATTCATTAAAAAATAACAGTCGGGAATGGAAAAAGTCAGGATAAAGGCATATACAGCATGAGACACTTTCAAGAGGGAAATTATTTACTCTCAAGTACAAATTGTGCACATTTGACTAATAACGTTCCATAAAAACATCGGAGGTCCGGATATTTTCGCGATCCTTATCAACAATTGTTCTTAGTGCTACAAGAATGGAAACAAATTAGATCAGGAATATGGGCCGCTTGGCAGTTTGTAGCTAATTGATCCAAGAGTCTTATTTTTAACCCCGATTCCAGTCCAATCTTGTGTTCATTTACTCAGAGCTTCATGGTTGGTAGGCTCTTGCCTGCCAGGATCTCTGAAGGACAAAAAAAAAAAAAAACATCTCTAGCTGCTTATGAAGAGTCCCATTCTTCCAAAAATATAATGTAAACGATCATATTGTGTTTCGATAGAAATCTGCCCTGAGATATATTTTTTTACATTTAATAAATAAAAATTAGTTCAGTTGAATGTAATTTATTGAGGTTGTGCTCTGACATAGCGCCCATCCGCTTTCCAGAAGAAAAGGAGCTGCTCTGGGGGGATTCCGGATGCAGGGGTCCCATCACAGTGGAGAGTGACCTCGTCGCCGACTCTCACAGACACATCCGCATCTGCAGACGATGCTGGGAGACAATGAGGACGGAGCAACATCAACGAGAGACAAAGGTCCTTCAATCCAGTTTGAAAGAGTGTGATCATAGGAAACACAGCGAGACACTCCTGTACACTATTCACGAGAAACTATGCCTTTTGACTCCAATTTAAAAGGGTGTGATCATGCTAAACACCAGAGACTCCAGGCAAAGCTTACACAGTGAGACACATGTGAGACAACACATTTTTACTCCAGTTTAAAAGAGTGTGATCAGACAGATCAGGGGAAACTGGTACACTGTTCACCTCCATTTCTAACCGACTGGAAAAATTCTTGAATGAAACTAGGATTAATTCATTCAGGGTCTTGTTTCCTATGGAAGCTTATTGGCGCCACAGAGGAAAAAAAATTAACTCATTTATACGAGAAAGTTATTCAGTTTAAACACAATAGTTAATTTGTGACCAATGTCACCTCCTATATTAACACTGTGCATTTCATTGTACTGTATGTGCAATAATATTGCCCCATGTTGGGGAACTACCATCTCTTCTAACCCTGGATATCAGAAGCGGTTGCATCTATGATAAGCTGGACTAGGCACTTGTGTCAATTTTCAGTTTTTGCTGCTCAGTCTCTTTCAGAAGATGAAACAGTGTAGATCAAGGCAAACCCAAACACACCTCCAGTGTATCTGGCAATAGTCAACAACATTATTTCATTTATTTCAATAAGAATAAGAATACTGATAAATCTTTGTAAAAACTTATATTCACCAACCAAAAACAAATGTGAAGTTTGATTAGCCGATTCTCAAGGAGTTCTTAGTTAATAATTGTCATATTAATGGTCACTTATTTAATATCATGAGAAATGAGATGTGTGATTTCATTTACTATCCTATTAACTTCTACACAACACCATTTAGGGTTTTAAAACATGCAGATATCCCCTAAACATTTTTATCTGCAGCACAAATCCAACTGGATAAATATTTTTTAGAAAAAAAAACTTTAAAACCGATACACTGCTGAAAAATACACCTCTCGCACACAAATTATTCTGAATTTATCCCCAAACCTTATTAAATATTAAATGTATATTTTCACAGGTTCAATTCTTATTTTGTAAGAGATTATGGAAAATAAAGAGTGCCCAGTCTGAGTGAGAGATCAGAGGTGTGTCCATCATGCAGGGACAGTGTGAGAGGGAGAGATCAGAGGCATGTCCAGCGTGCAGGGACAGTGTGAGAGGGAGAGATCGGAGTTGTGTCCAGCGTGCAGGGACAGTGTGAGAGGGAGAGATCGGAGGTGTGTCCAGCGTGCAGGGACAGTGTGAGAGGGAGAGATCAGAGGTGTGTCCAGCGTGCAGGGACAGTGTGAGAGGGAGAGATCAGAGGTTTGGTCAGCGTGCAGGGACAGTGTGAGAGGGAGAGATCAGAGGTGTCCAGTGTGAGATTCTGTGATCTGGGGCTCCTCTGGTCAGTACAGGTCAGGTGTGCCAAGAGGGGATTTGTGAATTGTTGAGAGTGAAAATCAACAGGAAATATAAATTTGTGAATGGAAATTGATACTCACCCTCTGTCAGTGCAAGCAAAAGAAAGAAAACCAACACAGGAAGTCGCATCGTAAGATTCACCCTGGGGAAAGAGACAAGGGACCTTAAAGAGGGAACTACCATGTTTTTTTATATATCAGGGTTAGAAAGATACTGTTTGCTGATGTAAAACAGGAACATATAAAACCTCTAATTTCCTGACTTACACTGAATCGCCGCAGTGTTCTGTGATTCAGAATGAATCGAGGGAAACACAACTGCCAGTGAGGTGGAGCGGCCCTGTGACACTGTCCACTCAGGCTTGTGGATCTGTCTCTTTTAATCCAGTAGAAATCCTGCTCTTGACTTCCAAATGGATTTGCCCACCAATATGTTTCATTCTTAATTCAGCCTGCAGATCATGCTGGAACAATTCTATGTGAAACGTCTGCTGCACAACCTGGACGTATTCGCTCGCACATCCGTACATCTGTCATCACAGGGACTAGTGAGCAGGAAGGGCCGCATCACAATTTGTTGGGATTCTCAGTCGTGCCCATGGCGAGACCAGGGGTTTGCCAGAACATAGCGACCTACAGTACTTTCACAAAATTCACGATTCTGTGCCGTATTTTGAAATTTGTACAATGTTTCTATACCTACAATTAATTTATTTTGTCAGAGATTTAATAACCGGTCTGAGAACCTGGGACTGCAGTTCCTCTTTAATGTAGCCTGGTAATCTAGGTGTAACACAGGTGTCCCCCGCTACCAGATGCAGTACTCAGGTCCTGTGCCATTCCAAGAAACCCCCTGGAGACCCTCCAAATGCATATTCTTGATTTCTCAGAAAATAAGAGATCCCCACTCAGAGCCTGACCACACAGCCATCCCGTCTGAATTCTCTGTAAATCTGTGCTCTGCTGCAACACACCTGGAGATTCGGTTATGAAGGAATCTATGCATTATTTCATTCTTAAAGCTTATTTTATCAAACACGTCGCGATGTTAAACCGTTCTGTGACCACCATGTTGTGAGATTTCCAGGAGCGACGCCTTTAATGAATTCTCATCTCTCCCTAAGAATGCAACGAGTTTATCGTATTTTAACAGCAGAACGTTGAATTCAGACGCCACAAACTGGAGTCTAAAACAGAGACCGTCGTATTTGTCAAAGTAAGGAGACTGGTTGGTAAAATATCTACACTCTGTCATTGACAAATCTGGCAAATGACTCCACTGGTCCACTTTTCTGTGTCAGTATAAACTACAGAACGACAGACGTCGCTTTGCCTCACCTCCCCGCCCGGCTGCAGGTCTCCAGCGCTCAACACCGGCTCTATCTTACTCATTACTTCTGCTCTGTTGCTTTAAATGTCACCGCGCTACTTTTCACCAGTTTTAAACCTCCGTGCACGGGCTGCCTGAAGCCGCAAGGAAGAAAGTAACTATTCATCCTGTCTGAAGCCCACAACCCAAACTAAAGGAAGTTTTTGGTCAGACATCCAACTCCTCCAAGATGCACTCAACTTCCACGCTAGTTTCTATCATGTTGTCTGACAGCAGCGAGGTGCAGATTTATGCCATTGTGATTGGATAAATCTAGAGAAGCCCTACACCTCCGCCGTTGTGATTGGATGAATCCAGACAAGCCCCAACACGAACATTTAGTAACCTTGAACTCGCTCTCTCTCTCTGCTCATGGAGATTAGAAATTGTACTAGAAAAAAAAATGAGTATATGGAATTTCCCTCCCAAGTTGGTTTTTCCATATAAACGTGATATGGAATTTTTGTTAAAATGTCACTTTGACATTAGTAGAATTCCTCTTAAATTATCTAACTTTCTTAAACAAGTTCTATTGTTTTTGGTTTTAATATATAAGCATAACTTTTCACCATATACATATTGTATTTGGAATCATAAAGATAGAGGGTATCAAAATAAAAGCATTTTTATTCCGATTTGGTATGATAACAAAATCTGGCTAGTGGCCCAATTGTGTGTTATCTGTATTTTGTAATAATGAGAATGAATCTTTGTTACCTTTCTTTCTTAACTGCAGATAAACAAAACTGTTTGGGATAGATTTGCAAAATGGTATTTTCCACAGAGGTCAATGGTCTAATACTGCCCCCTCTATTCATGCTTTTAAAGTTGAATTCCTTTTTTTAATTTAAATTCTATTAGAAATTTAAAGAATCAAAAGGGGAGACATATGATGGAAATATGTACGTAAAAAGTATCATGTTTTAGCTTTTACAATTGGGAATTCTTCTGGCTGTCAAGTGTCTATTTCTATTTTAAAATTCTGTCTCCTTTTTTTGTCTCCAGTCACTAGAAGCGTTGGCTGCCAAAATAATGTCAGCAGATCTTAAGAGTGTTTTGGATGAGGCAGTTAAAATAGTCAACTTCATAAAGAGCAGGCCTGTACAGTCACACTTACTTCGAGTGCTATGTGAAGAAATGGGTAGTGATCATGTTCAGCTTCTTTTGCACACCGAGGTTCGATGGCTTTCTCGGGGCAAGGTGCTTACTCGGCTTTTTGAGTTGCGTGATGAAGTAAGAATTTCTTTTATCCGACTCAGAATTTGAGCTCTCAAATCGTTTCAATGATTTCGAGCGGCTCGCTAAATTGGCTTATCTTGCGGAGATTTTCAGTCACTTAAATGGACTCATCCTTGGTCTTCAAGGTAAAGCAGTGACGATTTGTCACGTCCGAATTAAAATAGTATCCACAATAAAGAAATTGGAAATGCGGCCAAACGTGTCGATCGGTCAAACTACGACTCGTGCGAAAATGTGTCAGATTTTCTTACAAAAGAACAAATGCAGCTACCAGCCTCTGCCACAGAGTTAATTACAGAGCACCTGCAAAGTTTGACGACCCAACTGCGCGACTACTTCCCGGCTCCAGATGTTCGGTTCAGCTCGATTGAAAATCCTTTTGTGAGTTTATGCGAAGTGCCCCTCGCAAGTTTGAGCACAAAGGAAGACAGTCTATCCTGTGACAGTGCTTTAAAATTGATTTTTTCAAAGAAATGCTTAACCAAGTTTTGGCTTCATGTTACTTCGGAGTGTCCTGGTCTTTCAGACAGCAGTGACATTTTTGATGCCGTTTCCGACAACATATCTTTGTGAAACTGGAGTTTCTGCGCTGGTGGCACTAAAGACCGAATACAGTAGCTTAATATTGAGCCAGACCTCTGCTTGCAGCTTTTCTCTCTGGCGCCCGACCTCCACCATTTGTTATCTGTCAGAGAGCACCAGCCCCCTCACTAAACTAGCCAGTAAGAAGGCGCTCTTGAGTAATTGTTCTGATAGTTATGGTGCATATTTTTCTCTCAACGTCTTCATATTGTAACGCAACGGGGGCTCAAGCGGGCGCCCTTGCCGCATTAGGTTTACTAATGGACTTCCGCGTCTCTCTGCAGCGACCTAGCCCCGTGAGCCAAAGAGAGATCTCTCCACAGCCCAGTAGCTGTGGTCCTGCTATCACAGGGAAGGGCGGTGACGTCACCCGCTCTGGTACGCCGGCTCTTACACACACTGCTTGTCGGCCGTTAGCGTTACACTCTCCCCCGCTTAAATCGCCGTCCCCGGCGAAGGGCTATCCCGCCCCGCTTCTGACACCAATGTAACGCAACGGGGGCTCAGGCGGGCGCCCTTGCCGCATCTGGTCGGCCCCATCCCTACTGGAGGCTCGAACCCGGGACTTCCGCGTCTCTCTGCAGCGACCTAGCCCCGTGAGCCAAAGAGAGATCTCTCCACAGCCCAGTAGCTGTGGTCCTGCTATCACAGGGAAGGGCGGTGACGTCACCCGCTCTGGTACGCCGGCTCTTACACAGCGCCTGTCGGCCATAAGCGTTACAATATGTTCATTGGCACAAACCGGCTACCTCGCACTTCTGGAAAAAATGTTGTTTTGTTTTTGACAAGGCTAACGTTTCATCATACCATTATTAGATATCATCAAAAAAGAGCTGTACTGGTGCCTTAGTTTTTAAATATTTTTTTATGTTATTTATTTGTGAGGTGCTGACAGGACTCCTTCTGTAATCAATAAACGGTCTTTGTAAAGCCATGTTTGTAGCTTGTATATGCGTATTTTCTCTGATTACTGGTGTCGATTAGGCTACTGGTGAGGTTTAGAGCTAGCCCGTTTCAAAACGGTGAGGACGGGCTGGTCCTTGTGTTGGCCGCGTAAGTTTTTATGGCTGTAATAGGTTGGGAACCTCTGCTCTAGCGTATAGAAACGTATTGTAAAAATAGAAGAGCGGTCACGCCCTGTTGGCATGCAGTGGGGCTGCGGCGCCTGCGCAGTGGAGACGTGCGCCATTGCTGATTGAGACGGTGGAGGTTCCCCGACTCCTCACTGGGTTTCTAGAAAACACCCAAGAAGGAACTGCTTCACAGCGGAGTGAGGGGAAAAAAGAGAGAATATGAAGAAAGGGAAACGAACGACGGGGCTCAGGAACAGATGCCAAGCCGCAGAGATGCAAAGAGTTCGGGAGCTGCACAAACCAGCCTGCCGGGGTGTCTCTCACTCGTCTGAGTGCTTCTGGGGCCCTTCATCTGGGGCCTTTACACATCTTGTGATGTTTTAACACTGGAGAAACTGTCCCCTCGGGGCAGGTAGGTCACCTTTCCTTTTCTTGGATTTGGTCAGGGTGCGTAGGCCCCAGGCACTTGCACTCCGAAATGTTGCAAAAAGATGGGTGAACGCTGCAGTGGCTTCCGAGATATCTCTTCCGTTGTTCTTGCGCATAACACGGGAGTCCAGGTCGACGGCATGATTTTATGACGAACAGAGCAACGTTTACTTGTAAGGTGGCGCTCGTATCCTTTTTTTATATTAAACAATTAAATTATAAATAATTTACAAATACAACCAGAGGATCAGAAACGGGTACAAGAGGAAAAAAAAACAAAACATTTAACCGCCAGACGTAATGAAGTAAATTATGTGATCAAGTCACAAAATTAAAGTTAAAAAAATAAGGTTACTTAATAATAGATGTAAGAGCTCGGAGCATTATAGGGAGGGACCGATCAACGTTTTGTGAGGCCGATCGCCGATTTTATGATCCCTGGGTGTGTGTGGCGTGTTACTATCCAGCCCAAGACGCACAAGATGGTAGAATGGTTTTATTAGCAAGACGGACGATTGTTGCAAGCAGCTCACATGAAGTGACAAGCAGCAGGTTAACGGTCCTTTTATCTAAGGAAGATGACCATAATCCGAAGAGTATTTTTTTTTATTTCTTTCGAGATGGAGGCTTGCTGGTGGCATCCTGCCTGTTACAGCACCTCTGTGTCTTTTTTGTCGTCTTTTCTTTTCTTTCGGTTGGTGTTAGTGTTTTTCTTTCTTTTCTTTGCCGGCGGGTCGATTTGCGATCACACAACAAGATGGATACTAGGGAGTCGAGATACTACTTTTTGGCTGTTACTCGGACCACTGTTTGCTTCCGGTTGTAATGCAGATAGCTGCAGAGTAAGTGTTTACACACGTGACGCGCTGGGAGCACTGGTGAGGAGGCGGAGGGAGTGTAGAGCATGCAGTATCGTGTGTTTAACTGAGATGTGGCTGCAGGAACAGATAGATAGATAATACTTTATTAATCCCGTAGGGAAATTGATGTGTTACAGCAGTCCAGCCCAAGACAAGCAAAACAGTCATCAGAATAGTTATGAAACAAAAGACAAACAAAATAATTAAAAATAAATAAAAACATAGGTGTGTGGAAAATGTGCTGATCATAGTCACTGTAAAAATAATAAAATCTGTGCAAAATGTGCATAGGTTTACACAGACTGATTGTCCAAAAAGTACAATGGAGTAAACATGCTGTCCATAGAGGAGCAAATGAAGGGCTAACAGTCCTAGCCTAGGGCAGCGTTATACACCCTGACAGCCGCCGGGAGGAAAGACCTGTGGAAACGTTCCCTTGAACACCGTTGCTGGAGCAGTCTATTGCTAAATGTGCTCCGCTGCCCAGTAACAGTCCCATGAAGCGGATGAGAGGTGTTGTTCATGATGGCTGTGAGCTTGGTCAGCATTCTCCTTTCAGCCACCACCTCCATGGGGTCAAGGCTCATCCCCAACACAGTCCGGCTCTACTAACCGGGGAGAAGCCATCAGTCCCAGAGGAGCTGAGGAGGAAACGCCGAGGCTGCAGGGCCCGGTGCGACACGAAGAGAAGGAGATTTAAGCCCTATCTTCCTTCGATCATTATGGGAAATGTGAGGTCCTTAGTGAATAATAGGGCGGTGCGGTGGCTCTGTGGCTCAGGATCTGCGGCTAGAAGGTTGCTTGTTCAAATCCCGCGGCTGGCAGAGGAATCCTACTCCTTTGGGCCCCTGAGCAAGGCCCTGAACCCCAACGGCTCCAGGGACGCTGTATAAATAGCTGACCCTGCGCTCTGACCCCCAGCTTCTCTCTCCCTGTCTGTGTGTCTCATGGAGAGCAAGCTGGGGTCTGTGAAAAGATAAATCCGTAATGCAAGAAATTGTTAATTGGGCTAATAAAGTGATCTTATCTTATAAGATGGATGTGCTGGGAGCACTGGTGAGGAGGCGGAGGGAGTATAGGGAATGCAGTATCGTGTGTTTGACTGAGATGTGGCTGCAGGAACATACTGTATTCTGGACTCGAAGGCAGACAGAAACGCCACCGAGAGGAAAGGAGGGGGGTCTCGCGGTGCTTGTTCACAACACATGGTGTAATCCTGGACATATTCCTGTAGCCCGGACATTGAACTGATTTGCCATCGGACTGCATCCAAACTATCTTATAATAAAGAATTTTCCCTTTAAAGTGCCCCTTTAAGATGGCAACGCCGGCTGAATGATTAGTACCACTAGAAATCCAAATGTCATCCCCCCATTGACTTTTCCAAAACTGAAAATCAGGCTGATCTTTTGGTGACAAGTAGTTTCTTGTAAAAAAAAATAAAAATAAAAGTCTGCTCTCTTCTTTTTTCAAAATGGAAAAATCGCCTTTCTTTTAACTATATTCCTAATACCTCTGGGGTTAATAGAGGAAATAGAAAAAGACACAAACAATATAGAAAAAACTCTACTTGGGGGGGGGGGAAAGCTACTGAACTGCGAGTTTCAAACCCTTAAAAGTGATAACAACACCACCGTGTTCAGCATTAACCGCGTTCATAACCGCTACAGGGAGATCTCTTGGGCTGGACAGTCACTGGCCACGGATCTCTTTCCCACAGCTGGTCCCTGGTGTGCCTGTCCTCGGCAGACAGATCCTCTGCAATCCTCAGGTCTTTGGCCTTCAGAGACTTGTTCTCTCTGGCCGCTCGCCACAGCATGTCCCTCGTCATCCTTCTGA
Organism: Lepisosteus oculatus; assembly: GCF_040954835.1. Taxonomy (NCBI): domain Eukaryota; kingdom Metazoa; phylum Chordata; class Actinopteri; order Semionotiformes; family Lepisosteidae; genus Lepisosteus; species Lepisosteus oculatus. Next base: position 53,715,460 of record NC_090709.1, on the reverse strand, counting down.
TGAATCCTATAATGATGGCTCTGGGCTTTGCAAGTCCACATGTTGGCTCTCCTGACGCGTTGGACTCTGTCAGTAGACGAAATCCTCCTCCTGGACTGGCAGCACTTTAGCAACGATGTCTTCATTTTGTTGCTCTGCACAGCTTTCAGTTACCTCTGTGTCGATGTCTTTTGCAACCTTTGTTATCGTGCCAAGAACATTTACCTGCACGTCTTCCAGCGACAGGTCGCTTTTCCCCTCTCTTGGCTGCTAGAGTCCTTACAGGTGTGACGGGGGGAGACTCCAGTTCCAGACCCACAATAATAGACCAGATCCCTAACAGAGGCTGTTAAAGAAATGATAGTGAAAAATCTGGAAAACATTACATTTGTCATTAGCATGTCCTGTGGGAAAATTCTTCATCAGAGGAGTAGGACGCAGTCTTGTGCAGATTCAGTGTTTATTGAGATTAATAAGGAAAGCAACATGTGCTGGGTCTGTCCTGCAGAACAGACACGCTCAATGCAAGGGGTACCGAATTCTTATATACAGCACACAGGCCCAGAAACAAAAGTCATATTTCATACTTTTAACATGTCAAATTGCATTTTGTTACATGTCCATGTAGGGGTGTAACCCTGGTGTCCTGGCCAAATTTCCCATTGGCCCTTACCAATCATGGCCTACTAATAATCACCATCTATGAACTGGCTTCATCACTCTGCTCTCCTCCCCACTGAGAGCTGGTGTGTGGTGAGCGGACTGGAGCATCATCCAGGTGGGGCTGCACAGTGGTGGTGGTAGTGGGATTCCCCATTACCTGTAAAGCGCTTTGAGTGGAGTGTCCAGAAAAGCACTATATAAGTGTAGGCAATTATTTTAATTATCATCATCATCATTATTATTATCCCTTTTAACACATGTAGCGGGGCATGTGTTGTTGCAGCCGTTGGTACAAGTCACTTTTGTATGCTCTAACGCATATGTTGAGATAGCCTTTGTTAGCAGATCTTGGGGATCTCACTCGGACTTCTGCAGTATGTTTTGGTAGTGATATTGCAGAGCTGGAAATGTGCAGTGTGAATATTGATCCTGCTTCAGCATGAATGGCAACATTTTGTTTGTAAAGGTTAACACGAAACTGTTTTATCTGTTTATAAACTGTTTTTATTTTGGGAGCTGGAGCCTGTTCTGTCAATCAGTGGGCATAAAGCAGGGTTCACCCTGGGCAGAACACACACAGGACACACATACCCTGGACATGTCCATCACACAGGACACATACAGGACACTCACACCAGGGCCAATTTTCCCAGAAGCCAGTTAACCCACCAGCATGTCTTTGGACTGTGGGAGGAAACCCACATGAACATGCAACCTCCACAGAGACAGCACCCCAGGAACTTGCCCAAGGGCCTTAGTGCTGTGAGGCAGCGATGCTAAACACTGTGCCACAGTGCCACCCAATTTTTTTTGTCATTCTAAAGAAATCTTTCAATCTCATCACCTGTTTCAGAAAGATTGAGTTGGATTGTTTTTTCTTCCCAGCTTACTCAGAAGTCCTCACCCTGCAGCCTGGAGCCTCTCTGTCTGTCCCTCTGTTCACCGGAGAGCCAGTGGAGGTGCTGTTTGACCCTGCAGGAGCTGAAGACTCGACCTGAGTGTGTTCTATCCAGAACAGCACAACCAGCTGTGTCCCCCATTAGAGAGACAGAGTGTCAGTGTGGGACGGCTCTCTGAAACTACGCTCCCCTCACTCCAGCTGATCAGGGGAGCTACACAGTGAGGGACCTTCAGGGAAACACCATCAGCACTGTGACAGTCACTGTGGGAGGTAAGAGGTTTCCTGACAATTTCAGTTCTCTGTAACATTATAAAGGTGCACTGCTCTTGTCAAAATGGTATGTGTGGTAATGGAAACATAAACTTGTTTCTGAATATTGCGTGAGTGTGAGTGTCCAGTGTGCAGGGACAGTGTGAGAGGCAGCGATCAGAGGTGTGTCCAACATGCGGGGACAGTGTGAGATGGAGAGATCTGGGGCTTCCCCATGACCTTTAGATGATGATTGAAAATGGATGGATTAATACAATCTCTCTATTATTGCAGATCCTGACGGTGGAGGGAATTCTCCAATTCTTTTCCTCCAGCTGATCCCTCCCTTCCTGCTGCTCTTCTTAGCTCTGATCTCTGGGCTCCTGGCCTCCAGGAATCGCTGGTGGAAAGGAAGCACAACCTCTGGTGTCCAGGAACTGAACCGTCCAGTCTGAAGGCAGTGCTGTAGATCAGTATTTTACAGAGCAGTATCAGCTTTGCTGTCTTACAGAGCTCTCTGCGTGGCTTTGAGAGCTGCAACTGTTTTTCAAAATGTAGACAGACTTTATAAGCTTGATTTTGTACTACAAATTGAGCTGCTTTGATCTTCTATCCACAGATTCAAAGATTTTTCAAAAACTGGACTGGAATCTGGGTTCAAAATGAGATTGTTGAGTGAATTTGGTATGAAGTGCCAAACGGCCCACATTCCTTATTTGTAAGCGTTCTTGGAGCACAAAAAATACAAATGCTGATATCATGAAAAAATTGACTTGGAATCTTTTTCTGGAAGTTTATTATTAGGTGGATGCATGCATGTATTTATTTGTGGTTTAAGTGCAGTTTGTATTCTAGAGCACAATAATTTCAAAGTACTCTTAAATTGTGTTGTAAACATGTTATATGTAGTGTTGTAAGTGCCTTTAATTGTCACTTTTCTCTGTCTATTCTATAATTTATAAATAAACACTTAATGTAAGTACGAAAATGGTCTTTCTTACTGCAAAGACGTTATTTCTCAATTCGAAGTGCTAAATGGATATCTGGCATGATTGTGGTCTTCAAACATGTAGCTCTGGCGCCCTCTTGTGGGTAATTTGGTGAACTTACGCTTCCCACGCCGAGTTTCGGCCGCTCTTGATTTGAGATGGCGAAGCTCGGCTGTGCGGTATCAATACTGTTAATAATAATAATAATAATAATAATAATAATAATAATTGCTTACACTTATATAGCGCTTTTCTGGACACTCCACTCAAAGCGCTTTACAGGTCATGGGGACTCCCCTCCACCACCACCAATGTGCAGCATCCACCTGGATGATGCGACTGCAGCCATAGTGCGCCAGAACGCTCACCAGACATCAGCTCTCAGTGGGGAGGAGAGCAGAGTGATGAAGCCAGTTCAGAGAGGGGGGTGATTAGGAGGTCATGATTGGTAAGGGCCAATGGGAAATTTGGCCAGGACGCCGGGGTTACACCCCTACTCTTTTTCGAGAAGCGCCCTGGGATTTTTAATGACCACAGAGAGTCAGGACCTCGGTTTTACATCTCATCCGAAGGACGGCACCTGTTTACAGTCCAGTGTCCCCGTCACTATACTGGGGCATTAGGACCCACACGGACTGCAGGGTGAGCACCCCCTGCTGGCCTCACTAACACCTCTTCCAGCAGCAACTTTAGTTTTTCCCAGGAGGTCTCTCATCCAGGTACTGACCAGGCTCACACCCCCTTAGCTTCAGTGGGTTGCCTGTTGTGAGTTGCAGGGCTGCTGTTAACTAACTGAGGGCTGGGTTTCAGGGACAGCGCCGTCTGGTGGCGGGGGCTGGCAGCGCCGTTATTCTCCCGGTCGGGTTCCGCTCGCCGCTGCGTGACGTCTGAGACCCGCCGGACTGCGGTGATGTTCGTTAGCAATAAAACTGCCCCGATTTATTAAGTAAACTAATGAATTGATACAATGACCGGATTACCGGAGCTGTGCTACTGTCCCGGGGCCTGCAGGCGTGTGAGGTGGGCCGGTTCGGTTCAGTTCGGATCGGCCCGGCTCAGCTGGGCCTGAGCTCCGGTGCTGTCCAATTTGGGGGGGGGGGCTCTGGTTCGGGAGAGGCTGTCTGGAGAGACCGGTTCCGTGTGGGTCTCGGCGGGCCAGGTCGTCACTGGACTGGAGATGGGTTCGGCATGATTCTCTGGGCTCTTCATTGGGGTTTTAACGAGTGAGAACTGGATTTGGCAGCGATAGCGCGAGTGATCTGTGCCTAGACTTCAGCTCGCTATCCTCCCTGGGATATTTCTCTCAATAGTCGATCTCAGACATCACCATCGCAGGACTACAGCCCCGGCGTTAATGAGCACCTGTAGGTGTGGTTCTGACGTCACCTTTCTCTCTCATTAGAACACGGGATCCGTGGTGTTGTGGTTCGTTCGCAATTTTAGTTGACTGTTACAATTAGTTGCCCCTTTCGTCCGACATCTTTTTTTTCTGCTAGGTCGTGTCACCAAAATGTCCTACAAATGCTTCGTCCCGAAGGAAATGATCTACACTCCCGCATCAGTTGTGCCGTTTTTACAGTCGCTATGTACAATGCATTTTTTATTATTAAAATCTCAATTAAAATCATGTTTCGTACATACTATGTATACAGATTTACTAATAAGCCTATTATTGTTGCTGTTGTTATTCTGTAAAGCGCTTTGAGAGGCCGCCTTTAAAGGCGCTATATAAAATACAGTGTTATTACTAATATTATTATATAACGCCAGTCATTTTAAAAATGCGAGTTCTATGAGTGTTGTTCATTACCTTGACGCATCTCATTTGGGATTGGGTTATCTCCGGCTGATCGCTCGGTTTTTGCTCGTGTCGGGTTGGAGATGAGCCATCTTCTGCGGCTTCCAACAGGTCTCGGCGATACCGCTGTCCAACAGGTTGCAACCTGCTGCGGGACAGGTGACAGGTGCGTCACGATACAACTCGGCGTTTCTGTTTTGCTGTGTTGTGTTTTCCTGCCGGCGTTTCGCACATCAGCAAACTGCCGGTTTGACCCCCTTCCGCGGGCCACTCTTTAACGCCTCAGTTCTCACCCGCTATCCCCCCACTTTTCTCAGCTCCAGAAATCGACCCCGAATCTGTAAAACCCTTCTGTCTCGGAGCTCGTCACTCACCCCCTTCTGCTGCTGCTGCTGATGATGACGATGGCGATGACGGCAGAAGAAGAGTTTCACCCGCTTTGAAGCCGGCCGGTCCGGACCCGCAACGACCCTCGGCTTAAGTTGTTCTCCGATACTCGCTTCGTTCACCTCCAGCTCGCCCCGAGAAAACTCGAACTTGTCCCTCGGCTGCAGTTGTCTGCGTGTTCCCTCGGCCTGACAGAGCAGATGACGGAGACGCCCACTCTGCTGCCGGATCGCTGGAAGGCGTCTCGGGAGAGAGTTTCTGTTCGTTCTCGGCGCCGCCCTGAAATCTCCAGGATTTGCAATGTTGCTATTTTTAGTTTTTAGCCCTCGTGGGGGCGGTGACACATTTCCCCCCGCTATTCTTAGTTCAAAGGACTCTGCTTTGGGGGAGTTTCTGTTTTTCTGTTGTTGTTCTTTCGTTTCAAACGCGGTTGAACGTATTGAAACAAAGCGGGGCAGCATTTTTACACAACATGAATCATACCCAGTTTCTTCGGACTGTCGAAGACATTTAATGTCGTTCTCCCCCCCTCCCCCTTCGTACGAGGTTCAAGAAGTGTTCTCTGCCGGCGCTTGAGCTTGGGGTCGCTGTTTTGCCTCTCGTTTCTTTTTTCCAAGAGCGGACCGGAGAGACCAGTCAGACTCGAGGATGGGGCAGTATTTTAAAAAATGACAGAATGTGCGCCCGACCGGACAACGCGATACCCCGTGTGCCCACTCGCGTTAAACCCACGTCGCAGGTCAGAGGCGACGGCGTGACACGAGAATGACTTCGACACTGCTACTAAACGAGACTTTCAGTCCCTTCGCTGACTTTTGCTTTTTGTGTTACTGGGTAGGTTGTTTGTGTCCTAAATGTGCCATTGCAATTAGGAGAAATAACGGACTAGTAGCTGGTTAATAATGTACCAGAGGTTCATAAGCACTGCAATGAACTTGCCTGCAGAAAGTTGTCTCCCAACTCCGCACTAAAAATTGTTCTGAACTTGCGAAGAAACCCCAAGTTTATATCTTCTAGAGAACGCTAAAACATTAGCCGTTGAAATGAGAAAACCCGCCCAAAAGAACTAACGCACTTAGCTCATGCAGGTGCATCAGGCTTACATTTACGTGTATTTATTTAGCTCGTGCACATAAATGCAGCCTGTCTTTAAAAAAACAAAATGAATAAATTACCGATGTATTCACTTAACGCGTCTGAAGTATCTCCGTATGATTTAAGTGTGGTTTGATCAAGGAAAAATACAGCGCCCACACGCAGTTGTCTCAAAAACCCAACATTATCACGTGCATTGGACAGATTAATTAATGCACATCGATAGTGGCCCGCATATCAGTGAACCGGTCAGGATAATTCAGAGATTCCGAACCCCTGTTCAGTTTCCAGCTCGGTAGACGAGCGGTTTTACCGGATTCCTGCAGCAGGGTCTGCTCGTGGTTTATTAAGCTCACAGGTGGGAGAGACCCCTGGGCAGTAACGTAGGAACTTCAACTCAAGTTTAGCGCAGAACTGCAGGCCAAAACGCAACTTCTTAGCAACTGACAGGGGGGGAGACTCGTGTGTTCGTCGTATCCCGCGTGGGGGTATTTCATTTTTCTGCAGATTACCTAACAGGATTCTGCCAGTTTATTTCACTCATTCATTGACGGGATCTGATTATTTTTAAAGCATGGCCTTAAACTATCCTGTAGTCGCTCGTTCTAAGAAAAGTCACGGAGACACTCTGAGGCGACGGCACATTCGCCACCCTGACCCGTGCAAATCAGGTTTCTGATTAGGCCCAAAGCCAACGGATTTGCCATATGTATAATTCGTCACGGGTCTGCTATTTAAAAGAGTTTCGCAGGTATCCCCGCGGATATCGGTGTGGCAATGGGCGGAGTTATGGGTAGAAGCTAAAGCCTCGCTGTTCTGATCTTATTCTCACGTAGTAGGCGGTACTGGTATCGCTGTAATGTGCATATAAACTGTCGGAAACTCGGCAGACAAGCCGGGATGGCAGAATAGCTGATACGCAGTACAGAGCCGGCGGACTGGACGCGCAGGTGAGTGTGCGAGGACCTCAGACATCACTGCTGGGGGGGCAAATAGCATATCAGCCGGGATGAGTCTGAAATCTCTCTTGGCGAGCGTGTTGCTGCAGGACAGAGCTGTGTGCTGATCCCGGCACCTTCCTCAGCGCGGAGGTGCGACTGATCCTCAGGTGGGAAGAGCTCGATTTTAACCGCTGCGAGCTGCATCATTCCAGACAGAAGGGAGTGGATTTAGAAAGGAGGCGAGCAGCTCTCCTTTTTTCGATTGCTGTTAACCAAATGCTCAGTCCCCCTGCTAGTTTTAGATAGAAAATGCACACATGTATTTGGCGACTAGAAAGTGCGTGGTTGTTTTTTTTAGCCGTCTCGTCATTCGCTTAGAATCTTTTTGGACTAGTCCTTTTCTGTTTAAATACGCGTCTCTCTTTGGTTAAAAGTTTAAAACGCGTCGGGTTTTGTAAAGGGAAAGTGCTTCAAGTGGAGTAGAAATGCCGGAGTTTTCGTGTTTTGCGGATCTGCGGATGACCTACTGTACCTCGGCACAAATAAAAGGGTTTTGTTCTTCCTTGTTCTGACAGGAGGGTGTTAAAATAGGTTGATGAAGAGGGCTCGTGAACTCTATCAAGCATAACGGAGCCCTTCACCTCCGATAGTCTTTTTCTGTCGACGTAACTCCGTTTTAAATCTCCGTTTTAAAGATACACGTGTGAGATTTTGTTTCCCCTTCCAGCAGTCGAGGCCGAAGTGTTGTCTCTTTTCTTTTTTTTTCAGCGCGGAATAAACCTTTACCCGTCCCCTCTCCTTATGACGTCCATGTAGCCGAGCGCTCGACTGGACCCCAAAACCACCAGGCGTGTGTTTGTGGGCCACCAGGCCCCGGATCCCCGGAAACACTCGGTTGCTGCTGAGAACAGGTTGAAATCCGTGAAGTCGCCCCCCGTCCTACACACGGTGAAACCCACCGCGCTCGTCGGCTCTGCGTGTGTGCCGGTTCGTGCCGTTGCAAGTTGCTCCCGAGCAGTTTCAGGTCGCTTTCCTTTTTTTCAGGAGACCCATGGCTCTGTGGCATAGCCTCCTGCAAAAGACACAAACTCAACTGATTTGTTTTTGTCTTCTGAGCGGGTGGAACCAGCGTTGTAGTGTTTCATTGTTTATCTGAGATGTTACCTTCTGCCCAGTCACGATTTTTGTTTTTGCCTTGGGGGGGAATCCAAGCTGTTAATCTGTCTTTCCATTTGTATTCTCTACCCAGTTTATATTCACTTATGGCAGGAGGGGGCAATGCCAATTTTCTTGCTGAAACATCTCTTATCTCCCCTTACAGACCAGCGCGGTCTTTGCAGCGACCGTTCAGTGTCGCTTCAGCTGCAGATTGGGAGAGTCGACTCTCGTCTGGGATCCTCCTGGCAGGATGGCGCTCCCGACAATCCCTGCTGCCTTTTTACTGGTGCTCTGGACCACGGGTGGGTGACGCTCCGGGCTTTCGATTCAAGTTCCCTTCAGATTCCAGCTGGAGTTCAGTTTCCTCCACCGTCGCGACACGATCCCGGAGGCGCCGGAACAGTTCTTACATTTAGCCGGCAGGTGTATCACCCTGCAGCTCCCAGCTGGCAGCCCCCCCCCACCCCCCACTGAAACTCAGATAGTGTGAGCCTGGCCAGTACCTGGAGGGGAGACTCCTGGGAAAGCTGAGGCTGCTGCTGGAAGAGGTGTTAGTGGGGCCAGCAGGGGGCGCTCACCCTGCGGTCTGTGTGGGTCCTGATGCCCTGGTATAATGACTGGGACACTGGACTGTAAAAAAGTGCTGTCCTTTGGATGAGATGTAAAACCGAGGTCTGACTCTCTGTGGCCATTAACAATCCCAGGGCATTTCTCGGAAAGAGTAGGGGTGTAACCCTGGCGTCCTGGCCAAATTCCCCCCCTGGTCTTTACCCATCATGGCCTCCTAATAAACCCCATCTCTGAACTGGCTTCACCACTCTGCTCTCCTCCCCACTGAGAGCTGGTTTGTGGGGAGAGGACTGGTGCACTATGCCTGCCATTGCATCATCCAGGTGGGGGCTGGATGGGTGAGTGTCCAGTGTTTTGTTGATATGTTATTAAACCACTTAGGGCAGCTTAGTACATGGTTATCAAAGCAAAACATCCTGTTGAATCCAGTTCTCTGTGTACTTTCCATGTTTATTCCATTTGCTTTTAAAATAGTAGTTTGTTTTTTAATGCGAAGCAGTTTCTTATTCTTTATTCTTTATAAATACGTGGCTCGAAGGCTGGTTTGATGTTTTTAAACATTCTCGAACTGCTTATTCAAAATGAGAATGAGAGACTCCCTTGTCTCTTTATTTGAACTATTTGAAACTTTATTTCAGTTTTCTTAAAAAAAAAAAGACAACTCACAGCTACCAAGTTCGGACCTGCCAATTAATGCTATTTTAACAGTGCAGTTGTGGTTCCATTGGCAGCTCTTGTGGTTACACTGTGAATAAGGAGACAATTATTTTGACTGGTCACAATAAAAGCCCAGAAATACCGGTATTCAAATGAGATGGCTAATTGATAATATCCTCACCGGAAGACACTGAAATTACACCATCCGTTAGTGTAACTCACCGTAAACGCGGAGGGTTTCAGTGTGCGTGTGTAACTTCTTGGAGCTGACAGCAGGTGGGGGGGAGGAGGGGGGTAGCATGTCTCCCCTTGGTGATCCCCAGGCCTGTCTGAAACCACGTCTGTTGTTTCCCAGAGTCCTGTGCTGGCCCTGTCACTGTGAGATTTTTGGACTCGGCTACACTGCCCTGCATCTCCAAGGATCCAGCCCCTGTGGACCAGCCTGCTGTAAAATGGGTGTTGTCTACAGGAAGACCTGTGCTGTATGTCGAAGGTGGAAGACCTCATTCTGGACCCGGGTTCGAGCACAGAGCCCAGATGTCCGGAGACAAGGCCAGACTGGGAAATTACTCCCTGACCATCGCTGCTGTGACGTTCTCCGACACGGGCCTGTATGAGTGCTATCGGGAAGCCGAGCGAGACCACCTGCAGTTCCTGGAGGACACTTATCTCACTGTCACAGGTAACAGCTCACGAGTCTCGGTTTTAACAGCGTCCAGCTGAGCCCACTGTGGGAGGTGTCTGATAATGTTCACATCTGGATAATCTTGTCCCCAGTTCTTACACTGTCCATCTTTATTAGACTCCAAGGCTGTTTTCAATGTTCTTTTCAAAGTCTGCAAACTAAAATAATCCAAACCCAGCTGACATTCTGATGTTCATCTCTCTACTTTCAGCTCATGAAGAAAATGTCACCCATCAGTCTGGAGCCTCTCTGTCTCTCCCTCTCCATACTACTGGTCCAGTGGAGGTGCTGTTTGATCCTGCAGGATCTACCCAGTCTTCCAGAGTCTTACTGAGCAGCTCAGGGCCCCCTGACCCCGGGTATGAACACAGAGTGTCAGTGCAGAACAGCTCTCTGACACTGCGCTCCCTCACTCCAGCTGATCAGGGGAGCTACACAGTGAGGGACCTTCAGGGAAACACCATCAGCACTGTGACAGTCACTGTGGGAGGTGAGCAGATCTACAGTAGGGTCACTAGAGGGCTCTATATTCTTGATAGAGTGTGTTCTTATATCATCCTTTATCCTGATTGTCTTTCAGCTCACAGAGTCACTGTCACCCTGCAGCCTGGAGCCTCTCTGTCTGTCCCTCTGCTCACTGGAGAGCCAGTGGAGGTGCTGTTTGATCCTGTAGGAGGTGGAAACTGGACCTCAGTGTGCTCTGTCCAGAACAGCACAGCCAGCTGTGTCCCCCAGTACAGAGACAGAGTGTCGGTGGAGAATCAGGAGTTGAGACTGCAGGACCTGAGGGCGTCTGATGAGGGGATCTATACAGTTTTGCTCTCACACATCCAGAAGGCCGTCAGCACTGTCTCTCTTACTGTGGAGGGTAAGACTAGACTGAGGTGCAGGAGAACTCCTCAAATCTTGTAACCCTTAACTTCTTGTTCTCAGTTTGAGGTTTTTAACCGCAGGACATTCTCGAGTGTAAAGAGTTTCTCCAGTTCTTGATCCTGTGGAGAGAGATCAGAGGTCTGCTGGTCAGTATCTCTATCGGAAGAGACTCCTCATGTCTTCTTGAAGGTGTGACGAGCTGTGTTTTGTCTCCTCTGTGTTTCCTACATCAGACCCTCTTCGTCACAGGTCTGTCGGAGTGATTGCTGGTGTCACTGGTGTTGGTGTTGCTGGAGTCATCCTGGCAATCCTGGGAGTATGGGTCGGGATGAGGAGATCAAGGACGACGATCAGGAATGACGGGACCTATGAACTGACAAGGAGAGATGATGCCCCGAATGACAGCAGCTCAGCGATCAGTCCTCCAGCAGATCAACCAGAAACTGGTAGTCAGAATGGAGTCTGTCCTCAGGTCCCTGGTGTCCAGGTGACTGAGGAGACAGGAGACGGACACTCTGATCCTGTTGTCTCCAATGGACACAGACTGTGTCACGAAACCGATACGTGGAATAGAAGGATCCTTATGCGTGACCGGAATCCCACAGGGCACAGAGTAGCAAAGGGACAAACCAAAAGACGAAATCCAAAGGCTGGGTCGCTAAGGGAGGCAGAGGGTCCGGTAACGAGAGAAATCCAAAACAATTCAAAGGCAAAATCCAGAAGGCGAGGTCAAGAGGCGGAAGCAGAAGATTCGTAACGGGAGATCAGTCAAAAGGTTTGGAAACGCGCACTGGAGAATACTAAGAAAGGCTTCTCAATAGTGAGCGTGGGAAGGTGTGCGAAGGGGGTTTAAATACTGAAAGGAAAGGGGTGTGATTGGATGATTGGTTAGGGAGTGAGAATTTGAGGAATCTGATGCATGTGAGAATGTGCTGGGTTCAATCAGGGATGAGATTGGGAAGCAGAGGTTCCGGGAATGTAACGTCGTTTGCGAGGGAGAGTGTGGGGCGTGACAGACTGCAGGGGTGATGAGGAGAGTCAGGGCAGTATATTGGGGGTGTAGCGGCAATGCTTGTTAATAAGACAGAATTAAGTGTTGCTGTGCTTTCCCAACTGAGGCCTCATCTCTCCCTTCATCTCTGTGGTGCAGCAACTATTCATGCAGGCTGATTTAAAGATGTTTTCTTTTGATAAGGGACAGCTCCCAAAGGGAGATGCACTTAGCTAAGCCTGGCTATCATGATCAATGGTCATCCATTGGCGCCTATCTGTCTAGGGAGTGCCAGATAAGTGTCAGGAGTAAGTGACTCATATATCACCTTGATCAACCAATCAGGGACTGGTAGGGCCGAGTAACCCACGCGGGACTCTGATGCCCATGGAACTTTCAGCCAATCAACGAGCTAAAGTTTCTCCAGGTAAAAACAGGCAACACAGAGAGCCTGAGAAGAATTCTGTGGACTTTTCTAAAGGGAATTCAAAGGAGAATTCCAGGGCAGGACGGCCCAGGAGCAGAAGGCTCCCAAGGGCAGGACATTTTCGCAGCGCGCCTCCTGACCATCCTGAGACTCAGCCCGGATAACCACGGAACGGTCAGTGTGTCCGAGTGCCAGAACTTTCCTTTGTTCTAAGAGTCTAGAGCGGAGGTTGCCAGAGAGTAACCAGAGGATCCACCCGAGGTTAGCCCAGCAGCAAGCCTCGTGAACAGGTCAGAACTGTGGACAGCTGAATCACTATTCAGAACTAGCTCTTCATTAGGAACGAACCGGTCCTCTTCCTGACTTGCTGGGACCCACAGTCATCTTTTCTCCTGTGCACAAACTTTGCTAGTTAAAGCCAACACTAACTAGCCGGTCAGTGAGCATCAGCAGCGCACCGTCGCAAGCCGCACAGCACAGCCTGGCACCGAGCCAGAGAGCGCGGATTGGACAGCAACAGCCTGCAACTGTTTCTTTGTGCCCGCAGGAGATCTGAATCCCCAGAGATTGGATGAGTATTCAACTTCAATGCATTACAGCTCGAGAATTCAATTGTTATCCCAACCAGTTGATATCAATTTAATTCCTAAGAGTTATGTACTTGTTTTGAGTATCTAATGTAGAAGTTGTAACCAAGTTCAATTACAATGGTCTAAATGAATGATATACTGAACGTATGTCCTCTTGATATATGTAACTCTTGGTAACTGAATATATACCCTTTGTATTCCGATAACCCTCTCGATAAGATCTGTTAGGTTTATATGCATATTCTATGTATTAATAAATGTATCCTCGTGTATTAGTACCTGTGTGTGTGCATTGTTTGAGTTATATCACATGGCTGGATTCTAAAGCCATTAAAAGAATCATTTTGTGATTTACTGCTACAATTAATAATTGTCCCAGTAAATGCCCAAACCCTACAGAACTGGTGCCTTCAGAGAGCATACTACATAGTGGTGACATCTTTCTGTATGATCAGGTCTACTGTGTTGTGGCTGCAGTACAGTTTTAGCTTATTATTACAATACTTTTTAACAGCGACAGATTCTTAAGATCACGAGGTGTTTATATTATTTCAGTATTAAGCTGTTACTACATTCGGAACTGTCCCATAGGAATCACTGTTCCATTAGTTTGGCACTAAACTGCTTAGTCTATTGCAGGAATTGTACTTACTCCTGTCCTGTAGTGTCCTCTAGAGGGCAGCAGCTGTTTCCTTGGGCTCAGTGCAATTGGGAACATTGTGATTACTGAGCAGGGGACTAAAGTCAGCAGACGAGCGCGTTGCAAATCGGTAGTTATCTGGCGTACAGAGCTGCATGCTAATCTCTGGATCATCTCCAGTTAATGCGATGCTGTTCTTACCTTGCAATTGACCCAATCTGACTACTGGCACCAACCCTGTTATTACAAAGAAACTTCTTGTGTACCTACCGTGATACATAAGTTTGGTGGAGAGGTTTGGCAGCCCATATTCAGTCAAAGATGTGTGTGCAGATCACTGTGATATACAGGCATCAACAAACTGACAAATACAATATTAAATGTTTAACTGATAAAACCCAAATGAACCAAACCTGTATAAATTAGTGGTGGAAAGGAGTCTTTTTATATAGCAAAAGGTCTCTGATCCTTTGGTAAGAACGATGGGTATATAACCCATTGTCCTCAATATTAGAAATGAATCCTTGAGCATTGCCGTTGTACCAACAATCCTCAAAAGTGCTGCCATTACCACTGTTCCATAAAATCCTAACATTACTTGTCTTGCATAAATTGTAGAACATGCCATCACATTTCAGTTGCTTCTCAGTAGCAGTTTGATCTATTATCACCCTACTCCCCACTTCATAACCTTCACTCTTCTAATTCTGGTCTCCTAACTGTCCCCCACGCCCGTCTACACTGTATGGGTGGCAGGGCCTTCTGCTGTTATGCCCCCAAGCTCTGGAACTCTCTCCCCAAGGATACCAGAGTCACCTCCCCTAAACTCCTTCAAATTCAGACTCAACACCTTGTTCTGTAGAAGAGCCTTTACTGAACTGGTTCCATTCTTTACCCCTCTGCTTCTACTTTTCTCCTCAATCTGTTGAAATTGTTTTATCCTGTGTATTCTTATTGTAATTCTGTCAAGTGCTTTGAGAAGCCACCTTCGGAACCATTATATAAAATAGTTTATTCTAAATCCTTGAAACTTTAATAGGGCACTGCAGTAGGGCTAAAAATTGACAGCCTTAGTGGGCCATCATGATTTGTGCAAATTATAGGTAGTCACAAAGGGAGACTAGGATTCACTTGAAATCCATGACATGGGACACTGAAACAGTGGAGAGGCTTTGTGTAGTAAGCATTCAGTCTCAATCTACACAGTCTGTGCTGCTGGTAGAGATGGTTGTGAACACCTGTCTTCCCAGTCAAGCACTGGGATCTCCAGTCTCAAGCCTAATACTTCTCATGACTGTCCACTACCACGAAACCAACACCCATAAGACAAGACCTCCGAGATTTTAACTGTACCATTATTCACTGATGTTTGCGCACCAGTATTGTTCCTCTGCTAAGGAAGGGAAGTCCTACTTTACACCAAGCCCCTGTTGACAATTCCTTCCTTGTGTTTCTTTTAGTCAGTTTGTGCAGCCTAGAATAGGACACCAGATCTCACTCTTACTGGGCACTACAGTAGCAACTCACACTCCATAAGCACTACCCCTCTCGGAAACAGGAGGATTTCCAGTATATTGAACACCTCCGTCTCTACCCCAGTAAAAAAAAAAGTCACAATGACCTGCCCAAGGAATAGTGTGGCCATCTTCCCCCAGTACGATGCTTTATTACTCCAGCCATTTTCAGTCCTCATTGGCAGCAATACGGGAAGCATTCTTGAAAGGGGAACCCCCACAAATACAGTACTTCCATTGATTAATGGGTCTCACTTCCCTTGAATTCCTCCACCCCATTCAAACCTATAAACCATAAAGAAACAAGGGCAGGCAGAAGGGTCTTTCACAGCTTTATTGAAATGTTGCCATTACAAGGCGAGTGGAGGCAGGAGAGTCACAAGGGCGAGGCTGGAGCCTTCTTTCAGGCACCTGGGGAGGAAGAAGAACAATCCAGCTGAACTGCAGGACACCCACCCCTACAGGAGCTCCTCCTGCCAGACCCTACCTGTCCACTGGCCAACATCTCCAAAGTCCTCTGCTCCCTCCACATCCTCACTGGTGCTCTCAGCATCTTCACTAGAGCTCTGAGGGTCTCCCTCCTCATCCTCAGTCCAGTCAGCTCCCACATCCAGAGGAGCTTCTACTGGTGCCACAGCCACCCGACTGCTGGTCACCAGGCTCCTGGTACCTGTGGACAAGCAGCACCCAGGAGTGAGGGATCTGCTATACCCAGAGACCCACAGTGATGCTACTCATCTAAACAGTCCCTTTGTCCAGCATGGGATCATTCCTCAGTTGTCCAAGCATGGTTGTCTCTTGAGCAGAGATGCATCCACAAGGGATAGAGAACCAGACCCACCTTCATTCCGACTGCCAGCACACCTGGACTCACAGCAGGCACAGACCTCATGGTCACCATACAGCTCCTCCCACCTGGAGGAGAGGAGGACAGGTGAGGCCTCCACCTGGCATGTCCCAGAGCTCCTTGCAGAAGTACCTCTTAGCCTCCCTGTTGTAGTTGCAGGACTTGGTCCCTGGTGTTGCTTTAGAAGGAGCCACAGCCATGACACAGTGCATGTACAGCTCAGTCACTTCATGCTGCAAGAGGGAAAGTCACAGCATTAAGGGATCAAGGCCAATAGAGGGACAGAGAAGGACCTTCTGCCATCAGTGAAGGCAAGCTGGCAGCTCTAGGCACTACAGCTGCCACAGTCTGGTTCACATCTAGATCATGGATGGAAAAGCAGACAATGGATCAGTAGAGCAGGAAGGCTGAGCAGCCTTTGAGAGTAGTACCTTCCTGGACAGCTTCTTCTGGAAGAGGAAGGCATCAATTGTGAAGCGGAGCACATCCTTCTGCTTGGAGGGGACAAACCTGGACAGGCAGCCATCTGCCTTGCTGTCCACCATGCACCTGGGGACAAGGACAAGGATGAACCCCTGCAGGCTTTCGGGGCTCCTGCCCACCTCTCCTCCCAGAAGAGGCCGTACCCCAAGTTGTCGATCACGGGGAAATGGGGCTGGGAATGCTGGTCTGGTTTCTCCGTTACGTAACACGAGTGAATGTACAGCCTCTGCTCTGCTGTGGCAAAGTAGGCAGTGGCCTGGAAGTACATGGGCTGACCCAGGAAGTACTCATCCTTAGGAGAGAGCCGGACCCAGTGGGCTGGAGAGAGAGAGAGAGGCAGCATAACACCTGCACACAGCGCCCCCTGCAGGCAGGAGGAGCCACTCGCTCAAGGAGCTTACAGTTGGTGGTGAGCAGGACAAAGCTGTGCTTGTTCATCAGGTCCTTGAAGAAGGTCCTTCTCCTGGCCCATGTGGGGACATAGCCAACCTTGTAGGACTAGTGGAACCTGCAGGACAGAGGGGATGAGGGGCTTCTGGAAACTTTCCCAGCAGCTTCTCAGCAGCAGCAGAGCCCTGCCTACCTGTTGTAGGAGCACTTGACCGGCACAGAGAAGGGAATGAAGCGATGCACAGGCGCACTGGAGGAGGGCGGCGCATAGCGGAGAGTGTTGGAGTACACCAGGCGGCCCTGGACAACCTGCAGGGTCACAGAGGAAGGGATATTCCCAGGAAAGGCAACCCTGACACTGGCCCTACAGCTCACATCGATACACTGCCTGTAGATGAAGACCCGCTTACCGATCGCTCCGTGCCGCACTCGTGAAGCCCGTAGATGAAGTAGAAGTAACGGCGTGTGGTTCGGCTGACGCTGCAGTTACCCAAGGTCACCTCCGATGGCCGACAGCTGAAGCCGAACAGGAGCCGACTGACCCTCACGTACATCCTGCTGGAGTCGCACCACACGGCCACTCCTCGGGTGCCCCCGATGGCCGGGCGAGCCGGCTGCCGCCCTCCCTGGGGAGGAAACAGGACGCTCTTGATGTAGGCGGGTAAGGGGCGGCTGCCGGCTTCGGGCTTCATCTTCTCCTTGTCGAAGTAGGGCGAGTACGCGTCTCTGGACACGGGAAGGCGGCGAAAGTCGGGAGCCAAGGACTGCGAGTCGTTCTCGCTTGCAGACAGGTCTTCGGAGGGCGCATCTGCCAGGTTCAAGTCCTCCAACTGGGCTGCGTCTTCAGGAGCCGGGAGGTCGGCCTGGAGCGCCAATTCCCGAGAGTCCCAGCCAGCCGGCCCGGCGGAGATCAGTGTGGGGAGCCCGGCCCCTGCGCACAGGCACAGCACAAAGAGAAACGAGCGCATCGCCAAATTAACGTCCCGCTCAATTGCTACAGGAGTAAAATAAGTAAACCACCAAACTGTGTTGAAGCAAGAAAGCATAAAGTGTGAACGCTGTGACTAGGTTTTTATACTGGCAGGACCTGCTACCGCACACCTGGTCATACTGCCGCTCAATCAACGTAATCAATTACACACAGAGACCCGGATATATAATCCGTTACAATAACAAAAGGACAGACAATGAAATATGGGCTATTTCGAAGTTGCAAATGTGAGATATAAAGTCGGAGTTGTGAGTTACTAAGTCGCAATTCTGAGTTACTTAGTCGGAATTCTGCGATACCATAGCGCGTTTTTTTGTAACTCCCTGGCGGAAACGGGCTTTCATACATTTCAATTAGTCTGATCAGTGCAGGACAAGTTAATGTAGAATCATTACTATGTCTGTCTCTTGTTTGTATATAAATGAATGTCTTTGACAACTTAATGTTATTTTTTAATTTAGTTTTACGATGTAGGTCATGCGTTAACATATGCATGCGTTAACATATGCACGAGCATACGAAATGTCTCACTCCTGATTCAGCTCATGCTCCATAGGAGAGAAGAGATTCCTCCTGCTTCTCGTACAATCATATCAGAACAGAAGCCCATGTCGCCCAGCTCTGATTCAAGAGCGACTCGTATCTTCAGCCCTGTTTTAATTCGTGATCCTAATTTTCTTTAGTTTTGATCAATATTGAACTTTTTCTAAATAAAACGACAATAATCAAACATGCAGGCAGACTTTTAAAAAGTATTAGGAGCTGACAGGGTGCCCCTTTGGAATAGTTGTCAGAAAATGTGAGAAAAGGAAAGATACATAAGCTCTCACACACAGCATTAGAGATTGGCATCTGATTGAAAAAAACAACTACCTGTCTCCCCAGCATTTAACGGTGCTGTTGTTTTGATTTTACATATTGTTAGCATTTTAATGAATTGTTAAAAGATTGATACACAAATCGCTAAATAAGAAAACGTAAAAACCCTAGCTGTAAGCAATTGGCCATTCATATTCCTGAATTTTAAATCCCTGTGTTTTTCTGTACCCGAATGCCTGGTGCAGCTAATTTGAAAGCAGAATCTACCATTTACTGTACAGAAGCGTATTGTTGCCACCAAGGAAATAAAATCCTGAGTTTACAGGAGTAAAAGAGGAAACAAATGCAAACACCGTTTAGAAAAAACATACACGTCTCAGGCCTTAACCATGACAAGGATGGGATTTGAACCTAGACGAGCAGAGCACAATGAATTAGCAATCCAAAAAGTGACTCCTGTTTAATTTTCTTTTCGCTTGCTCGATTTGTAGTACGCACCTCAATCCTTACAACCGGCAAACAATAGGGCTTCATGTGCCACAGCATTCTGCTGCAGGTACGGTTTGCACCGTGTATTGGGCGAACCCGAATGAAATATTTCAAATATGTGAAGAATTTCATGAAACCTGAAAAAAGAAGATCACAGCCAATGTCAACAATTCAGAGCCTGTAGGCAGCTTCAACAGAACAAAACGATCTGAAGCCGCAATTCTCTCATAGAGTGTTGTGACACTCTACGCTGTTGCTATTACTGCTATATCTGCTGCCGTTGCTTAAAACTCTACTCAGCGGGCAAGTTAGTTGTACAAGGAATAGACTACTTTGAGCCGTCCAAATTCCATTATGTGAATTTAAGCTTTTTTTTATTAATAACAGCATTAGTAATACAAGTGGGTAGCTTCTTCCACCTTCTTCCATCTTCCATCAACTACCCCCGACTGTCCACTTCAGTTTATTACAAACCCACGGATTCACACAGCTACCTCCTGTACAGCTCATTTCACCCCAACCACACTAAAAACTCTCTTCCTTTTTCACAGTTCCTTAGGTTACGACGACTATGCAGCGACGACATCGACTTCGAGAACCAAGCCCTCGAAATGTACTCATTTTTTATCAACAGAGGATATCCCAGCAGTGTGATTGACAGGGCCCTTGCCCGAGCCAAAAACACCCCCCGGACCATCAACCCGATCAGGAACTCCCGCCGTAACAACCGCATTCCCTTGGTGCTTCCTTACCACCCTAACACACTTCCTATCCCCAGGACCATTAACCAGAACTTTTCCATCCTACAGGATGATCCCTCCGTTGGGGCCCTCTTTTCTGATCGCCCTATCATCTCATATCGCCGACCACCTAATCTGCGTAACCTCCTTGTTCACAGCTCCCTTGACCGCCCTCAACAACCATCCACACCAGGCACTTTCCCTTGCAACAGAGCTCGCTGTATCACCTGCAAGTAAACAGCCACCACCACACTCATTCAAGGCCCCTCAGGACAATTCCGGATCACCCAGACAGCATCTTGTACCTCCAGCAACCTTATTTACTGTATCTCTTGCAGTAAATGCCCAGCCATCTACATTGGAGAAACAGGAAGGAGACTCGGAGACCGCTTCAGAGAACACGTCAGGGTTGTGAAGATTAAAGATCTCTCCAAGCCCATTGTTTCTCATTTCACCTCTGACGGCCACGACCACACTAATCTCTCCGTCTGTGTTCTCAAAGACGGTTTTCCGAACTCATACATCAGAAAGACCACCGAAACTAAAATTATTCTGCAGTTAGGATCACACATTCTCCCTTCCCTTAACGACAGATTACTGTTCTTTTAAATTTTCTCCATTCATTGGAAGTTTCATTTCACACCTCTCTGCACCCATTCTGACTTCACACCTCTTGATTGGCCTCTCTTTCTGTCCCCTGCTCCCGCCTCTCACTCCCAACCTTTGTTCTCCCGCTACTTTACCTTTGCCTACTGCCCTGTCTCTCTCACACCTGAAGAAGGCTCCACGGCCGAAACGTTGTGTTCTCTTTCTTCTTTTTTTTTTCAGCATGGAATAAACCTATTACTTGTTCATTAGTAATACAATGCGTGCTCAGAAACGTTACTTATTAGCTTATGAAGCAATAGTGTTTCGACAATTTGCGGTCTTCAAAAAGTAAACGCTGAAGTTTTTATACTTCCTTGTGAGCAGATCACCTTTGATTTAGAAAAGGAAAACTTACTCCCCTGTTGCTTTCATTGCAATATCTGAATCAAGACCCAAGCGCTAAGAAAGCTGAAAAACGCAGAAGTCATAAACCTGATTTTAATTTAGATACACATTTTCTAATGCAGCCTTCATTACAAGACAGTCTATTTCTCGAAAGCGTGTTATGTAAAAAAGAGAAAAACGAAAATATGTGGATGACAATATTTAAAAGCTGAAGATTTTACTTTTGAGAAACTGTCATTTTATGTATCTAGACGCTTTTCAACCACTGCTTTTAGAACTTTGCTGTGCTTCCTGAATCATTGTCAGTGTTATAAACTGGGTGTGGAAGTAGCGATCACTTTGTAGAGCAGTTGATAGACTGGAGCTGTTCAGACTACTCTTCTTATTTCTCAAATGCTTCCATCATTTTTCTTTCACACTAGGACGCGAGTGTGGACATGTGTTTGGTTTTCGTTTCACTGATTCTCATTGAAGATTTGTGAATTAAGGAGGAAAAATCAGTTGCTTGGGAAAGCAGAAGGTTTGGTTCTCAACGATCTTGAAGACACGCCCATGTAGTGCAGCGTGTGATATTTGTACTATAAAAGACCAAGTGCTCAAAATGACGTCTGCGTTTACCGTTTAGACTTTTCATCTCGGGCGCACTTTTAGAAAGCAAAGATAGAGCAGTTGTGTTGAATCACCCTATGACAGCTGTCAGCAGAGTGGCGCAGCGGAAGTGTGCTGGGCCCATAACCCAGAGGTCGATGGATCGAAACCATCCTCTGCTATACACACCGTCAGTATAATGAAGTGAATTTAAACTGATTTTTTTCTCTCGTGTGTGTGCAAGCTTCACACTTACTGTATTCGTTAATCTTTACCAATAGCAGATGCCCAAATGTATCTTTGGTTGTTCTGCGATCCTTCATAGTTTCCTCAATTCCTTCAAATGAACATCCATATCAAAGCAATTATATATATACATT